>NW_027526295.1:208819554-209237778 GCF_048455015.1 Haemaphysalis longicornis
TTTTGTGAGTTTCCTATAGTTTGCAAAACATTTTTAACACAGGAAAGTTGGAGATAATGTCTACGGAAATAACCATATTGGTATTAACTCTACCTAAAGGGAAACTAAAGGCTGAACAACCTTTGTTTGATCTGAAGAACACATTTTTCAGATTTTATGGCTCTTTGGCTTTTGTTCAGCAACAATAGCTTGTTTGTTGTTGGATAAAATCTAAAATGAATAAGTAAATAGAAATAAATAACTAAAGCTGCCATTTCTTAATGCCAGCTTTTCGTAATGCAAAAGTACGTTTTTTTTGTGTGTGTGCGTGTGACAATTCGGTGGTCACAAGGTTTTTGGTCGCTCTACGTTTCTTGGTCCCCTAATGTCCTGAAATATTCTGAAACATCAGGTTTGGTAAAATTCATCAAGCTCATAGAAAAATTCAGCTTTTACCAGCACGTATCCCTACAAGAATGCTGAAGTCAACAGCAATTTTACTAGATGAAAGCGTTAGGTGCGCCATTGTGAGAAACACTAGTGTTGCCGTTGTCCTGAAGATAAAATGGCTGCTGCTGTAAAGACCAAACAAAAAAAGCATGTTTGAGCTTGTACAGGAATTTCCAGAGTAAGAGCTAAGTGCAAGCCCACTACCTCAGCACAATGCCTGAAAAAGATTTATAATGGAGTGTGTGGTGCCGATATACAGTGTGTTGCGATGGTAATTGGAACACGTTAAAAATTTTTCCTGAGCGAACCGCTGCTGTTTGTGCTCAAACTTCACACGAAGGTCGCATTTTGTGGTATATTTTGTTTGACACCGGGAACAACGACGGTACTTACTTGTTTATCCTGAAAATAAATAAAAACGATTTTCGCCTATGGGAAAATGGCGGCGATTTGGACGTGCGAGCCCGAAAACCGGGTTTTCTGATCGTCTGCTAGCTCATTTCTAGGTGCATTTTCTGATCGTCTGCTGCACCATTTGGCTCCGTACGTGAATCCCAAACATGCGTTTCACTCTGCAGGTGGTTCCGTCGTTCCAACATCAACTTGCACTGGCTCGCACGTCCAAACAGCCGCCATTTTCCCATAGGCGAAAATCGTTTTTATTTATTTTCGGGATAAACAGGTAAGTACCGTCGTTGTTCCCGGTGTCAAAGAAAATATACCACAAAATGCAACCTTCGTGGCAAGTTTGAGCGCGAACAGAGCGGCGGTTCGCTCAGGAAAATTTTTTGAAGTGTTCCAATTATCGTCGCAACACCCTGTATCATGCGACAGGTGAACGTGGCAACACGTGTGTAGAACAGGTGCTGCCAGCCATAAGGAGCACTGGTTATGGGAAGGCTGTGGCATTGGGTGTTGTCAGTCTGCTCGTCAAAGTAATCTGTGCCACAAGACAAAGAAACAAAAGCGAAGTGAGAGATGCAAACATGTTGTAGCAGTACAGAATCCTTTGATAAGAGTCATTATAATGATTTCACCTTCAAAGAAGTGCCGCAAAAAAAATTTTTCTTCCGGAAGTTCCAGTTCATTCTGAAGGCAGAGTAAATGCAACAAAGAGACCGCAGTTGTACACTCGCAAGCATGTCCTTAATTAAACAATGTGAAGGGTAATGGCAATCTTTATCAAGGCCCAGCTGGGACATCGTGCCCACAGGGAAAACTGCGTAATCGCATCCTCAGCAAACGTCACGGATTTATATGACTGGTCATGCATCAGTTACTTCTGGCGCAGAAACAGGCCCAGCTTAAGCTGCATTTTATCTCGTGCGTTCCCAAAATGTGCATGCTTGGCTCCTCTGCTGACGGGAACGAAATCAACCGCACCCACCGTTGCTCGTCAGCCGGCAGGCGAAAGAAGCGCACCTTCCTGCGCTCCTTCAAGCTTGGGCAGCCCGGAGTTATGCACCTGTGGTGCTGGGGCTTGTCGGCCACCACCACCACTGTTGGTGGCTTCAAGAGGCTCATCGTTGCCGGGCCAGCTAAGTTCGTGGAGACGCTCGCTTCACACCTTGTGGTCCCGCTTCAGTCTGAAGGGCGGAAAAAAGAAAAAAATAAAAAAGAAATTGCGTGCGCACATGCACACACACAAAAAAAAAAGGAAAGTACTAGAGAGTTTTAATGGGAGAATGTATGAAAATGAGAAAATTGTCAACTGCTGTGCAACCTCGTTTGTGGCCTCACTGGCACTGGCAGGAACCTTTTAAAGCAGAAGCTTTTTTTAGTGGGACTGATGGTGTCCCGTTAAAAAGCTAATGCATTTCCCCATAGACCGGTTGGTCGACTGAAAAGCTCTGATAAGATCTCTGGACAGACAGCACGTGCGTTAAACTGGGATTCTGTTGTGTCATAACGGTTACTTGAAAAATCGCAAAAAAGGAACAGTTCTAGAAAGCACAAGACATTCACCAATCATGAACGAGGAGTACAATAGTATACCTTTACCTCATAAACCACGTATCAGTATACATTTGGATCGTTCATACATGCATTTACTCAGTGCACGAAAAATTGTCGCATGGGTTCGCTCTTTGTTTGCGATTTGGGTCTTTGAAGGTTTTATGATCGATTTGATGCGCTTTCAGCGAAGATTGAATGCCCTTTTAGCAAAGGTTATGATGCAGTTATGACTTTTGACTCAGTTTTGATGTGACAAAGCTTTCGCGCTTCTCTCAACTTTCTTTACGGAGGGATGGTGAATTGTTCTTGGAGACGGCATGCAGGCAATACAACAGAAGTAGCATACAGAGATGAACAGTGCGAGGAACTGCTGCCATAAGTGTGAACCCCTCTGTCAGACCCATGAGTGGACATGCACCGGCATTAGCCTCAGATAAATCAACCACCTGATGGCAACACACCTTCGCTGGGCCTACCAATTCACAGCCACACACCTTGCTTGTGATGAATTTGAAAGGAATTACGAAGACAACACACAACTTTGTTCTATTTAAACAACTGCCTCACTTGAATAACATTCATGCCAATTTTAATGCAAACATCAATTAAATAGGTTACTCAAACAGTGATGCTATATGTCTAAGTTAGCTGATGGGACAAAGTTAGCTGATGGGCCCATCTGTTTGAGAATTTGTCGCACGTTGAAGATCCCCAGGTGGTCAAAATTAATTCGGAGCCCTCCTCTACGGTGCGCCTCATTGCCTGTGTAGCGTGCATGTGTTAAACCCCGAAATCGAATCGAACTGCTGATAAGACAAAAGCAAGCATAAAGTGAAATATTTACATTGGCATGCAGCTTGAACTCGTAGTGCTTCAAACAAGACCTAATGTTACTTTGGAGTAATAAGGTGATTGACAAATGACAACACAGCAAGAACTTTGGTGAAAATCAACAAGAACCAGAGGCAAACACTACATGTGGTGGGGACACTGCACTTTGTTTTGGGTGGCTCTGGATTAATGAAGAAATTATGGCTGTCATTTTCTGAGAATGCACTGAGGGTTCAAGTGAGTTCAAGTAAAATTACAGCCGCTTCCATCACCCGGAAAGAACTAAGCCCATGGCTGCATCGTTATGTGGCAGAGTTATTACACAGCCAAGCACCCTGCTGTGCTTTGCTAGATTTGATCAGAGATTTGAAATTTCCTGTTTTTTCACTATGGCATTCAGCCGGTGTACTCTGCCATTTTTGGCAGCGCCCAAAAGTACATTACAGACCTTTGGTCATGTAACATACATTTGGTTATCGTGTAATATGTCATGCTATGGTGTTATTAATAAGTGGGCAATTTCAAATCTTCTTCTTTAAACACTACTTCTTCAGTGACATCGAACAAAGTTGTGTTATAACCTTGCTTTCGAATAAAGCAATGTTATACGTAGTCTTCACGGTCCCTTAAATACACAAGGCCATTAACGACAGAACAGCGCCCTGTTTGCGATGCTTTGGGAAACACGAACACCCATTTCACAAGCCGCCTCCAAAGTTGTAAGCTCCATTTCCCAAACTCCGAGGAGCTGCAACGTGCTTCCTTATTATGCGAGTTACATTTGCCTGTGCCAGGAGATGCATTTATGACAACGAGTAGGTCAGCCAAATCCGTCAAAGTGACTGACCCCCCGTGTCAAAATATTTTGCCAGAAGAAACGTGCAGCGTCAGTTAGTAAGGCGCACTCACAATCCGTAATAAAAGCGAGCAGCAGACCACTCCTAGGAATTTTTTTCTGTGCTCGCGGACTCGCTCGTCATTTGGTCCCAGTGGCGTACAGGTAAGCACAGCATCAAAGGCAAGGGTTTGAGCTCGCGAAGTTCTGGGTTTGTACCCAGAAGTGATCCGGGAAAAGCGTCGAGGGCCTTCGGGGCACTCTCTTTTCCTTCTTCGTCTCTCGCTTCTAGCTGTCAGTAAAGCAACTTATTATTGCACCGTTGCTCAGTCCGCACTTCGTTGAGCTGCATTCAGAGACCTTCCTCGAACGAAATTCTTTTGGGAACACAAGTAGTTTTCAAATGCACTGCCGCACTGCTGCACTGCCACCACAAGGCGTCTTGTTAAGCGCACGACGGCTTGAGAACTGGCTTTCGCAGATCTTGGCTGCAGCCGTCAGGCAGCCGTTGCGGGTGTTCTAACGACGAAACGGATGACGAAAGCTTCGGTACAGAAGCATACCTGAAATAAATAAGCCGTAATACCAGGTAATACTGTTCTCAGGTGAGTGACCAAAATTACGTCGAATTTTTTACCACACCGAGGAGCAGCTTTTACACTCACAGTGCTAATAATACTAATTCTGCACTCGACGTGCAGATAGAGATCATAGTGCGACAAGAACATGTCGACAGCCGTGGACGAAACGAGTGGACACGAAGTATCGACAGCAGCAGTACCAGCAACGCACCACAACAATGCCTGCCTGAGGTAAGCTGATAATAGAAACTATAGTACTTACACTCATCGCGGTCATTCGCTTTGATATTCGGCACCTATGTAGCTGTATTTCTCGTCGTGAACAAGCCGATAGCTAGGTGGCACCGGGAATAGAATTTTAAGATAGGAGGTGGGGGTAAACATTTACAGTCGCACAACGTATATTTGGCAAAGTATTGTTCGTGTTTTGTTAATGCACGAGCACCACTTACGCGTTACTTGACCCAGTTGGTAAAACGCCGCTCCGAGAGCCGCGAAACTGAACCGCGTGGCCTGAACTTTTCAGCAAATGACCTAGCTAAGGAACGCGCGAGCAGCTTGGTATTTTATTTGTCCATGAAATTTCTCTGGCCAGAAAAGTGTGTGGCTGCCCAGAGCTGCTCAAAACTGCTCTGAGCAGGCAAATAAAAAGACTCACCCGAGGCGCGTAGTTCGAACAGTCTTCGTGCTAAATACAACGTGCTAAAAACTCTTGCTGCTACAAAAATTCTGCAAGTAAAACTTGCCTACAAGGCTGAAATACGGCCTGATTTGTCGCCTTGCGTGTTGCACGACATCGCGCACTCGGCAACACTGAAATCAGCAGCACAAAGGTTGAATTAACACGGCTCCCGCCTTCTTCCATCAGCTTAGGTGCCGCCGTAGTTTTGTGTTCCTGCATTTACTCTGGCACGGTGCGTATGAATTTACCGAGGCCTTTTCTCTTCTTTGCTTGCAGCACAATGGAGTACGTTATGCGCGACCGAGAAGGAAACCGCGCGGCTTCCATTCTGCTCTTTGGTGATGTCACAAACTGCAGCGAGCTACGCCAGCTGGTGTTGGACGGGACCTTGCAAGTGTGCCTCGTCAGGGCACCCCTCGTCGTGGACCTCTTTCAAGTGCAGTGCGCGTTGGCCAAGGTGCTGGCCAAGAAATCCAGCGGCCGCCTGAAGACGAGGAGCGTGCTCTCCGAAGTGCTCTATGTCTTGGGACCCACTGGCAACATAAGAGATTCGCTCACACAGATGGGTGCACAGGACAGCGACTCGGCAGTAGTGGTGGTCCGTCTCGACGACCCTGAAGACAAGCATCTCAACATGCTCTCGGAGCGAATCAAGGGTCACCAGCTACCCGTGGAAAAGATTCCGCAGTTCACAGACTCGCAGGCCATTGCAAAACTCTTCAAGGTGACCGAGAGTGAACTGTCTGCGGGTAGTCTGCTGGACGCTCTGGTGACACGAGTTGCTCTGAAGGATGAGGTGTAATACAGTTTCTTTTTAATGTTGTACAGTACACATCATTTCGTGCACACCAGTTCTCATGTAAGCAAGCTCCCTGGGGACACCCCTTACCGGCACTTTCAACACACAAAGATGATAAAAGCATGAAGATTTCAGTAGAGTCAAAGGCACCCCAGTAAAACTTGATGAATTTGAACACTTTCTGGCCACATCATAAAGTTAATATTTGACAGGTTATGAAATGATCTAAAATCGGTAATTGCATGATCAGATCACAAGACTGAAAACTGTATAAATTAAAGATTTTGCTGTGCCAGCCACAACATTGTGAGATGGAACTTTGCCAAGGCTGTTGTGCTTCATACCTTAGCGCAGCCTATTAGATCATTAAACATCATGGAAGTGCTGCACAATGTGCAGAAGCATTCCTTGTACACTTATCGTAGTTCACTGTGAGGGATACAAGTCATCAGATCACAGCCAAAAAAAGACAAGTGTCTTCACTAGATTTGACTTCAATTTCACAGATCTATTTCAAAACAGGACTCTGGTGCTAAGAGTTAGTTGGTTCATGTTCATGAAAAAAAAAAAAAAAAAAACCCAACAGCGCGAACGAAACGACTAAGGAATAGGTCCTGTTTCGTTTGCGGTTGGGTTTTTTTTTTTTTTTTTTTTTTTTTCATATTCTAATTTAAAAGTTCACTTCGAGAGGACTACTGACACTGAACTAACTGCTCCCACAACTATAAAAGAGAGTCGTGAGAATTTTACAGCATCTTGTAAGAACAGAAAGGTTGACTCCAGGGGCCGAATTCTCCAAAAAAAATGGGCGCCGATTTGAAGCGACGCGTTGTTGGCGCGCAAACGCGTTGTTGGTCCGCTTTGAGGGGCGGGAAACTGGAAAACATACGGCACGGCCCACTCGGCATGCATGAGGGGGTGTGCCCTGTGTTTTCCAGTTTCCTGCCCCTCAAAACAACGCCTCAACCCAAGAATACATGCCAACAAAGCGTCACTTCAAGTCGACGCCCGTTTTTTGGAGAATTCGGTCCCGGCATAGATTTCCTGGGACCACACCTGAAATATTTCTCCTTACAGGCATAGTGGAACTGTAAAATAGATCTCGTTACAGTAGCACTGCATGAAATGCACACCGATGCCATGCTGCTTGTCGTACCATAACAGTCAATGCGCTCCTAGCAAAAAAAAATAAAATTACGATCCAGCGAAGCCAACCATCACTTGATTGAAGAATCGCAATTCAGTGGTCAAATAGTAAGATGCAGTGACAGGTTCATCTTACTCCTCACTAATGCCATTCTTCCTCTCTTTTTGGGGAACCCTCACTCACATTACCGTGGAGGAGGGTTATTCCATTTCCTTTTGTCTACGTGGATGACGACGGCAACGAGGTCATGCGAGATTCTGACAGACGTACCAGTAACAGCTTCGCTCTAACATCACATCTAGTCTATACAGTAAAACTTACCGGCTACTCAAGCCCTTCCGCAACCATTACTAACCGTTCATCTGTGCATACGAATTAGGCCAAAATTAAAACTTACCGGCTACTCAAGCCCTTCTGCAACCATTCCGGCTAACCGTTCATCTGTGCACACGAATTGGGTCGAAATTAGTGGCAACCTCTATGGGCAATAGTACAATGACGGTGCCTTGCACTGCAACGTCTGTGTGTCTGCAGGCGTATGTAACAGGGATGTGGGAACGAGGTAATATAAATAATGTGGAAGTATGTGAGGAGTCCCAAAAACTACTTGCGGCCAGTGGTGCACAGAATAACACGTAAAAGTTCAGGCGATTCAGAAGCCACCACGCACGCATGGCTAGCAGGAGTGTGTGGTCCACAGAATCGTCAGTTTGCTGTGCAGGCACTACACAATTCCCCACACTGAGGCAGTCACTGTCAGTTCGCTGGTGTTGGTTCCACTTCGGCCCAGCGCTTCAGGTGAAGAAGATGATCTCTGGAATCTGGCCGTCCTCTACGGAAGTGCCGTTGTTGTTCCCGGCGGCGTAGGTGAACTGGAAGGTGACCTTGCTTCCACGTGGGCAGTCCAGTGCTATCTTGCGCAGGCCTTTCGTTCCATAGTGGGAGTCTGGGCCCTGCGTTCAATTAAAGCATTGCTATATAAATTGCCCACAGGTTCGGTATTTCGTTGTGCAATTGCATTAACAATTGATTACAATGAAATGGACCTTGCACAGAATGTCCATTAATTTACTGGTATAACAATAATACAAAAACTCAATTTAGTGTGTGGGCAATTAACTTGCGGCAATTAAATGAATGCATGACGCCCAACTAAACTGCCCTCAAACGTTCAGCGCCAGTAAATGCAGCTGACGGAAAACATAAATGGAGAATTGGGCCTTGTAAGAAGTACGAGTACTGGAGTGTCCACAGCCTGTTTGGGACATGATCCAGCGCTGAATTTACCATGTTTTCTATAAAAACTTGGACTGCCAACAAACTACCCAGGACAGGTAAATTGATAATGGTTGCTTACCCCCTTGCAATCACTCACATTTGGATCATGATCCTACTTCAAAGCAAATCATACTTTACTGACTGCATGAATTGAGTGTGTGGCTGTGTGTATTTCCCACTATATTGTTGGCAGATTCAATTTTTGTCGTATTCCAAAGAGCCACTAAGCTGTTTGAACTAAGGCAGGATGATGATGATGATGGTTGGATTTTTTTGGCAAAAGGCCAGCTGGGGCAAAGAGCACCAAACAGGCAGGACTGAAGAGCCTTGCAGAGACCTTTCAGAGAGGAGCTTAAGAATTGTTCCAGCCAACTAAAATTTCATGTTCGCAAAATGCAGAATCGGGAATCCTCAAACTTGCCATCTTGTGGGCCTGCTAAGATCGCAAGAACGAGCAAATCGTAATTGCAGGTGCACAATCTAGAAAATACGTTTCTTGTTCTCGAACTCGTGAACCACTTGACGATTGCAGTTGTGTTGCCAAGCTTTGCATAAATGGCAGACGGGTCAAAGCAGGAGAACAAGTCGCCATAAAGCAAAATACGAGTTGTCATCTAAGGCATGTTGTCACAGCAGTGCAACGCCACACGGCACTTGATGCATTTACTGAGCGCACCACAGGAAAGGAAACAAGGGAGAGGGTGCTGCAACAAATCCTCAACAGCTTGCCACCGCATTTAAACTTCAGGCCTTCAGGTGCATATACCAAAATGGAAACACAGAGAGGGAGAGCAGGAAAACATCTATTACTGTGGTGCCTGTGCCCCACTTTGTCCCCTTTCTTTTTACATTATCTCTTTAGTAGATACCAAGTCACTGTGTCATCGCTGGAAATGAGTTGGCGGATGCAGAAGCACAGCAGGCACACCATAATGAAACTCTTTTGGCTACACCCACCACAAAGCAAGATGCTAACGCGATACACTACTGAGCATGTTAACAAGCTGCAGCCTTGCATTTGCCTGACCTGCAGAATCGACATGAACACATTCACAGGCTCAATCCAGAGCAAAAGTTATGGCTCACTCATGCTCCTCGACTTTGCAGAAGTCAAAAGACATTGCTACACATTACACTTGGACACTCACCCTCTGTCGAACAAAAGATTGTGGGCATGTGGGCTGACAACAGGAAACAAAGCCTAGCCGTTAAAGCCCTGCTTATATTTCTTAGTGACTCCTCTCTGGATTCTCGGCTCTAGGTTGCGACAAAATTTAACATTATTGAGAATAGTGTCTCAATGGTTTCTTTTTTTATGGATGATAATCGTGCTGAAAAGTGGATGTTATCATCTCATTCAGTGCCCGTTGTATGCGAGACGTTTATTGGTTTTTTCATACCTTCCACATTCATTCCTTTCTCTTTTTGTCCCCAGTACCCTTCCCCCAGTGGGAAGTAGCAGGCCCAAGATTACTTTCTCACGCCAACCTCTTCTCCTTTCAATAAACATTTACTCTTTCTCTCTCTCTATGCAAGACAACGCATGTCTCCAGTAAGGCCGTGACGATTAAGGAGGCAAAAAAATTCAGCTACGCTAAAACGTGTGCCAGGTGAGCTGACCTTGAGGGTGGCACACGCTGTATAGTTGACGTTGGGGGCGACCTCCACGGGGCTCTTGAAGAGCACCCGAAACCTGGCTGGAGATCCGTCGCTGTTGAAACTGGTGTCGTGTGAGCCCAGCACCTGGCCTGTGCCGGTCTGGACCAGCTGGATGTTTACATCGTAGTCCGAGGGCCCGTGGATGGAGCCGTACAGGCCATAGCCAAGCACAAAGATCTTCCTATCCACGGCAAACCTGGAAGGAGAGAAGGCAGGAGGCACATCAGCCGAAAGTGCCACATTTTAACAAAATCCATTTTTGCACTTTTTGGGAATTGCGTATTTTCCCTTTTTTCCTTCCCACTACACGCATTATGATGTGCACAAATGGATAGGTACCTAGTTGTGAGGCAAAAATAGCGTGTTTTGTTTTAAATCCTCTACCACTCAGTGGCCACCATCCGACGACCGATTTCAGTGAGCTATGAAATCACTACTACAAGTTGACTACACACTCGGCAAACGACAAACTCGAGGAACTTCTTAACAGTACCCTTCTTAATTAAACGTACAGTGCACTCTCGAGAACAGAACTGGTGGAAAATAGTGGGCATTATATGAGAAGGTTTCCAAGTGATTTGATGCTTGACAAATGCTTTTGTTTGCAAGATTCCCAGTCTAAGTTTTTACAGGCACAAAAACAGACCACCCATCACTGATGGAAGAAAGCCCTGTAACGCTTCTAGCATTAAAAATAAAATTAGTGCAGCTTAAAATTAGGCAACTTTGATTCACTTCACATGGTGAGCAGACCAAAGGGCTTCTTTTAAGGAGCATCAAGGGCCTCCGCAAGTAGCCTGTATTACATGAGCTAGTTCTCGTGGCGACCGTGATAGGTTGGGCCACCGAAACCTGCCCTCTCCGTAGCCGAGTGCAAAAGCGTTCCCAGCCATGGGTGCTCACACGGCCGGCCCCGTGCCCGCTCACCGTATGCGGTCCGAGGTGCCCGAGTAGCCCCAGCGGCTCTCGGTCTGCTGGAAGCGGGCCACCACCTGCTCCTTGCCCAGGATGCAGCAGCGGGGGCTCTCGGGGAAGGCCACAGGGGGCTTGGGGTTCACCGTCAGGTGCAGGAACAGGGACACCAGCTCCCGGTCCGTCAGGAGGCCACTCTGCGCAGGGCCCGTGGCAAACTCCTCGATGCTCATCAGCGGGAAGCGCACCAGGAACAGGGCCCGGCCCAGGGCCGCCCGCTTGTTCTCCGCGTTGGCCGGCCGCCCCGTGCGCGCGCACTCCGCCTCGGCCCAGCGCAGGGCGGCCGCAAACAGCTTCACCTCGCGGATGCGCAGCGTGTCCCGCTCGAGCACCGCGCACAGGGTGTCCCGGTCGATGTCCACGAAGCCCTCGGCGGCCAGGGCCTCGGCGGTGCTCTTGTCGATAGTGTCCAGGCAGAGGGCGGCCAGCTGGGGCTCGTCGAAAAGGCGCGCCTGGGCCAGCAGCAGGAAGGCGTTGTCGCTGCTCAGCTGCCGCTGCAGGAAGCCCACACAGGCCTTCTCCAGGGCGGGCACGGCGTACTTCTTGGCCGTGTACAGGGTGGTCATCACCGTCTCTGCCCCGATCTGCACCTGGTCCGAGTAGAGGAAGCGCAGCAGCGCTAAGAAGGCCGCGGGCTCAACGTCCGGCAGCTCCACCTCCTCGGCGTGCGTGGCCAGTGCCCCGTTGAACATGGCGTCGAACACGGCGCTGCCCACCGACAGCACAAACTTGTGCGCGGGCAGCCGCTGCTGCTGGGCGCCCCGGCCCACCAGGAAGCGCACGTCGCTCAGGATCTCCTTGTTGAAGAGGAACGACAGCCGCTCCTGCACCGTGCCCTTCGAGGCCTGCCAGTTGAACAGCACCTGTGTCAAGGAGAGGAGAAAAGTCAGGATCACGGCGTAAGATATACTTTTAGGTGAGGACTCAGCTTGCAAAACAAACGTTTACTTATCGTTCTAATAATGTTGCCTAACAGACGCTGCTGAGACCATTGACTGCAGCGCCCTCCAGTGGCAGAGGAAAGAAGCTGCCCGAGCGCCAGCCACTTGAGGTGTTCGAATCATTCCGGCTCCCCGTCAGGTGTTCCCGGCAGCTTTTGTAACCGGTCAACTGCTCCCCACGGCTTGGTTGGTTAATTCCGCCGTCCGACGGAGCAGACAATAATAAATAATACGAAGAAAGCTGTGTAAAAGCATTTGTGCTCGCCACAGTGTTTCAACATAATCTGGGCAGGTGTTTTGAGTAGGTAACAATCAAAAGAAGATATAAAACACTAAATCAAGGTGAATGGGTGGGGCGGTAACCATTGAACACTCACTCAAGGAGATTTCATGCTTGTACAATGAAAAAATAGGATGCAAATGCTTTAGAAAGGACTGCAACACAGGTACGCGCAGCTGACAAGAGAACATGCAATTATTTAACCTTCCCTGCAATCCTAAACGAATGAATGCGTGCGCTGTAGCAATTCCCCGCAGACGATGATGGCATTGCTCTGAGAGTGCTGTGTTGGGTTTTATGACACATAAGCGACTAAGGCCATCATGTGCCAAACAGAAGGTTGCGTGTTTACTTTTGTGTGTGCTTACTCGTTTTTAGAGCACTTAGATCTTGTTTAAGAGCTTTTCTTCTTTTATAAAACTAAAGATGGAGGGAATTTCAAGAAAGGCATCGTCTCCTAGGAGTAAACTGGGGTGGCAGGGGATGTGTTCGTAGTAGAACTGCCTAAAATGTTTTTTTCCCAGGACCTCAAATTTCGAACATGAGAGTAAAATGTAGTTTACAGTTAGATCTTGGTCACATTCTTTATATCTCGTTTTATCTTGTTACATTAGGAGAAAGTTATGTGTCAGATGTGTGTGTCCTATGTGGAGGCGACATAGAATGGCTTCTGTGAGGCGTTCTATGTGTGCTTGTTTCCAAATATGATATGGTGGGTTTAACCATGTGAAGTTTGTTGTTGTTTTCGGTATCCCATGAGGACTGCCATCTGGCTGCGAGTTGGCTCCGTATAAACTTCATGCAGTCGCCGTGAGGAATGTTTACTTGATTTACGGTTCCATTACTGGCCTGTGTGGCACCTGTATGGCTCTCTAGTTTCCATTAATTCCCACATAGCTAGGAATCAATCAGAATTTAATTTTGTGTCCGTGGGCTTCGGCTGTTACTACATTGTGTATTACCGTATGTGTGCTACTACAGGCTGGGCCGCATTTCTATAATTCAGTGCTGTAGTAGCGGTGAAATAGCCTGTGTAGAGAACACTGTTTTTAATTTTTTTCATTATTCTCTTTACAGCCACAGCAATAGTGTAACATTCCGTTGTGAAAATCGGGGCGCACTGGGGTAGCCTGATTACCTTCTCCCATTTCCCTTGTACTAGTGCAGTACCAAAGTAGTGTGATGTTTTTGAACTGCCCGTGTAAAGAGCTGTGTAGTCTTCATATTTTTAGTTTAGCGCTAAAAACTCCTGTATGATGTGTTCATGCGGTTTCTTCTTTTTTTTTGAAATTGTGTCAGTGTAAAGTCACATACAGTAGGAAAGGCATACCAAGGTCATGTCCTTGGGCAATTTCAGGTAATGTGCCCACCATACTTAGCTCTTGGAAATTTTCTTCAAACTGGAGAAAAAATGGTTTGATTGCTTGTGGTTTGTTAGTAAACAGTGTCTTAGACAAGCATTTTGTAACTATGGGGTAACAAATGTTTTGGCAGTGAACGGGTCTTTAGAATGTATGAGCATCTCAGCATCGTTCTTCTGTCTGTGAGTGGTGGTTCATGGGTTTCGATGTAAAGACTGTTCATGGGTGATGTCTTATATGCCCCAGACGAAAGACGTAAACCTAAATTGCGAACTGGGTAGGATTCTCTGGCTGAGCCATACACAATGCAGCCATAGTCCAAGCAGGAGAAACAACAGAGTGATACATTTGTAAAAGGCAAGCTCTATCGAAACCCTACTGTGTGCGTGACAGGCTTTAGGTATGTTTAGAGCTTGGGATGCTTTCTTTTTCAACATATTGATGTGAGGCAGGAAAGTGAGTTTTTTGTCAGACATTATGCCAACAAATTTGTTTTCGTTTTGTATAGGTTAAGTCGGTTTCCTTGAGGTGTAGGGTGTTGGATTGGTCTGAAAGCCGCATTTGAGTGAAAAAAGATCGCCCACTGTTTTGCGTGGTGAAAACTGGAAGCCATTTCTGTCTGCCCATGTTGTTAGTCGATTTATAGTCAGCTGTACTTGTCTCTCACTTGTCGCTGCATTGGAGCATGCGCAAGCTAGTTGAAGATCATCAACATAGACAATACATAATCAACTTTGGAATTATTTCGGATATGGAGTTCATTTTTACGACAAACAGTGTTGTGCTTAGAATACACGCCTGAGGGACCCTGTTCTCCTGCATAAAGTTCTTTGAGAGGGTTGAGCCCAGGCGCATTTGAAATCAACGGTTTGCCATGAAGTCGTTCAGGCACTTCAGCATTCTTCCACGGATGCCTAATTCTACTAAATCACGCATGATTCCACAAGATCGAAAAAGATAGCAAGGCAATATTGTCTGTGTATAAATGCTTCTCATACGGTATTTTTGAGGCGGACAAGATGGTCAGTTGTTGAGCATGCTTTTTGGAACCCACACTGGTGAACATCGAGATGTTTGTTTGATTGTAGAACAAAGCTTAATCTGCTATTTATGATAAGTTTGAACATTTTGGCTAGACAGCTGGCAAGGGCAATGGGTCTATAACGACCAGGAGAGGTTGGTGGCTTTCCAGGTTTTAAAGGAGTACTGACACGAAAATTTTATGATCCATTTTTATTGCTTTTATCGATGCTTAATGGTCTGGCAAACCCAACACAGCACTTTAAATACTTCAGCATGCGATAATTAATTACATTGAACGGCCTGAAAATCGTTTGTTTCAATTTCACGCGCTTTCAGCCCGAAAGGCACATAAGACAGAATCCCAGCATGACCTCACCGCTTTGTGCGGACGTCAAAACACTGCGGAGGCCAGTGGGGGTGTTGTTTCGACCGCACCGCCGCCGGAGCAGAGCGGCTGAGCTGCCTGAAGGTGCTAGGCCTACCATTGCGGCGGAAATTCGATGACCGCTTTCAATAAAAATCCTGAGGGCGACTTCTATTGCGATTCCGGGCTATATTATCGCTTCCTTTCCCGTGTGTGGAACTTTATTTTTGCCAACAGTGCGTTTCTGGGCAGCGGTTATGCCTGTAGCTCTGGCTACGTGCACCCGTTTGTGAATGCGCCGGCGCCTAGTCGCCGCGCGCGAAGCCGTGCGCGTGAAGTGACATCACGAGATTTTGACGGGCGGTGTTTGTGTCACTTCTTTTGGCTACCACAGGATGATGTCACACTGATGTTCATTTGCTGAGTGCCGCTCTGCGTGCTGTTCCGTCGGCGCAATAAATGAGATCCAATTAAAGTATGTTCTTTGCGTCGCAGGCCGCTCATATTTCAGCCAGTGTATTCTGTTGAGCAAAGGAAGCGAACTGTGCAATAATATTAACACTGAAAATTGGTGTCAGTACTTCTTTAAGAATGCTACAAGAAGTGTTCTTTCCAGCATTCTGGCATTCTTCCCAGTACCCAAATTTTGTTAAAAAAACTTAAGAAGTGCTTCAACAGAGGGACCCAAGACAAGTGCGAGCATTTCGTAATGCATATCACCTGGGCCGGGGGCAGTCTGCTTACCGGCCAACAGAGCTCTTTTTAGTCTAAACAGTTTAGATTAAACTGTTGTATGGTTTGTTTGTGCCGCCATATGTTGGCAGTCTTTGTTTCTCTGCTGTGTTTTAGTACTTTAAAAATGCTTCAGTGTAATGTGCAGAACTTGAAACTCTGGAGAAGTGTTCCCCATTATACCCATCTGTTCTTTTATGCTTGTTTGTACACAAGGTGCCATTGAAAGAGGGAGTGTGTAGGGGGAGTGTGTCCCGTTTAGTTTATGAACTTGCTCCCATTCCTCTTTTGATGTAACCGAGCTATTTATGAATGAGACACAATTTTGCCATGAGGCTTTCTTGGCATTGTGGCAAACGTACCTTGCTTTAGCGTGAACACCACGCCAATGAGAACTCGCCAGCACGCCAGTGCCAGTCTGCACGCGTTCTGCAAACTCGCTCGTGGAGCAAAATATTATATATATATATATATATATATATATATATATATATATATATATACACACGCGCTGTCGGGGACTCAAAATTGCAAATTTCAAATCAACGGAGCTAAGGCTCCGGACCACTTGGCCATAAGCCAGTGCTGTCATGCATGGAAATATGAAGTATATGTTGTATAGCCTGTTTACATTTTTAGATTACTATTTATTGAATAATGTTTGTGCAGAAAGCATCCCCAAATTCTTACAAACATCTCATCTCTAGTGACTGCACTCCTTAGGCTTTTAGAAAGCGATTGCAAATGCGTGGTCGTGCTGCTGGCCATTGTGCTAGTTGACCCAGCACAAGAAGTGCTTTGCGCACCTTGGTTTTACGCTGTAAAGAAAAGTTTTGGTTGGTTTTAATTCCCAAGTACCTATACTAACTTCACTGAATATTACCCCGCCTTTAATTGGCCTTACATTTTTCTACTAGCGTACCAGTCAGCAAAGCGTCGCATGAGCGCTTGTGTGGAGCTGCCTGGACTTATAGATTGATACAGTCTACAAACTAACAGACTAAAGTTTAGAACATTCTTCCAGGCACAAACGTGTCGTCGCTCAGGGAACTGAGGGAACGAATTGCGCCGACCCGCCGGCAGCCAGCCGACTAAACGCTGGGCCATGCGCTGAGCCGACTGATTCTGTCGGATGGGCGGCAAGCCATGCGGCAGCGCAGTCAAGCCAAGCCACTGCTACCAGTACCTCAACTTATTACGCGCACTTGCTGATAAAAACGTTAATGCGAACTGTAGTTACAATGAAGATGTGCAAAATGACTGTAAACTTGCCACTGGAGGCCTGACTACAGATTTAGGGGGCTGCAGTGTGTGTGTGTGTGGGGGGGGGCACAATGCACGCACACATATGAAAATGAAGGTGGATCTGATGATAGCTGCTTCCACTGCACTATTAAATACTCCAAAGCTCTAACAAAAGCGGGGGGAGGGGGGTGACACGCGGAAGAAAAGCAGCACATACTTGGCCACTGTTGGAAGCAATAGAGCTGAGCGACTCATCACTGCGTTGGCGAACGCCATTGGTCGTCAAGCACTGCGATGCATCGCTTCCCCGGCGGTTCATCGGCGGAGATGCATTGGCGGGGGTCTCCACGGCATGCTGCTCGCAGCAGGGCCCGAATGGTTTCCCCTGAAAGGGAGAGGAGTCTGCAGCACAACTGCTTCTGGCTCCTCTCGTCTTTACGAAAACACGGGGCAAGAACGCAAACCATGCAGCAAGGTAGGAGAAAAATGCGTCGTCTTGCCAGAAACCTTCACTGCTTTTTCTTACCAACCACCTTGCTCTATCACTTTCTGGTGACCTCAGAAAGAAAAAAAATGGGACCAGAATCTCGCTAAGCTGGTTTCAAATAAAAATAATATCCATGTTGAAGACCTCCTTGGGCTATTATAGACAGTAGGCCTTTCTCTACTGCTGGAATAAAAAAAATGCTAAGGTCATAGGCCTTCGGATTACCCAAAATCCTTCATAAAGTAAGTTCCAAAAAAAGAGATTCACCAGATGGTTGCTGGAGACTACTAGAGAGCTTTCAAGTCTTCCTGAGGGGGAAAATGTGCCCCACAAACCTAAAGTTAATGAAGATCATCATGCACATACACACACACACACACGCGCGAAAAAGGGGGTGTGCACGATGAAAAGCACGGCTACAAGATGCTCATGCGTCAGTTTACTTTTCCATTAAAGGAGCACTGACACCAATTTTCGGCGTTAATATTATTGCACAGTTCGCTTCCTTCACTCAACAGAATACCCTGGCTGAAATATGAGCGGCCTGCGACGCGAAGAACATAGTTTAATTGGATCTCGTTTATCGCGCCGACGGAGCTGCGCACGGAGCGGCACTCAGCAAATGGACATCAGCGTGACATCATCCAGTGAAAGCCAAAAGAAGTGACGCGGCAGCGCTCGTCAAAAACTCGTGACGTCACTTCATGCGCGCGGCACCAGGAGCGGCGAGCGGGCGCAACACCCTCTCAAGCGGGCGCCGGTGACAACCGCACAAAGCGGTGAGGTCAGTCAGGGATTCTGTCATATGCGCCTTTCGGGATGAAAACGCGGGAATTTGAAACAAACAATTTTCAGGCCGTTCAGTGTATTTAACTATCGCGAGCTGAAGTATTTGAAGTGCTGTTTCAGGTCCGCCATGCTATTAAGCATCGATAAAAGCAATAAAAGTGTAACATAAAACTTTCATGTCAGTGCTCCTTTAAACCCTCAGCCTGCTTGCACAAAAAGCACTAAAGGCCACTCGTTTATTGTTTTCAAGAAACAACAGGAAAGCGAAAACAAAGAGTTCTGTTCTGTCCCAAACGGCAGTACAGCAACGAGCCATGCGAGCAAATTCTTGTTCCCTAGCGACGTTGTTATTGTAATCTAGCAAACTTCAGCTCTGCATGAGGGGGCCAGGCGAGAGGGTAAGCACCAGGGCCGTAGCCAGAAATTTTTTTTCGGGGGGGGTTATCGGAGAAGGTTACCAGAGGGTGAAGGGGGAAGTTCTGCCTAAAGGAACACTAAGGCTTGCTTATTCACTGCATGGAAAAAATTTCAGAGAGGGTTTGAAGCCTCCCTCTTCCTACGTTCTCTGTAAGCATGCGCAAACCCTCTACCTAGGAGTTGGTGATGCCTGTGAGCTAGGAAAAAAAAGTCGAAAAATACTTGCAACTTCAAGCACGGTGGAATCATTATTTGTCTTGTTTTTAAAAGCTTTTACGCCTCCATTTTTGTAACCCGCCTCCCTGTTTATGGCAAGAGCCATACTAGCAACTTCTTGCGGTACCTGTAATGGCACAGCCGTCGCGACTGGGAGAGCTACGCAATACTCAGCAATTCTAGCAATATATACAGGCGGAGTTTGTCAATTCCTCCAGCGCATGAAGACAGCCAAGTTCCTCCGAGCTTTGTGAACCTAACTACTCGGATCACCCGTAGAGGGGAATACCCGTTGAAAATATGAGAGTTGCGAAACCAGTGCACCAAGCTACCCCAAGCTCACCGTGCATGATCCAGGAAGGGGACAGATTCTAAGGGGCTCAATCCATCAGTGAGACTGGCATAATGTGGCTGAGCGTAACCAACCCTTGCCCTCACGGCAAAGTTGTCAAGAGTAAGGGAGCCTTAAAATGCCACTGCTTGTGCCTCTGCAGGACCGGAGAAACGACTGGGGGCACTTAGGTCACAGTGGTGATATATGGCTCAATGTGGAATTTGTTGACCATCAGGAGAGATCTTCGTAAAATGGTAGCTACAACAGCCGTCGATTAAGTGGGATGGAAAACACTGTTCTGTGTGAGAAGCCCAAAGTGATGTGGACCCAAAGAAATGTGAAGAGACATTACGTTGGATTAATATGACTACAATGGAGCCACAAAGCTGACTGCGCAAGGGGCGCCTAGTTTTTTTTAAAACACACTGCGACTTTTACTAAGGCAAACGACTTGCGCCTAATACTGGTGCACTGTATTTTTATTCGGCATCTCTCTTCTCGCAGCTTTTTAACTCTCTCTTTGCTCGCCCACTTTGACATCTCACACAAGTTTCAGATGTTCACGATTTACTTCCGGTTCAATTCGCTGCTCTTTCAAATTCTTCAGAACGTGGGTGTGATGGATTACATTCAACTGTTCCAAGGGTACACCCCTAATTCATCGTTGCCCACATTGAGGCGATATGAAACCACGGAACAAGCACACGGGGAGCCAAACAATGCCATTAGTTTGGCAAAGTATACTCTCCCTACTGTGTGCTGTAGGCAACCCTTGATGGCAAAAGACTGAACATCTCTCACAAGCTTATTTTTCAATTGAAATGGTCTGTGAAATACCCACACAGCGGTCTTCGTACCTTGCTTATATGATGAGAATGCCTTTTTTTTCCCCTTTCTACGGCTCAAAATTACCAAGTTTTTGCCGCATTCAAAGCAGCCGAAACCATGGAACAACCTCGCCAGCGCAAGTTCTGTCCTATTCTCACAGGCACAGTTCGCGCTACTTTTGGTTGGCAGAGTTCAGTCTAGCGGACGAAGCTGCGCCGCGCTAATGCGAGGCAGTAAACTTGCCACACACGTGAAGTAGTGTCGCCATTCGGACAAGGCAGCTAAAAATGCGCGCTTATTACCTGGCTCGCTGTCCCCTCGCCATCACTTGTCGTCATGTTGCTCGGAGCATCCTCGCCAATTCCAGCCATAGCAGCGGTGGTGCTGTATCTCACAAGGCGCTGTATTCTACAAGAGCAGTGAGAGAGAGAAATAACGATGTCATTCAACACTTCCCGTCGCCAAGCTGCGCGGGTCGACGGATTTCCATCAATGCTGCGTTTAGCACAATTAAATTCATAGGAAAGACTGATTAGTTCAAGCAATAGTCGGTTATTGATGCAACAACACAAGAATGAAAGTACAACTTGCAAATGTACAGTTCGCAGAAAAACTTCCACTTTCGGAGTACGTGAACGCATTTCTTCTGCATAGGCATCAAACTTGACTTCGACTGTGCGCATTAGGCGTCATGACTTAGCGTTTTGATACTGGAAGCCTTCCACGTTATTGAAAATTCTTGAAACTCACCTCAGTCGACAGCGTTTGCTCAACGCGTCCCGCTGAGATCGGGAGTGCGCGGAGCGATGGATGAACCGGTTGGCAGTTGCTCACACTGCGCGACTCACGGAGCTATCAATCTCGTTCCTCCAAAAGTGGACAGGAATACGTTACACTGGACTACATTCTCATGAAAACAGTGCTTTGCCTTCGCAAAGAGTGCACAACACTTTCTCTAAGGGTAAAAAACCCTAAAAGAGATAATCCCTGTAATCCCATGCACGGCGATGCGAGAAGCAGCTGGGACAGGTCAGGAGACAGGAGTCTGGGGTCTGGGGCGCAAACGCAACACGGATGCGATTAAGTGCAACCAAATAAAAGTAAAAAAGTTTTTGAATTCGAAAAAAGCAATAAATAGCGCACAATAAAATAAAAATACAATCCGCCTGGCGACTTCATGCGTTCATTTTACGCTTTCGTTTCCGCTTCCGCTGCCACAGATGGCTGCGCACATGTTCATGCGGTTGCGTCCGCGTTACGCGAGTTGGTGTTGAGATGGTGTGGACGATTGTTTGAGCAGGTGGTTTTACACGAATAGTTAGGCACGCGCAGCGTATTTGGAAGCTGTTTCGGGTGCAAGCTTCAGTGGCTGAGCAAGTGCCACACGACACCTGCGATCTCGCCACTGCACCAGTGGGGACGTTGCCAAGGTCTGCTACACTAGCAAATTCCCAAGCCGCTTCGGAGTGTGCGACACCAGCGTTGTTTCGAAGTTCGAAGTGAATTTTGGTCGAGGACGGTAAGGGCCACTTCAACCGTTGCGACACTTAGTGGCCGATTCGAGGTCGCTTTGAACATGCTCGCGAAACTACGACTACCTACGCTCACTGCCAACTTCAGATGTCTTCGGACTCCAGTGCTTGCCCGCCAATGTCACAAGGAGGCAGAACCTGCAACATCTGACGCAACTTCCACGAGCGGAGAAACGAAGAATGACGAGAAAAAGCCCGCTGAAGACCCATTCGCCCGCTTCCCCGAGAGCACCAACCCAACCACCGGTGAAGTTGGCGGTCCGACAGGCCCCGAACCAACCCGGTACGGAGACTGGGAGCGCAAGGGTAGAGTAACAGACTTTTAGTAGCGCAATACGTGTATTATATACTCTACGCGAATCACTTTCATGAGACAATAAAAGACCAAGTTGTGGAGAGCAGTATGTTTTATTTACAATCAGAGAACAACAGGAGAGCCACCTTTTACCAAACACAATAGTGAAAGCGAGAAAAAAAATCCCAGCTGGCTTTGAGTTACTGCAGAAACCGGCAAGAAGCTCATGGCAGAAGCCACACCCACAGAAAAAAAAAAAAAAAAACTGGGCCCAGCTATGTACAAGATCAGACCTTCTGTAATGTGCAGCGTACCAAGGCTCTTCTTTTGCAGTGTTCAGACAGCTGGAGCTCTGGATTAACACAAAGGTTGCCTCCCGCGCTCCCTTAGGGGGGAAAAACCTAGCTGGTCCAACGAAGCTGGCCCAGTGCTTGGGGAAGGAAGCTTCTGGGGTGGGGGGGGGAGTCCCAGCCAGGGGCCATTCAACCTTCACACTCTGGTGCCACTGCAGAAAAATCAAACGGTGGCGGGGAGGCAAAAGGGCGCAGGAACATCACTTTGGTTTCACGCAGGCCCAACCGATAGCTCTGCCCCTTTGACCCCGCCACCTTGAAAAGGAGGCGCAGCACTTCCTTCCCCAAGGGCTGGGCCCATTTGACCAGAGGCACTCGGTGTTGCTGTGGCTGGTGGCAGCGTTCGCTGGGCCTGCCTGCCAGCCCCTCCTCCTCTTCTGCCGTCGGAAGGAGGGGACCAGGGGTGCCGCGTGGGCATCACTTGACGAAGGCGGCGAAGACGCCCCAGAGGACCTCGTTGGCGTGGGGCTTGGCCGCCTCGGCCTCCATGTCGAGCTCGAGCAGCTCGCGCACGCGCCGCATGGCCAACTCATAGTCGTCGTCTGAGAGGGGCGCGAAGGCGTTCTCGAGCACGTCCGAGGCGTGCGCCAGCACCAGCAGGGCCAGCAGGCGGCGGTCCATGCGCTGGGGGTCGTTGACCCAGCGGCCCAGCACGGCCTCCTGCACTCGGCGCACCAGCTTGCCCTTGGACGTCTGGTCCACCAGCGGGTGCGTTGTCATGTCAAACAGCAGGAAGTTCTGCTTCTCTGTCGTCAGCACCCCCTTCTCCACCAGGTTCTTGGCCAGCCGCTCGCGCACGTTGCGCAGCTGGTAGCGCAGCTTCAGGGGGTTCCATGTCTCCCCTGCACAGAATGCACACCAAACAAAGCCTTTAATGCACCGCCAGTCAGCTGCCGTTTCGACTGCTATCGCAGATGCGAATGCCAGGAGGGGCGAACCTTATGACGCGGATGACATTTTGCACTAATGTGCGACTGGTACACAGGGACAAATACTAAGGAAACTCAAATTCTTACAACAGTGGCACTTTCACCAGCATAGATAAATCTTCATCTCCTGTAGTGGCCTATGTGCGGTGCCTGTGCAGCAAGACTGACACACAATTGAAAAGCAGCCTGTGCTGACAGGTGATGCAGCGGCAATGAAAAAAACATTTTTGGAATTCCTATTGGTCCAAACGTTCGTTCTGCATTGGTCAAATGGCCAGGCAAAATAACTTTTAATGTGCTGGGAAGTGGTCATGTAACCTGCACAGCACAGTCAATTTCAGTTTTTTTGTTCCCTAGACCTAGCGAAGGGCATTAAGTGCATTGGAAACTTTAAAATGGCTTTTCACAGCGGAGGTATTTTCAGTTGATACAAATTTTCCTGCTTTGGCATGGCACAAATTGCGTGCAGACCTCTGCCACCATGATTGGCTGACCCTAATGCCAAAGTGCGTACGTCATTTGATGGAGGTGGTGAAACTAAATTAGTAATGACTGAACCGTACTTGGAATCCCCCTTGCATGCTGAAGTGAACAACTTTAGTTTTCTTCGAATGCTGTGTGCACCATTTGGGTTACTCTCCCTCTTCCTTATTTACTTACTGGCCCACGATGATGCAAGTTTGATGTCTCGATTGAAGCAAACACTTTTTAGAGTAAAAAGACTGATTACGGCCCTTTTCCATCTGCTACACCAAGAAATCGGAAGTTAGGTATGGTACGCATCTACTGTTAGCGATTTGTTGTAACAAACATCTGAGCCCAATTTGGCAAGAATCATTGCCAGAGAAGTGCAATGGGCATGTTGCTCACATATGCAATACTGGACGGAGAGGCAGCAATAAGACAATCACAATATGTAAGCAGATTTTGGATGAAGGAATGAAGCGGTTCAAATTACGTAGTGTTTGAGCATTTTTTTTTTATTTCACCTAAGGAACAGAACTGCACAAAACACTTTGGTGACTCCAGAGAATTCTCCTTGCATTGGAAACTACATGCAGGCGATCATGAGTATAGCATTGTTAGTCCATGACTGTTCCATTTAGCAACTCTTGAAAGCGGCACTGGTGCTGGCGCATGCATTTTGGTGCCTGCTGGCCCTTCTAATGGGCATCAAACATAATGCACACGAAGTACATTTTAAAGTCACGAGGAGTGCCTTGCCATGGAGTTTCATGCGATTACATGGAGAGGAACGTGGTGCTGCAATCTTCCGCTGGTACGGGAATGATGGGTAGTGCTGGATCTTGTCTGCCACTTGCTGCCTCACACATGGCACTACAGGCGAGATTTTTAAACTTCGAAGAATCCTTCTCAATGTTGTCTGCTTCGTTTGTATTGAACCCACTGCAGTTATCAGTGGCTGTTTGCACGTGCATGGCAGTTGGAACATCTGCTACAGGCTTTCGTAAGACAACCCCGTTCTGCTTGCATCCGCCTCGTCCTCTACAAGAAGCATTCACTCACGCCACACCAAAGGGGTGGCATAATAATTGTTGTGCTGAAGCAACATCCGTACATTCATGGTAGCAAGAAAACACTACTCGAACCAAAACTGAAGTCACTCTATCAAAAAAGAGAGCCAATTCCAAGTCTCATAGATTCTGGTAGCTGTTATGTATCGTATGTTCACCGAAAGTCGTTGCAGAGCCAAACGGTTGAACTTGTTTTGTTCCACAACAAGGAAAGTACACACCACGCTGTTAAAGACAAACTTACTTTGTTCCAGGAGAAGAGAAAGACCTGCCACACTGTTAGCATAAGTGCCATGCATGAATTAAATCCGGAGCTCATTACATACTGAAGAACAAAACCAAGCACTTAAAAATATGACAACACATACTCATTCAAAACTGCTGTAATTGCAGTACTTGGCGACTGTGGTTGTAAACTGCAGAAAGAACTAAAGTCAGCGGTGGGGGTTGTGTGTTAAATTATTCAGATTTGCTTGCACGTAATTATTATGAACAATTAGAAGAAACATCACCTAGTACCATCTAAGCTTTAAAAATACTGTGAGTGGCTCACTTCAGGTAGCAGAATATTGAAGATGTTGTAGAAACTTTGTAATCATCATCGCGGCACCGATGCGAATATCATCATCGGTGCCCGTAATTTCTCGTGAGAAGCTCTAGCTCGAGCTGCTTCATCTTTCTTCATCCGCCATCTTTATAATAGAAGCGCCATCGTATCACTGGGACGTCGCGGCTATTGGTCTCTCCTTATTTTACAGATGTGTTACTGAGTGCCACTGCACAACACAATAAACTTGCTTTCAATGCAAGTTTTACTCGAAGTGCTTGAAGCAAGCGGTTGTCACCTGCAAAAGGTGACACTGTCAACCATGTAACTTACTGCGACGGCACATACAAAAAAATATAAGTTGCCATAAAAAGTGCATTGAGCCACAGCAACACAATACCAACTGCACTCGGGACAGTATTGATCACCTAGAATTAGCGAGGGACTATCTCTCTCGACTCCCCGCTTGGCAACCACCAAACACTGCATGCTTTTCATGAAGAGAAGGAGCCAAAGTTTACACTGAAGCACCCAAACAATGCTCAGTTTTAACCACAAACTCACTCTTAGTCAATGTCGAGCATTTCCCATTACAATGCATACCACATTACTCGAGAATACACAATGCATCGTCCATTTTGACTGCGTCGACACAATGCCTATTCATGCTAAAAGGACACCGCACGTGCTTCTCGTATGTTAAACCCGAATCAATTTGAAGAATTTACGTCGCACTTGCCTAAATGTCACGAGCAGTTTCGCGTGCGCGTCACAGAAGGGAGAAGCCACAGAAAGCAGATAAAACTCTCGAGATCGTGGGTGTAATGGGGCAATTCGTCAGACAAGAACGCATCCTACTTGTTTAAAAATGCAGAAAGGACTGAATTAAGCAAGACCTTCAGAGGCCACTGACCTCAGAGGTTAACAATGTTCTATCTGCATGCTACCAGATTACAACTGAACGTTGTTAATTAAAGGGTAACGCATGACAAGAGTCCACGCACGACATACCAATTACTTAGCTGATGTCAATAGGCTTGAAAATGCGAGGTTGGATATACTATGCTACTATGTTTCAACTGAGCAAGGTGCTCAGAGAGTATTTAACTAACAGTGTTTTATAGTACACAAAATAACCACGGTTGAAGGCTGATGAAGCCTGATACGGCGAATGCTCATAATATTCCAGATAATTTATTCCCAACACTACAGCTGAACGCTGCACTAACAGACACCAGAAAAATCCATTTTCAGCGCTAAAAACTGTTTTTAACGAAGGAATTTCTTCAGGCTTAGCAGTGTTATAAAGTTTACGCAAAAAACAATCAATATTGGCATTGCTGGGCAAATAGAAAACTAGAAACCTTATCTAGTAACTGCAAAAAAAAAAAAAAAACTGCCGATGATGACAGGACAACTAGCCGTTTCTCATGAATACAGTCAACTGGCAACACGCAAACACAAGTGGCGGCAGTAAACAACAGCTCTGTTGAAGAATTTCAAAGGCAGATGGAGATCGAGGATGGTAAACTGAATTTACATTATATTCAGTCCAGAAGGTTTAACATGAAGACTGCGGCTCTTCCAGCTTTCATCTCTTCCCTGATTACAAACTCCGTGTGCCATTTCCAGTTCAGCTTATTCACATCACCAGTTGTTGCCAATGCAAGTGCCATCTATAAAATGGTAGTGGTCCTCCAGAAGGCCCGCAAACTCACAAAGGCTTCCACCGTCAGCCTGTGCGTCAGATGTTAGGGGTGAAATTTAACGTACACTGTGCTCACAAAAATCATGTTGTCTCCTACGCTTGCTATGTGGTGTCAGTGGCCTCGTCTCACCTTGACTGTGTTTTGGCCCCATCATGTATTAAGGGTACTGCCACGATCAAAAGTTTACGGACCAGGAAAATGGCAATTTTATGCCGTTTCTCTTCCAGTAGCAGCCCGACAAACTGCCGTGTTCATGTGAGATGTCGTATAGTTACTGAAGTACTGAAAAATACGCGCGGCAAAACATAACTCAAAATTGCTGCTTTCGTGGTCCACAATCTTTTGCTTTTGGGTGTACCTTAACAAGCCCTTTGTTTTGCAGCCCGACGCTAGGGCCTATGAACTGGGCACAGTGCTGATGCAGGAGTTCGATGGCGTTCATCATGCGGTCGCATTTGCTAGTTAAAAAATGGTCCTGCGAAATATACTAAATGTTCCACACACACCCAAGAAGCCAACCACGAAACGGCAAGCTTATTTCCTTCCTTGACTTATAATGATAGCACGACAGGAAGTACACAGGTTGATTAGATGTAAAAGCTTGCCAGGTGAGTTGTATTTTATTGCTAAGGTGATCACGCTCCAAAAACCAAGCAGGCCTTATCTCACCGAGACACCGGGAAAAATGTTATCTCTGGCAGAGCAGTCAGTCATAGGGCAGACCAATTCCTTTCGTGTGTACCTGGGACTCCAGCCAAGGCAAGAGTTGATAAGCGTGTGCTTATCATCCTTCAGCTTGAGCAAGCTGGTCACACAAGAGAAAGGAAGAAAAATAAAATTGGGAGAGAAAGAGCAAGAAACGCCTTTTCCCTCCTTCTGAACAAACTTTCACAGAACCATGGTGGACTAAACGGATTGACTTTAAAGTGACAGATGTTCGGTAGCCAGTCCCAATGTGGCTTCAATTGCAACACGGGCATAAGACAGCCCATCTGCAGATGCTGCAGTGAGGAAGGTTGGCGGCTGAGCATGCACTAGAGAAGCAGTTACTACCACAAAAGAACGGAGGGGAGGAGTCACCTGCCTCCTCACTGTCTCCCTCTTACGCCCAAACTCATCTACACTGGTGGCACCAATGAAACGAAAAGGTTGTAGATTAGGATGAAAGAGAACGCTAGGGTGTGGTGTGGTCCCACAGATGCCCCCTTAAACCCACCGCTGAGGTAGTCGATCCAGGCCTGCAGGGTCTCGGGGGGCCGGGTCTCCTTGACGTGGCGCAGGGCCTCGTCGAGCAGCACATCGCCCGTGGGCGTGTCTGAGCGCAGCAGCACCTTGCGCAGCAGCAGCGACCGGCGCCTCACCCCGCACCGCTCCAGCTCAATGCGGCCCCGCAGTGCCAGCTCCACCAGGATGCAGCCCCGCAGGCCCGACGAGATGCAGTCGTTCCAGAAGGACGTGTAGCCCTGGGCACATGGGAAGGACGAGGAAGGGGGCAGCTCTCTCAATCTCAGAGCTCCAGGAAGTCAACATTAATCTGAGGACTGACAGATGGAGGGGCACACTAGAAGAGCATTGCACGGGCCCGGCCTGGCTCAAAAGCATTTTTTGGTGGGTCGGGCTCGCAGCCAAGGGCCTGGGCCGCTAAAATTTGACATGACGTGTAAAGAGCATTAAAAAATATTCTCCGAGTTCGCTTCCAAACGCTTCTTGTTAGTTGTATCAACTGTGGTTGCACGCATTGTTTTAAATTGTTTTTTTGCTAGGTCTGATAGCCACTGTACTCCTATTTTATTGGAATGAACATGTACAGTATCAAGATTTTATATATTGAGTATGACATACCAAAGATACGATTACAGAGAACGCCACAATGGGGAACGGAATAATTCATACAACCTGGGGCTTGGCACTTATGTCTATGTACACGCATGTTTTACATGTCTAACCCATGGAAATGCAGCTCCCGTGGCCAAGAATTGCACTCGCGTGCTAGAGAAACAGCCCTTCTGAGCAACCACTGTAGGTAAAACTTTTCAATGCACGATGAGTCGTGCGTTGAAACGCGGCATTAAAAATTACAGCATACCAACTTTTGCCCGAGACAACCACAAGATGTCTCCAAGAACCTGGTCAACCAAGGTGATAGTGGCCCTGAAGTATGAATACGCGCCATTATTACGCCGATGTGATGTCAACTGAAGACGGTGGAAGCTAATGTGCGCACTAATTTACCCAAAATTTTTGCGTTTGAATCCATGAGTGCTATACACACTGGATGCTCAGTCTGATTGCACGCTACAAAGGGCACTCAACCAAATATAATAAACCAATTTATTTCAGCATCCAAACCCGTGACCTCTCCAGACTCAGAAATAAATGAACAGGCCCAGGCCTGGTCTGGGCTTGTGACAACAGGCCCAGGCTGGCCTCACTTATAAACGCATGGGCCTGGGCCGGGACTGGGTTAGGTGTTGCGGCCTGGGTCAGGCTGGGGCGTTAACATCAGGTCCGTGCAGTGTTCTACACACCAGTCCTAAGCGTAAAAAACGGATTCAGGCAGTCTACATTGAATTGGGGGCCTCAAATCAAGTGCAACCGGTCAGCCTGTCCAAAGTTAGCATAAGATCAAGCAGAAAATGAATACTTTGGCACTTTTCACACCTGTCTCACATCACGTTACAGGGAGTATCGAGTGGCAAAGCATAGCACGTACAGTGTGATGAAAAGGCAAATAGCAAATGCCATGCCATTCTCCCGGTAGTCATTCAGCCCATACAACAAATGGGATGAGCACAGTACAGGGAGTCAATCAAGTATTAGGCCGAAAACCTGTGTAAGAGCAATCATAATTAGTACTGTTCCTTTTCATCTGCCCTGATCGAGTCAGTTTGTTACAATGATGCAAAGGTTTAGCCCTTCCATGTGCTCTTTGCTCCGAGGTAAAGCCATGAATACACAAAACCCGACTAAGGAAATAAAGCAACATGAACTTCAATATTTGTTTTCGTAAATGTCACAGAATGGCACAGGTCATCTATAGCACACAGTCCAGTCTCCAAACTTTAAGAACGTGCCTTTATTTCACATTAAAAGCACATAATTCTGAAATTTTCATTTTCAGGCTCCAATTTCCTTTTCAGCACTGCATGTGCTGGCGACATTACGGCCCTTCAGTGGCACGGCCAGCACAAATCTGTCATGCATATTGCACAGTATCTCTGTCCCCATGCAATAGGAATAAAGGACACTGTGCAATAACAAAATGGCACATGCATCTTGCATTGGATATAAATAAACAAGGCAAAATATGCTTATTTTTTCCATGGAGTTCAAGGAAATAAGTAGGAAGCAAGCAGCCGTGACCATGATTTCTCTCTTACAAGGGCATGCTTGTGGAAAGAATACTGTGCATGCTTGAAAGGAAATACTGAGCTATTGTATTTCATCAATGTTTCTCCCCCTCTCTCCATGCATAGCCATTTCAATTATGCAATGCTAAACTTTAAGAATTTGAATCAGTTGTTCTCTGAATCTCGCATGTTAGAACGATTCTGAAGTGCATCTTAAAAGCCCAGAGAAAGTTTCAACCAGGTTTCAACACAAATAGAAGAAGCTTTCTGGGAAAATTATCATCTCTGCCTCTGTTCTGCAGAATATCCGTAAACTTCACGTTTGGTTGGATACGCAAAGTATTAGGCTCACAAATAAAAGGTTCTTTACAGTATTTCACTGGTGAACCGAGCCTGCCAAATGAGTTCTGTGTACGCCTGTGAGTTCTGTGTATAAAGAAATACATTCCACACGGCAAAAATGTTTGACAGAAGTTCAAAATTTGGGCAAGAGTTTTATCGTACAATTAATTATTGACTGAAATAATTCTGGTGTAACCTGGCAAATGACTGATCCCTGAACTGATTAGACAATGAAAAGCAACTTTATTCTGCCTGAACAGTCAGTACTTTTGATATCTAAGCAAAAAGGTCGACAGCTAAATGCTGCTACATCTGTTTAAATCAGAGGGAAGAGCTAGGGGAAAAGCAAGGAAGTGTAATTGAAATTTTCCAGTCAGCCCTGTTCGAAATCACCGCTGGCTTGCCTTGAATACTCAGAATATTTATGCCCACTCACGCAGCTATTGCTTCGGAATCGAGCACGGGGTGATAAAGTTACCCTCTCCCTTGCGAACAACCGACGACAAAGGTCACCATGGGCGTTGGAATTACAGGCAGGGCGTAGGCGTAGCAGGCACTTGTCAAAAATAAATATGAATAAGCGAACGTAGAACGCTTTCCGTGAAAAGAGGCGACAGCAACAGCTATAAAAGAACCCTTTCAGACGGGCCTGCGGTTACGAATGTAAATGCGTCGCTTTCGACACACTGACGGATTTCCATGACGCCTGCCAGTGCCTCGGCGGCAACGGAAAGGGCGGCGGTACCTGCAACGGGCTCGCTCGGCGAAAAAGCAGGTGCGCTGGAGCCGCGGCCCGTCAGCGAGCGGCACGAACACCAAAGCCGCTATGAGGCCACAGCTGGTTCGAGGCAGCGCCGTCAAACTTTCGATTTCGACGAAGCCTCTCACACGTTACGGAGAAATTTCACGCACGTCAATCACGACCGCTGTCGTGTCGCGATTTCAAAAGTCCCAACATGTGCTACATTATTATTACGGGCATTAACGTAACGCGCCAAAGAACGGGCACAGAACGCCAGTCGGGACTGGGGTGCACCCGCCTAACATTCTTTTCGATACGAGGACACCCATTCGCGCGTTCTGCTACACTTCCGGGCTTCGAACGAACAGCAAGGTTTGGCCGCAGAAGGTCAGCAAATCATCCGCAATCGCTACGTAACCACCCCGGCGGCCCTGACATCAGGGTACCCACAGAGTGCGCTGAGCGGTGTTCGGAAATTTGTGTGGCAAATGAGCTACCCGAACCATGCCCGAACTCGTCAGCGCAGGCTTATCGCTAAGTTTCTCGGGAGAGCGCTGGCGCAGGAAGATGTAATTTACTAACCTCTTTCTCCTTGAGCCCCAACAAAAGCACTTCTTCCATCAGCGTTAGACGAGTCTCCTTTGAATCAACATCGTCCTCGCTCTCTGGTCGGTTCACAGCCTCGTCCACGTCTTTGCTCCGACCGTCCGGGTTCGAACAAGCGTTCTTCCTTTGAACAAGCCCTTCTTTGCGAAGCATTGTCCCTGCTTGATGAGCACTGTTCAAGCAGTGAGCGTAGACAGTACTGCCTTTATAAACAAGCTTTCACTTGCCAACGCGTAACCCACAAACACATAACATAGCACTCACTTCTATCACGTATACAAGAAAAACCGAGCAGCCGTAATGGCGGAATGTGACGTCAAAAATCACCGCTTGCCACCACCTAGTAAATGGTGCCGTATCAACGAAGAAAAAAAAGAAAAAAATCTTCAACGTTTACGCACTTTTTACCAACTCTACTTCGCATATATTTTACCACAACATAATTGTTGAGAGAAAAATTTTTGTGAGGGTTTATAGCAACGAGCAACAAAACCGCGAAACCGAAACCACAGCAGGTGCCACGGAGCCATTTCAAACTAAACATGTGGTAGATCGGGTACATCGTCACCTTTCAACCATCTCGATCCGAATGCTATTTTCGGTCATGTCTGGAACAACGCCGTCATCTGTAGAACTGCTTCAACGCGAATTAACAGTTTGCAGAAATGAACTAGCCAATTTGCGGTGAGCCGGCTCATGAGCAAATGCACCCGCTCAATATCTTTGTCCGTATCACACTGAACCATGTGTTTTTCATATGTTTTATTACAGTACACGGCTCAGAGCAGCAAGCGCCCAATTTAACGAGCAGTGTAAGGAAATCCTGCGTGCTCTAGAAAGGCAAGGTCTACACGATGTTGCGACAGCGAAGCCGAGGGACGAAGGTACGACGTCATCACGCATTTTTACTAAATACATAATACATTTTTACCCAATACTAAATCGTACTGAATACATAAGGATCTAGTAACTTTACATTCTGTGATAATGTATCTAAAATGTTTTGCTGACTACTTTGTTGTAAATATTAACGTTACCGGGCTACACGTTCATCCTGTTGCATATGCGTCAACTGCAAAAGGGCCATCATAGCTACCATAACTTCCCCTCCTCCCTTCCCATCGTTTCTTGTGCCAGCTAGAGGCGCTTTCATAAAGTAATACAGATACTGCACCAGTTATCGCTGTATGACTACCTCTGGACTGCCAGTGTGGTCAATTTGACCTATATGCTACACTAATTTTTTTCGCCTAATGTTGATGAGAAACAAAGCACATTTAAGTACCAAGGTGTTATCATAAGAGTGGCATGCATAAATAACAGCAGTTGCCAGGGCCGTTGACTAGCAGCTGCATGAACATCTTTAGAATGTGTGGTTCCCAAAAACTCAATGCAGGAGCAGCGACCGGCATTGGCTTCACGTTCCAGCCGATAGGCCACATCAAGACTGCGTTCCCCTTTAAAAACGGCACCCCTCGCCAGGGCTGCATATGCCCAGACAGCCAGGCTACTCTCACTCTGGACAAGCGAGTGTTCACCTGTCCTGAGCACAGCCTAGAAGGGCTCGACCAGTTCTCCCATGTCTGGTAAGCACGTGCTGCTTGTCGGTGGTTGGGATCATCCCCACAGCTCCGACATTACCAGCTGCTGGCCGTGGGCGAAAATAAAAATTTTCTTACTGAGCCTCGCTTACGCTGCTCTGTGTACCGCAGGTTGCTGTCAGTGTTTGACCGCAACACCAGGAAGGAGGGCTCCTCCTCCACAGGCGAGCTGTTTGCGTACCGAAGCAAAGTGCAGCCTCCCCGACTTGGGGGCCAGACGTGGGGGGTGCTGGCCAGCCGCTCACCGCATCGGCCCTGCCCGGTCGGCTTGACTCTGGCACGACTGCTCTCTGTGCAAGGTACTGCTGCTGCCCCCCTCCCCAAGTGGGACCCTGCCGTACTTCTTGTCCTAACAGTGAACTTTTCTCATCAGCACATGCATATTAAAACGAAAGTGCTGGAATTTGATGTAAAGGGTAGCGCTCTCACATAACATGAGCAGTCTATTAAAGGGGAAATGGATGATGGGATAACCAACCAGTAACTGAATGGACACTGATTGACAGTGTGAGAGGTGGATAAGTGGTTTGAGACTCCAGCCTGGCTCAAGCGAAATCTGTTTAAGTGTGTTCTCCAAAAGTACACAAATACGTGCGTCATGAATTCGCTCCACTGCAGTTCCATCTTGCGTGACACACCCAGCTGATGTGTAGCAACTAAAACCGATACGTAGGGGCCAGTGGCTCGTGGCTGACACATTTTGGTTTTGAGCTCTAAGCTCTTCGAAATGCTCTGAAAGCTTGCTCTACACTATTTTGGCTTCACTATGAAGTTTGTGACAGATATCTTGCTGGATGGGCAAGTCAGTATTTTAACTTCCGGAAAAATCATTAACACTTGTTAAAAAATTGCTGATGTTAACTCAGTATTCTGTTTTTAGTACTAAATTTTCGAAAATGCGTGAAGGTGCTGGGACGAGGCTGCAAACGTTGGTGACTTGAAAGCATTTTAAAGCCCCAAATATATGCCAAGGTGACCATTTTATGCGCATTGATCTGAATGCCACCGAAAAGCATAGCGGTGTAGCATAATGTTCATATTTCAGTCAAGCAAGATTCAGGACGCCACTGGCACACAGGCATAAGTTATATTAGATTGTTTTCCCAGTTGGGAGCAACCAAACTGGGCACTGGGCAGAGAGATCACGAGTTACTGGGCTGCAATTACCATATTTGGATCGGCTTTCCAAGTGCGAATGGGTTTAGGCTCGGTCAGCATGAATTGTAGCCAAGCAATTGTGCTACAGGCAGTGATGCCAGAACTCAAATCTTATTTGGTTCTCAGAAGCTTTTAACAGTGGAACGGCAGAAAAAGTTGACGACAAAGCAATTAATGAAGGAGTAGGGCAAGTGTTGTATTACATGTCTCACTAAGCTGTATTTTAATAAAATATCAGCAGCAAGAGGTCCAGGGGTTTGACGCTTCCCCTTGCAGTGACCGATTGGCCCAAAGAAAAGCGCAATGAGCTACCACAAGACAGTTTCAAAGAGGGTGGCAACTGAGGGCTGATGTTTGGAGGTAGTCGTGTTGCCTCCCGCGGAACTGTTGGCATTTCAAGATTCTGTGCAGTATTTAAGCTCAACCGAACAACTACAGTGGAACCTCGTTAAACCACACCTGCAAAAGCCATAGTTTCTTTTTCCGGTTTCCCTTTTACCTAATGCATTCGGGATGAACCGTAATGCCGGCTAGTGCGTACTTTCTTTGTCTCCCCGTCAGGTACGGTTTAACGAGGTTTCACTGTCCATGTATTTTTCGCTTCCTGCACAACCTGACCGTACGCCAAAGAGATCCAAGCAGCGCTAGCACACTGGCTGACAAGGGCACAGCAGTTGTCTTTGCGACTGTAAGTGGGCGACCGAAGAGGGAGTGCCTCGCATCGCACCATCTTCAATTGGCCAACATAACGCATGACGATTGAGACCCCACCGTCTTGTCCAACAGCACAGATATTTGATGCGGCTGACGACTGGCACCCACTGAGTGGTTCTGCATGCAGAAGTGAGAAAACAACAGTGTACAGCTTCATGAGAAATCCGAGATTCTGTGATGCTGAGAGCTCATAATGAGGGTGGCATGTGCATGCACTATGACAAGTCAGCCTTACAGCGCTATGCAAGTGTGCGCGCCAACAGGACCTGTGCTGGGTGATTGGGCAACTCGAGCAGAACTTTTCCATGTGATGGTCATTGACTTTGTGGCCCCACTTTATAATCCAGGCAGTGCGCTTGAGCTAGCGAACGACGTCTGTGATTTTTATGCTATCTTTACGCAGGTTTGTGTCACAGAGAGGCGTGTGTCACGTACTCAAACGATGCCTTGACATTGAAACGCACAGTGTGAGAACTGATCGCAGCGAGGCAGTGGGGGTTTTAGGAAATGCTCGTGCTTTTTATGAGGAATAGAATAGTTTGACTCGCAAGAATTGGCCACTATTTTAACTGCAGTAGAGACTGTGGCAAATTCCCATCTTCTTACGTTTGTCTACAAGGAGGTAGGACAGGGCAACCTCCTTACGCCGGTGAGCTTTACAGTTTAGGAGATGAATAACATCTTGCTGGTGGGAATCAGGCAGCAGCCTGCCTGAGCATCTGGGGCTCTTGCCATGCTCCGAAAACACTTGAACCAATTTCAGGTCACACTGGGCACCAAGTACCTGTGAGAGCGTACATCTGCCTGTTTCTCGAGCCCCATGGTAGTCCGACTGGTCCTCATCAATGATCCCATGCAGTACTCGGTAGGATCGAAAACATTTTTGGTGGACAGGATGGTAAAGTGCACTCATGCAAAATTGGGGCACAACAGGGCACTATCTTTAGATGGCCAGTGCAGCTCATTTTACGTATCTGCTGGAGACGACACAAGAAGAGAGTGTGCTTGAGCCCAATCAGTGGGGAGTGTGTTGTTACAAAAATAAAATTCTTGGAACATGGAGAACACCCCTCTAAAAGGAGGAAGAATGGAGTTGGCTAATGACAGGCATTGTTCCACTCTGGGGAACAAGTGATGGAGGGCCAGAAGACAGTTGGGAAAAAAATATGAATCGGTTGCAACCCTTGCGTGTCTTCTGCGCCTAAAGAATTCCTGCTCATTCCACACCTGAGTGGTGGTGTTGATTGGATGCAGACATGAAGCCACACATCAGACACCAACTTCACAACACATGGTCGACACACTGGAGTGAACAGACAGATAACAAGTTACACGTAATAAAACCACACTTGGGATCATACACTACTGACTCACACAACAGACACATTGAAGTTACCTTAGCTAGGTTGCAGATAGGCCACACACATGTAACAAACTCGCACCTGCTCACTGGATCTCCAAGACCCCTATGTAGCAGGCGTGGGGAGGGCCTATCCATGATGCACATCCTCATTCAATGCAAGGCACTCAACGTTACACGACGCAAGCACTTCAGAGAACTCTACAGACAACATATTCCATTACATCCGTCATACTTTTGAGGAAACAATGCCATGTTTACTGTTAAGCGCACCTTTAAGTTTCTGTCAGAAGTTCACTTCTTACAGCTCATCTCATACCACCCATAGTTTTACCCCTGGTCGTATACACCAGCCACCTTATTTATCTTTTAACCACTCTTGGTCTTCATCCTGGCCCTTTACACCAGCCGTCCTCATAGTATTTGAACGTGTTTTCACTCTAATTGTAGTTGTCGCCTATTCATCAAAACCAGTGGCGTTTCTGGCTAACCTTGCACCCGGGGCCCCAGCAAATTTCTCACCTCCCTCTCATACAAAATGTCAGCAATAATCAGAACAAATCAGCACACTTGCCACTATTTTATTTGATATTAAAATAATTTCCTTTATTTTATTTTCCTGAAATTTCCTAAATTAAGTTCACCCACTTATTTTGTATTGTTAAAATAAAGTGTTGAAATAACAACAAAAGACGTATCTATTTTTGCACAGAAATGAACAAAAACTTTGCAGGTTTTATTTAAAGCGAGGGCTTTGGAATACGAGCGTTCTATACAGTTATCCACGATGCAGTACTTTTGGGGATATTTCGGCAATAATGAAGGAAGAGTGATGCTAAAGTAAGCATGCTTTGCTTTTTTTTAAGTTTTTTTTTTCATGAATACTCGTTTTTTTTTTTTTTTTTCTGAAGGATCCAGGCTTGTGGATTACCTAAATATTTACCCTTACAGAAAACCCGTTTGTTTTGGTTTTTAGAGCGCTAATTATTGCATTAAACCAATACAAACTATGGTTCATTAAAATGATCTTTTCTGGAATATACAAGAAGTGCTTTAAACATGTACCAGTTTTCGTCAACCAAACAATTTTCAAAAATTTTCATGCATTTATTTATGAATCGGGTTGTCAGTAGCAGCAAAAGTGGCTTTTCTATAGTCGCAAATTTTTTTTGGTTTTTTGGACGAATGATGAGATGGCACATTCAGAGGGACAAAGGCAATACAAACAATACAGAGATCGCTAATGTCAGGCATGTGGCTAATATTTGAAACAATGTCTGGGACACTTGGTATTAGGTCGAACATACAGGTGAAGATGTCCTGTTTAGCTGGGTAGTCGCTTATGTTAAGTAAAAGTAGGCGCATAATGATCGGAAATTAGGATTCCGGTAGCGTTGTCACAGTCGTAGAGGATTTTCAGGTAATGTGGGGGAAATTAAAACTGGCAAAAACAAACATGGCACGATTAGGAAATTTTGTAATAAAATACATAGAGTGCGTTGAGCAGGTCATTAGAAAATCCCGCGTTAGCGGATGGTGTAAAATAGCAGCAAAAAAATATTTTTCTGATAGCCTGCAGTTATGCGAAAGGAAACAAGATCGAGCTTTGTAAAAAGATTCATTTAGAGACATTCAAAGATTTTGGCAACACCATTTAGAACGCCACCTGAATGTCTCTTCTATTTTTTTAAGTTAGGGCAATGCGTACAATTATTTTAACTCTTTTGACGTAGTAAGATGTTCTTTGACATCATGAAAACTGAAGCGTGGCTGTTTTGTTTTGCCTTCACTTGAGTTATTAGCAAACAAAAATATTTGGTGGTAATGGTTGGTCTTCGTTGGAGTGGAAACTTGCGGAACATTAGTGGAGCATTACTATTGCTTTGACGTTATAAAAACAGTTTCGTTCCACTGAACTGTAGTCGTATAGGGGGATATTAAGGCGAATATAAAAATTTCTGGGAATTAGGGGTAATGGAGCGTCAGGCCTTGTAGCCTAAATACATTCGGTGCAAATTTGAAATCTTTCAGACGCCTGCTACAGCGCAAACAACGCTTTATCGGATTCGAAATTAAAGGATGGCTCATTCAAGGGACCGCGTTGTCCTGCCGATATCATACAGTGTTGAAATTCTTACGTCTGTGGTACTCGGGACGTATTTTTGTTGTTTTTGTGTTTCTGGTTCAGATGCCAGACCTTTTTCCAGTAGCGATCTGCACATGCACGGGCCGCCGGTCCACCATTCTTGGCAGTAGCCTCGGGCGAAATAAACCGAAGGGCGCCCCCTCAGCTTGCTGCTTGGGGAGCAGCGGCTATGCTTCCTAGGGCTGCACTTCTTTATTTCCTCTTTTCGGGCAGTTCGCAGAGTTCGTACGTGCACACAAAAAGGCTTTCAAAAAAAAGGGGCAAAAATGTTTGAGGCTGACCACGCTGCGAGCACTTTGCTACCAGCAAGGAAGAAACGAAAATGAAAGAAAAAAAAAGTGAAGAAAAAGGGGTGCTTCGGGCACTGCAAATCAGTCACGCGAGCGTGCGCCTGCTACTGCGACATTCATGTGAAAGGCACGGGTGACGTTCGGTGCGGGAGGGATTGCAGGACCAGGATATTTTGTGCACGGGTTCCCCGAAAGCCAAACATTTCTTGGGCGTGCCTTACTGCCAGTTTAGATTCGCCGTGGCGGCTGCTAAAAGGACCGATACTGGAAAAAGGTCCATTACAATTGAGAAACGAGATTTTCCACTTCCCCTGAACCAGAGGTCGAAATAGGGTTTACTCTCCCTCCCTCTCCTCGAAAACGCTTTCCTGGGAGAATGGGGAGAGGGTAGTCTTCGCGTGCAGGTAAAGCACCAACGCTGCAGTCCACAAGTTTCCCCGTATACGTCTTTGTCAGGTCTCGCGGAGGGCAGAGGACAGCAACCCAGAAATTATTGGAAACGTGTGTGTCTCCCTTTCTTAGATTCGAGAGGAGACTCACCTTCGTCGTGCCTTCATGCGCAATGGAATGCAGACACGCCCAGCATCAGACGCACTGCGTCACCGTGAAGCTCTGGGATTCAAGTGAATTCTTGTGACAATGAAAGCTCAGCTGGGCTGGCTGCTTTTCAGATGAAGGCCGAAAGCTAAAGGCCAGTGAGTCGAGATTTCGGCGCAGCAATGTGCCGCCGGGGACACGCATCTTTACTGTTACCCTCCCCCGGAAGGAACAAGCTTGCTCCCCACACCCTCCGGTGGCATCGTGGTAACTCTTCACGCCGCGCACATTATCGGATAATCCCCCACGCATTTTTGAATGCCATAATTCTCCTTGCCTTCCCCCATTATACTGAAAATGGAGGAGAGTTTGAATAGGCAGCGGCAGTTTAGTGGCAGTCGTCGTCTAGTTTTCGACGTCCACTAAAGACACTGGAGAGGCACGAATGGCACCCCCCCCCCCCCCCTACCGAGGCGGCTAGTACCCCGGGCCCAGGGCCCCCCCCTAGCGACGCCACTGATCAAAACACTTTCTTGGTGCTCTTTGCCCTAGTTGGCCTTGCGCCATTAACATTCAAACATCATCATGATTAGATGCAGAGGGTGATGATTTGCTACAGTCGCATCTCTCGGTCCAGATGGCCCACCCAGTTCTCTATGCTACACGTGTAGTATATGAAACTTTTTCAAGTGAGTAATTTTCTTACCTGGTTTGAAAGTGAGACACTGCTCTATGTGTGTGTTGGTACTCACAGCAGTGATAGACAATATCAAAAACACTGCAGCCTTTTCCAACACTTAACATGAAAATAAGAGTCTCCAACAGGACCCTACACTTTTGTATTTCTCTCAGCTACGTCACTGACATATGCGTACGTTTCTTACATCCACTTGAAAATGCTTGATGTGACACCATAGGCGTGGCACCCCTTCACAATGGCTGATCGTTTGTTTAGTTCTGTTACGCACTGCCCACTTTTATTGAAGCTGACTGTGTTTGTCTCCTAGAATGGCATCACCTGCACAAAGTAGGTTAACAGTCGCGCCTTCATGATCGCCTTCACTCCTGTGGTGGATTTGAGTCTGCATCTCAACTCAAAATAAGCAGCATAGGCACCGGACAGTGTCCAGGGGGCGACACGAAGCCCACGCCACCCAGCGCCACCTACGGCAGATATGTGAAACACTGGGTCAGTCCCCCACAAGCCAGCACGTCCCTGGCTGGGGCGCACTCCTCTTTTCGCATCACCGATAAAGCATATTAGTTGCCCCTTTTGGGTTTAAAACAAAGTATGAGATTGTACAGCAATTATGCCACACAGTGCAGGTGAATGAAAGATTTATTTGATTGAACTCAAATAAAGGCCGTATGGGCGTGACGCCCAGAAGAGAAACTTGTATAGCCGTCCTGTGGGCACAGCTTTCTCAAAATCTGCGTGTTTTAATTTTAAAAAAGATTAATTTATACTTTTGAAATCCATAAAAGCGGAGGTTTTGTTTGCAGATATAGCAGATGTTGCACCATGTTTCCGCACGGGCTATTCCGTACATGTATGTGAGTGCACTTGTGACTGCAGAGCTATTAACTGGACCACATAGTTGTAACATTCCAGTCTGTGGCCCGAATTTGATTCTCCATACATGTAACAGTATGCAATTCAGATTTTTTGTATAGCGTAAGCACTGATGTTAGTAAGGAGAACGCACGATCAAATACGAAGGCTCGAGGACTGGAAATCCAATGCCGATTGTATCAGGCTCAATGTGTTGTCTGCTTTTCATGTATTGTCTTTCAGTTCTGTAGGAGTAATGCGAGACATATAATATCCCCCTTCCAGCCTTACGGATAGGGAAAAATGGATAGCTTTCGGTCTATCTTGCACCCTCCGCCAAGAAACTTCCAGGTGTAGCCCAGAACGCCAGCAGTATAAAAACACGCCCCCAGAAAAAGAAACTTCATGAGAAGGCTATCACAGTGCTTTCATTGGGATAAGAGGGGGTGGGGAGGGTTAAGCAGAACATCTAGTAGGCATATTGAATAAATTACAGAATTTTCATTTGTGTGGTTTTACGCTAATGGGTCCAGCGTAAGAAGTCTGTTAGAAAGAAATTTTAGCGCTTTTATTACTGCAACTCCTTTGCAGCAAAAGTCACGGGGAAAAATTTAGTTCACTGAGGACACTTCTCACTAGTCTAGAGTGACCACAATCACAACAGATGGGATAAATGAAGTTTCTCATCCTCCCCCTTCTTGAACGTGAAAATTTCACCCTGTGTTCATATATTTCCAAATTTTTTTTTGCAGCATGTCTTATCTGCATTTCTTTTTTAGCTTTTCAGTGGATTAGACAACAATATCACAGTTTCTTGTGCAAGAAGAGACGATTTTATGCTGTCTAATAGGTGACGAAAGAAACTGTTCAGAACGTCATTGGCCCTTATGTGATTATATCAGGGTTCGTACAGGCTTCAAAAGCAAAAATTCAAGGGTTTTCAAGGACTTTCAAGGACCAGAAAACACATTTCCAAGGTCCCCATCTAATGTTTTATCTGGGATTATTTATAACTTTTTCAACACAGTGCAAAAGTTTTTTATTGCACAATACCTAAGCACACTAGTGCACATTTAGATAGGCGCTAATGGGTTTGTGAATGCTCCCCCAGCTTTATTTTTTATTTCATGGTTGGTATTTGGACGTTTTTCTTTTTTCTTGGTGTTTTTCTCGGGATGTTGGATTTCAAAACTTCGTTAATGTTGCCTGCATCGCCCGCTTTGTCGGCAAGAGTACCAGCTGAAATTAAATCAGCAAGTGTTGCTGCAAGGCAGGACGAACTAAGCACACGTCCACCATTTGCACGTAAGAGCAAACACAGGTGGAGCGTATGAGGCACAGAACACATGCAATGAGCGAGCGTCCACAGACTACATGGAAGATGGAAGATATAGAACAGAAGCTGGCTTTCACTGGATTGTATTATGACATTGATTGGATTGAGAAGTGCCTGCTCACAATGTTGTCTCGTAATAATGAAAATCCACCGAACTTTTTCACGCAATACACTGAAACTTGATTGTTACACTGTTTCTTTACATTTGTTAACACCTAAAATCACCGACAAACACTTTAAATTCTTGTGACGAAAAGACAGGGCCATTGGTTCTCTCCAGAAAAATCAAGGGTTTTCAAGAACCATTTAAAAATTCCAGAACTTTCCAGGCCTTGAAATTGACACTTCTAAATTTCAGGGTTTTCAAGGTTGTCAAGGACCTGTGCGAACCCTGTTATATGTATTTGTTACGGCGATATAAGCACATGAAATATTATATGAAACAGAGTAGGGCAGCTGGGTGATAAACTTTGCTGTGATAACTGTGTTTGGGAGCCCTCGTTGTGAACAAATGTAATGCCCACTTACGTGTATTTACCGCCTGCTAACCAGCCTGCAACAAGCTGCTCGTACATCACAGCAGCATGTAATCCGCGCGCTTACCATGAGCTTTTTCAAGATGCAGTAACCACAGCTTCATATCTACGAAAAGAAAAAGAAAATGGATGGGAAGAAGAATCTGCGGGAGAGTGCTAAGCCTATGCTTCCACATATGCTTCCCAGTTGTGTCAATCTACGGCTGAGCAGTAAGGCGACAGCATTCAGATTCTGTCAGCGTCCCGTTTCATTTGGAAGCTATACAACATTCCTGCATGGCTTCGTTGCAGTATTTAGTAGATATACAGCCGAACCTCGTTTAACGAAGTAGTGTCAGGGCAGTAAATTTGTTCGTTATATCAATATTCATTCTAACAGTAGAGGTAACAGTCTGCTCTAACAAATCGGCAGTCGGGCTTGTGCAAAAATCCTAGATACTAAAACACAGTATTCTAGGCTTCGAACGCGCTATAAACAAGGTAATCCTTATCTGTCTTTGTGGCATTTCAAACTAAATGGACTGCAACATGACGTGAAATCACAACAGAAGAAAGTTCGCTTGTCAAAACAGGCCTGCGTTCTCATTTATTTGATGAAGGATGCGATCTTCATCTGGCAGCTTTTCACAGCACTGCAGGATGAAGTTTTCCATAGTATAAATGCACAAAAGGTCCTTTTTGACTAGTTTTGCAAACTGTTATGTTCCAATTTCCTTCTTTTTGCTTTTCAAAGCTAGCTTTCGAGTTTCGAGCCTCACACAAACCAAGTATTTCTTCGTTATAGCCGATATCACGCACGGCTCTCGCAGTTTCGTTAAAAAGAATGTGTCACTGAAATAAAGCGCGAGCCACCAAAGTTCGTATTCAGTTCGCTGTAGACGATAATTTGCTGTATCAGTGTTCATTATAACGAAGTTCGACTCTACATGCAAATAGCGATATGACGCACGTTTTTGCAAAGTAGCGTTTACGGGTGCTGAAGACGGTCGGCGTGGCTGGACCGACCCAGAGTTGTGTGGGCCTGCCAGTAAGTAAAATGGACACCAGTAAAGCAGCTTTACAAGGAAAGAATTGCTCAGGCTTGATGGAACTTTATTTGCACCGATTGGCCAGCACACAGGGTTAAAAAACTCGGGAGCTGGGTTCGTTTTAGCTAAAGCCATAGAAGACCCTAGCACAAGCGCAGTGGCTCTGTAATTTGAGTCGCCATTTGATAGCTACGTGCAAGCACAATTTTTTGCGAAGTACCTACACGGCAAAGGCGCCTCTCGGGTCATGTTCTAGGAGGGTGCAGTACATGCTGCATAGCACAGTTGCATATTTCAGGCATATTGTAGCGATAGCAGGTGGTGGGGTCATGCAGAGGGAGAAAAACTTACCAGATCATCCTTCCAGCCAATGGCGGTGTGACAAAAGGCACAATGTGTCAGATGTGAAGCTAGCTTGCATAAATGGAATGCATATCTAGCACCTTGCTTGCAAATACCGCATTTTACATGCAGCAACCATATAGGTTGGAAATGTTGGCTCTCTTGCTTTGCAGAAGGCTCTTATCTCGCGTTAGCTCCCCAAGCAACACCAAAGCTATTCTCCCTTCTAGTCCGATAGGGTTGCAGATTCGACTCGTGATGCGCTGATCAGTACTTCATGGCTACGGAAAGCTGGCACTCAAAAGCACGCTGGGCATCATGAAACGTTAGCACTGTATGCAGTTTGGCTCTGTAGTTGTGCAGTCCTCCAAATCGTATGGTCCATTTGCATTGCAAGCTCATCTCACCAGTGCTTATGCAGAAAAACTGCCCTTCACAAGCATGCTTTCACCCTGCAGGCTGTACGCTGCACCTGTCGGGAGTGGACCTGGTGGACGGAACACCCATCCTGGACATCAAGCCCTACCTGCCCCAGTACGACAGCCCCCAGGGAGGTGAACCCGGCGGAGAGAAGGCGAACGTTCGGTGGGCATCCTGGATCGAAGATGCTGGCACCCTGGCCGTAGACTTCACGCCAAGGGCCCACAAGGAGCTGTTACAGTTCCACGGGTGCAGCAGCCATAAAGAGGCTTCAGAGTCTCCTTGTCGATGGTGCTTGCGCCATTTCGAGGACTGCCATGCGGCAGCCAGGGCCCTGGCCGCCCTCCTCAGGGCCGACCCACGGTCAGTGCACCGCAAGGACAATTGCTCAGACAGACTGTACTTCTGCGTCCTCGACGCCATGCACGTGACAGCTTGGTTTGACGAAGGACGAGCCGAGGTGCTCAGGCTTAAGCCACGGGAGGAGAAGTCGGACAGCTGAGCAAGTGTGTGAAAGTTGGTTTTAGAATACCAGTGATGTGGCATAACTGCAAAACGGGTACCTTGCTTAGTAAAGCAGATTACATTTTCTGGAACGTTTGGGCTTGCTCTTGCATTTTATTTTCAATTTTGAAACTGTTAAAGGAATTAGTGCAGTCTTCAAAACGGTGTTAAAAAGCAGAAGGATCAGCCAGCCTTGATAAACGGAAGCCACTGCAGGTTAGCAATGCACACCACACAACCTGCGGCAGTAGTGTGAACTTACCCAACATGTTGATCAGTCTTCTTTCCATGTGAAGGCTCGATAACGAGCACAATTGCTTTATTGCGATAAGTTTCAACCAGCCACTGGGCGAAAAAAGGCAGCGTTAGCATCAGAAGCCATGACACGGCTGCTTAGGGAGCGTTCCATAGCGCAAGGTGTTCCAAAGCTTGAGCTAGAACGCTGCAGTAACAATGGGTGGCCGTCTACGCAAGAAAGGAGTGGAAGAATGCAGCAAAACAAGTGGACAGGCGGTGAAATTGACAACTAAGTCTTTTCAATACTACGTGGAAGCGTAGTTCCAGAAATTTGAATGGGCATTATAATGCTTCCACGTTCTCAACATACGTGCTTAGTGTCCTAGGACTTTTTCTTTTACCAGCACTTTCTCAAAACGTGACATTTAGTTTAATGCCTTTAGTGCTCACTCGATTAATAATCATTTAGCGCAGACCTCAGACAAGGCTGGCGCAACTGCTTACCTCTGACGCATCATCGGAAGGTGCATAGACTTTCCCAGAAACATCTGGCGCGTCTTAGTGCACTCCATCGCACATAAATAGGCACATTAGCATTATATCAATTTTTAACACCACCAAACTCGGGTGAAGCGCAATTTTTACGACACCGTGTCTAGAATGCAGTCAGGCTGAGTTTTCTTGTGCAATGCTCCACTCAGTGACAAAAACAACCTCCCAAGCAATTAAAAGGAATCTTGAAAGAAAGCAAGGGCCAGACTAACTTCTGCCCTTTGCATCGCAGAGTTGAGGCGCTGCACTATGCCACACATTGTAAGCCACGACAGCTCAGACTCAAGTGCACTAGCAGGGCACTCCAGCCACGCCTCCAGCAGTGTTGGTCTGCACTGTAGACACTGCTGTCTTTGTTGTGGATGTGAAGCTGAGCAGGCACTATAAAATGGGTCTGCCACTTAGCCAGCTGAAACTTTATTTATGCAAATTATGGTCAAAGTTGCACATATGCCTAATGGGCATAGTGTACAACACATGGCACAGAAATTTTCCCGAGGGTATACAGCGCAATCTGGTGATGCACTGAATCTGGATGAACAGTCTTCACTCGTCAATTAAAAAAAAAAAAGAAGAAGAAAGAAAGTGTCAGTCATTCATAGTTATGGAGGAACATATGTTCCAATGCTGCCAAGCTGGAAAAACATGCCTGCTTGCATTCTATTGCTCAAAGCAGCCACAACTGCCTTTGAAATGAAATCAACAATGGCAGCCTACATATGTCCTGCTTACTGCCCCTGCCAGACATTGGATGAAGCTGCCCCGATGATGTACGCATGTATCTGGCACGAAATACCCCGATCGGTATGTGCCCCGACACAGCTAAAAAGGATGGAAAACAGTTGTGGTGCTCCCGCTTCAGATGCATCAAACGAGCAGGGCAATAGGAGGAGGAGGAAGGGTGGGGAGCACATTCTGCTCATCTGGTGGCCGCAGAATTGCACTCACCCGACAAGGCCTCCGCAGTATAGCAAAGCAGGGCCAGTTCAAAGCACCGCTTTGCTGAGAGAGGAATGAGAAGTCACACGGAATGAAACAGGGCTTCATGAGACTGTAGGCAAATGAGTGTATAAAAAGAGCCAAGGTGTGATGGGGGTGGATCTTATTGGAGGAAGGGACAAAAAAAAAAAAGGAGTGGGGGGAGGTGTGAGGAATGTACACTCGCTGGTGCCTTCATGTTCACCTCCGGTACGGGTGGTAGGAGCCATCTGCCTGACCAGTTGCAGGAGCAGCTGCCATGCCATTGGTGCTGGCTCCGTTGTAGCCACCTGCACAGCAGTAGGGCCCATGCCATGTCAGCAACACAAGCACACCCAGACACTCGGGCAAATGCACCTTTCCAGAACACAGTGCTACCTGTTCACGATTTCACTATTGTCACGAGTACATTTGAGCACACGGGCGGAAAATAGGGGTGCACTGGAAGTGCTCAGCGAGTGTAAGCCCCAAAAAAGTTGATGCACTTTAATCAGCTAAGAGAGCCACAACTTTGTATTTTGCACTGAATAAGAGAGACCCTACTATGTCATGTCTACTGAGCATGACAGCATGAAGCTGCACGCCCCCCTGTATCAAGTGCAGTAACAAGTTGTTAATACTACTGTGCACTGAATTCTTTTCCCCAGCACCACAAAGGAGGTGAAAAAAAACTCTACAATGCAGTCATGAGAGCCTTTACCGGACTTTGGCTATGTCCAGATAAATGGAAATACGATTTTGTTAAATGGACAAAACATTTGTCAGACAGGGCTGGAAATCTAACTTGCAGTTATTCACAAATAGCTTTCGTAAAGAGTGCTTTTGCTCCCATGAGCCTCGACAAGAAAAACAGATGATCACTTTTAAACATTATGTTTGGAAAAATGTCAAGGAACGTAGCAGCATTTAACTACCTCTAGATGTCTAAACTGCAGTTTGGGAAGCCAGCACGACTTGGGCATTAGCCAACTACACATTACGGACCGCTCCGTTTAGTCGAAGTGCAGCACCCCGAAGGGGACGAAAACACAAGGCAGGTGCTTTGGAAGTCACCCAGAAATGCGTCAAAGGCCTCGGCAACTTCCAAGCAATGCAATTGTTTTCATAGCTGCATCTGAAGCTTGGAAAGCAGGTCACCTGCTGTGGCAGTGGCAGAGTATCCTCCGTCACCATAGCTAGTGCGCATGGGCCCATAGCTCGAGGCCTGCTGCTGTCCGTACGACCCTGCAGGGGGGATGGAGAGAGCAATGAGCAACCCCCAGGTACTCTGACAGCACACCTAGGGCAGCAGCAATCAGCAACATACCATAGCTATTGTAGGACTGGTCACCGGCACCTCCATAGCCATAGTTGCCCTGGCTGTTTCCCCAGCTGTTGCTGTAGCCGCCGCCACCGCCGCCGCCTCCTCCATAGCCTGTGCGACACTTTGCATTAGGCCATGCAGTCCAACCTCACCACGGGACAACGGCACAACAAAGTCAAGCCATGGAGGTTGCAGTTGCATAGAAGCAAAACCGCAGCCACCTTGAAATGATAATGCCAGCAGTAGGGTACACACTACAACCTTCCAGTGTCCCAGGCCCACCGTATACTGCACAACACAGTAACACTTGCTCATTACTAGGCACAGTTTCAAGGGTATGGTCACAAGCCAACACATGCCTATGCCCTTCACACAACTGTACCCTGCAGCATTTTATGAGCGGCAGATGACCAAGAGACCCCTCTATCCAATCAGAACGTCTGAGCAGTGGGAGGGGTCACTGGGCTGCCCAGACGAGGGGGCTCAAGCTTCACTAGCCATCTGGGTGACCACGGTCAACTCAAAAGTCAATAACCCTTTCAGACGCCACTCGCTATTTCCCCCAAAATAAAAATTTTTGTTGCTGTTTCTGTGCTATGTATTTCACCAAATAAGATGAACTGGCAGGTTACTAACCCCCAACACAATTTTTTTTTTTTAACAGGCATGTACAGAATTGTGTACATGGCGTCGCAGAGGCCAGGAGCGTCAAGTAGCGCTGAACATTTCCACATACGTATATATTTGTGTGATACACATTGTTTCGATATATTTTTAGGGCCACAAGTCTTCAGAAATTGAGGAGAAAGAGTTGAAGCTCAGCCGTTAAAGCCGTCACGTGCGTCGCCATTTTCTTAGTTCACGGTCGGAGAAATCTTACTAGCCACCAGATGGCCCTGAAATCTTCACAGTTAGAAGGAGGGTACAAAATTATGCTAATCTAGTGAAAACAATCAGTTTTGGTAATTCTTAAAAAAAAAAAAAAAAAACGCACGGTTGAAATGTACTCACTTGTGTACGTAGCGTCTGAAAGGGATAAATATGCTTTCTACACTACATTCAAGGATTGTCAGGGACTCTGTTAGCAGCCATGCAAAGCACATTACTGAATTACCAATAAGATGAATTGGCAGGTTACTAACCCCAACACCATCTTTTTTTTACACGCATGTACAGAATTGTGTACATAGCGTCGCAGAGGCCAGGAGCGTCAAGTAGCGCTGAACATTTCCACACAAACGTATATATTTGTGTGATATGCATAGTTTCGATAATTTTTTTAGGGCCACAAGTCTTAAGAAATTAAGGAGAAAGAGTTGAAGAAGCTCAGCTGCTAAAGCCGTCGTGTGCGTCGCCATTTTCTTTGTTTACGGTCGGAGAAATCTTACTAGCAGTCAGGTCGGCCTGAAATCTTAACAGTGAGACGAAGGATACAAAATTATGCTGCTCTAGCAAAAACGTTCAGTTTTGGTATTTCTTTTTGCAAAAAAAAAAAAAAAAAAAAAAAAACGCAGGATTGAAATGTACTCACTTGTGTACGTAGCGTCTGAAAGGGATAAATATGCTTTCTTCACTACATTCAAGAATTGTCGGGACCCTTTGTTAGCTAAGGAGAAAGAGTTTAAGAAGCTCAGCTGCTAAAGCCGTCATGTGTGTCGCCATTTTCTTTGTTTACGGTCGGAGAAATCTTACTAGCAGTCAGGTCGGACTGAAATCTTAACAGTGAGACGAAGGATACAAAATTATGCTAATCTAGCAAAAACGTTCAGTTTGGTATTTCTTGTTGCAAAAAAAAAAAAAAAAAAATGCAGGATGAGATGTACTCACTTGTGTACGTATCGTCTGAAAGGGATAAATATGCTTTCTTCACTACATTCAAGAATTGTCAGGACCCTTTGTTAGCTAAGGAGAAAGAGTTGAAGCTCAGCTGCTAAAGCCATCGTGTGCGTCGCCATTTTCTTTGTTTACGGTCGGAGAAATCTTACTAGCAGTCAGGTCGGCCTGAAATCCTCAGTTAGACGAAGGATACAAAATTATGCTAATCTAGCAAAAACGTTCAGTTTGGTATTTCTTGTAGCAAAAAAAAAAAAATGCAGGAGTGAGATGTACTCACTTGTGTACGTATCGTCTGAAAGGGATAAATATGCTTTCTTCACTACATTCAATAATTGTCAGTGACCCTTTTGTTAGCAGCCACGCGAAGCACATTACTGTGTAATTATACTACTGTTTATGTAAAATGCAGCAGACAGATAATCACACACAGTTTTCAAAACTAATTTAAAGAACCCTCTAGGTTCCAAGCGTGCAGGCAAAATGACAACTGCCAAAGATTTATGGCAACTAGTGTGGCACGCTGTGGTCAGTGTGGCTGCAGCGTCTATAGGAGCCAGGAGCCCGAAATTTCATGAACCTCTACGCATACACACACAAACTTGTCTGCACTTTCGCAACACGTTTCTTTGTCAGCTTTTGCTTCGCTCAAAAGTAAACGGGCCGATTGATACACCAGCTTGACCCACATACCACACCACCTAACATGCTATCCTGCCACCGCTGCATGAAGCTGCAAGGGGAAGCGAAACAGCAGAGGTGCCAGGTGCGGCCTGACCACGTATTGCCACTCACCTTGGTATCCCGAGTTGCCACCGCCGTTGGAGGATCCCCATCCCCACTGCTGCTGCTGTTGGCCGCCCCAGCCGCCACCGCCGCCACCACGGCCCCCAACCTTGGGCAGCCGGCTCTCCTTGGGCTCGGCCCGCTTGCACTCCACCTGGGGGGCAGGGAGCACCCAATCACGCTCCACTTCAACAGTCCCACAGGCAGCTCTCAATGTGCGACAGCCGAGGGCAGCTCTCAGACGTCGTAGTCTGCAGCTGCACCACTTTCAATATTATGGTTTGCAGGGCTGAGCTGGCCGAAAGTATGAAGCCATTATGCTACGGGCAGAGACTACAGTTTCCTTCTGCGCTAGTGATATTTGGTTGGTCTTTATTAAGCAAGCTAGTGAGCAGCCACGTGAGTAGAATGTTGTTTTCCAATCTTCTTTTACACAAACACGTGCCCTTAGTAGCCCTAACAGATGTGTCAATTTACAGAAATGTTAACCAAGGCTGTGCACAAATGCCACCAGTGGGTCTTGGTCACACTAGCACACACACACGTGGGCACACCCATCATATGCCACTGGCAATGGGTCGAACGTACCTGCTTGCCGCTTATGTCGACGTAGCGCTGACTGGTCAGCTGGTTGACGGGGTCTTCTGAATCAAAGGTGACAAATCCAAAGCCTGCAAACACAGAGGGGCGGGCCTTAGCACAGCTCTGCCAGCCAGGCAGCATCGGGCAGAGCACTGCGCGACCCTCCCTCCCCGCTTCCCATGGTCTTACTCAGTGGCCAGTACACACAGGTATGCAGGGGATAGATTGCTTAGTGGGCTAGGAGCATGCCTGGTTTCCAGTAGTTACCCTTGCAGCCCAGCATGTGCTGTCATTGCAAGCGAGTGCCTCTCCTGGACGCGCCACTCCATTGTCCCGGTGGTCTCGCAAAGACCCAAGTGCGGGGTAGGGCCACTCGGCCTTTTCTCTGCCAGGCTCAAGGTGGGCACTTCCGGCTGCACTTGGGGGATGGGTGGGGGAAACTTACCACTCAGCGGCCCCCCAAAACAGAACACACACAGAGAAAAGCAGCAAAGGGAAAGAGAGAAGGGGGAGAGAGAGAGAGAGACAGAACGGTTCAAGGGTGGTTGTGGTGGGGGCCCTAGCAGCCAGGCTATGTAGATGACAGAATAACTAAGAAATGTCCTATATGTTAATGCTCCTTATTGACTACAGTCTCACGCCATTTAGCGCCAGGGGGCGGTCCGTCCATCAAGAATGCATTTTGCAGGGGCTGAAGGCGGCGGCAGCACTTTTTCGTAGGCGCTTGCTCGCACACTGAAACAAATCGTTTGGGGCCTGCACCCTCCTGCAAAACCAGAACAACAGCACTGTCTGGCTCCCTCAAGAGCGTCTTGGTCTTCACCCTAGCCGGCTAGAAGAGGGCAAAGCAAGCCCCGTCCACGGCGGGGGACACTCACCTCGCGAACGCCGCTGCTCTTGGTCGTACATGATCAGTGTCTCTGTCACCTGCACAAGGAGGAACAGGGGCGTCACAACCAGGGAACACCAGAAAGCGCGCACACAACCGAACACGGCGGAACGCTCACCTTCCCATACTCGGAGAAGAAGGCGTGCAGGTCTGTCTCCGTCACCGTGGCAGGGAGGCCCCCGACAAAAATCTTTGTAGTGCTACCTTTGGTTCGGCCACCCTGCAAAACACCCGTTGAATCAAGCGACTCCGTGTTGTGGCACAGCCCACAGCCACACCCTTCCAGGCGAAGTGACAGGACTTCCACCCTGTCCAAATGGGAACCCGGACACACTCACCCTGCCCCCAAAACTGCCGCCGCCACCGCCGCCGCCGCCTCCGGCACGGTTAGCACTGCGGGGATTACATGACTTGGGGTCCACCTGGGCAGAGGACGCGGTGTGACTCACACTGCCAATGCACAAGCAGGGACAGACTCGCTGCTCAAACGGGGAGTGCCACTCACCGTTCGCCCATCCAGCTGGTGTGGTCCACCGGCCAGCACAGTGGCAACACAGCTGGGGTCCCGGAACGTGACAAAGCCAAAGCCACGAGAACGGCCAGTCTCATTGCACATTACCACACTGTCCACCACTTCGCCAAAGCGGCTGAAGTAGCTGAGGAGGCCATCTGGAGAACAGAGGAACGCCACAGCAACGCATTTTCCTGCTTAATAATTAATTTCGCAGAATAGTACATTCCCAGCTTGTGACAGAGGCATTCTACTGCACGGACATACTGCGTTGAAACTCCCGTTCCACCCCGTACCAAACGGCCGCGTGATTTTCGGCAAACAAGTTTGGCTATGCTTACAGCACAACACAAACTGTGCTCTGAATACAACACAGCTGGCCATGGGCGATCAAAACGGATCCACAGCCAGCCCTACGGTATGGAGCAGCTCGTTAAGCCCCGATGCTTCACGGGGGGCAAATATGCACACATTTTAATAGCCAACGAACAGTCACAACATAGGTGCAAGTAGAATGGCGCACAGTTAATGCCTTTGAGCGGGAAAAAAATAAAGAAGCAATGCACATCTGGCTGGCAGGGAGCCAAACACACGTGCAGCCAGGTTCTGAAACAGCTGCCGTACGTCAGGTGCTAGAGCCTGTACACAAGCTAACAGCTACACTGAATGCACACTGCATTGGCCCGACTGCAGCCAAGAACACAACTGGGTGGCTACAGCCGATGCTCTAGCTGCTTTTGCAAAGGTGGCAAATATATAAGCCATGTAGCCAAACTTTACGGCTATTCTCATTTATTTAAAAAAGAAAAACATTACAGGAATAAGAAAATGACGCCCTTGCAAACACACTTGTGCAATCCCCAGTAAAGAAGACTTATCAAGCAGAAGTGAGCTAAAAAAGTTTAGAAAGCAACAGCCGTACAGAGTTCTTTTGAAAAAAAAAAAAGTTCTCCCACAACTTGTAGTGCTTTTGCTCGTTAGAATATACGATTAATTAGTCCCATTTTGTTTATCATGTATCAGGCCCCTTCATGTTTCCTTAACATCATTCCACCGCACACGCTTTCTGCAATGTGCAAGTTGGCTAGCCTGATGCACTGATTTGACCTTCATACTCGCTCACACGCATTGCTGCTATCAAATTGCTCGTTGCACTTGGCATGCCAGTACAAATTGAATGTGTAGTCTTGTTGATTCAACAGAACTGCTAAAACTCGGCTAAAAACAGTCAGATAGAATAGTAAAGTATCAGAGGTGACTCCTTTGTACACTTGTTGACTAGATGCCGTTACGCCGTTGAATAAAGTTCATGATGCTTCCACAGCTGTTTTTGGGCTAAACAATGTCAACAATAGAGCCAGAGAGCAGCAGTTGCTCATACAAATGGCAGCCCAATCCAGACCTGCTGTAACAGGCCATGCACTCTTGTCAGCATTGAGCGCTCACGAGACGACACTGAACCTGTACACACTGATTAAAGGGTTACTAAAGATTAATTAAGTTGCTTTAGCATGACAAATACATGTCCTGTGGCCTTCTTAGCAACCGTTCACCAAGGAAGGCCTCCCTCCCCCTAATAATCATTTTTCAAACAAAGGTGCTCTGCCACTTAACCCTTTTGTACTTCCCTCTTCCTGATGTCATATTGTAAAGCAGGATTCATACTGCCACATAGATTGCCGAACTACGCTGTCAACACTTCACATCATGACCATAAAACTGAAAAAATAAAGTAAATAATAAAAAAAAAGGAATGGTGTGCACTGAAGACACCAGTTTCCATGTTTTTCCCCCCTTTCTCGTTTCTTAGTTTGTGAAGTGCTAGTGACAGTAACTGTGTTACATTTCAAAGCAAGGCACAAAGATATGCTGAGATAGTAAACCTATTCCCAAATCTTACCGTCCCACCAGGCGCAAACATACACCACAAATCACCTTTACCACGTGCGCTTCACTCGCATTAAAATAGCGTGGAGCAGCAATTAACCATTTCCTTCCTTTTTGAATGGAAAAACTAGACATTCACGACCAGAAACTGCTCCAACCATTTTGCTTGCTTTCATTGAAGGCTACAGACCAGTTTACTGAACAGGTGTTTGTATGGCAAAATACGCGAACAAATGCAATCCACCGAATTTTAAATTTAAGAAACTTCCAAAGTCGTGCCAGACAATGATACTATGTACTTATAGCCCTGTTCTCATTCTCACATACTAACGAATTCTAAAAAAACATAGAATGGTCCCACACACAGCAATGCGCCAAAGAAAAACGAGAGCGTTGTTTCGTGCTCAGCCTGTCAATGGTGTTAATGCACTAAATTTACCTTGCGTGGTCTCCCAGCTGAGGCCCCCCACAAATATTTTGCTGGAAAAAGAGAAAAAAGCAGGAAGTGTTATTTCTGTCAATGTAGACACTGCGGCTATGGTTAGTGTTGCATACCTCACGAGAAAACAGCACAATTGACATAAAGAAACAAGATGACACCACAATGTCATTTCCTACCTTTCCTTCTTATCCCACAGCGAAATTTGTCATTACACGAACAAAGCAAGAAGCTTAGATTAGAGCAGGCCTTGCTACATTATTTAAAGTGGTGCCACTAAAAGCCCATTTCTCTTGTACACAGCTGCTAGTAATAAATACAAGCACTACAAAATAAGCTCATGCAAACAAAGGTCTTTGGCTTCCCCTGAGTGGTTAAAATACCAGCAAATTAACATGTACACACAGTGCAGACAACCTAACCTTACATAACACGAAGAAGTGACTATATGGGGAAAAATTTGCAGTGCACAATGGCTTTGACTGCTTAAAGCCCACACGTGGTCGTCTGCATTTTTTTGCAGCTAAACCACGGCCCTAAGCCCAAAAAGCAGCAACCCCTTAAACATAACACTAAAACGGAGAATAAACACAGTAAACTGAGGCAGCAGTTAGTACATTTTTTTGTACCCTCTCCCTGTGGTGGTTCCAGCTAATCTAGTGAGCCATAAGCTCCCACAAAAGTCCCTGCAAAAAAAAAAAAAAAAAAAAAGAAACTACAAAAATTCGCGGAGTGCCAGTTCTGAAGCCGCAAATTTTTTGTTCCTTTTGCCACACCTCCATTCAAGCTTTTTTTTTTTTTTCTGGCGCAGAAGCTGTGTGCTTCACTGCTCATGTACTTCACCCCTGCCCTTGCCAAGGTGCATGGGAAAATTCAAAACACCCAGTTTCACAGTACACTCTGAAATTGCAACAATTTGCGCTCTATAACAAAAAGATGCACATTACTATAAGCCAGTTCTTACTCAGAGTTTCTGGAGAAAAAAAAACATTTAGATAAGCATGACATCTCGGCAAAGGTTTTTTTGTGCAATTAATTTGAATTTGCTGTGTACTTCACTGCTCATGCTATTACCCCTGCCCTTGCCAAGGTGCATGGGAAAATTCAAAACACCCAGTTTCACAGTACACCCTGAAATTGCAACAATTTGCGCTCCATAACAAAAGGATGCACATTACTATAAGCCAGTTCTTACTCAGAGCTTCTGGAAAAAAACAACGTTTAGATAAGCATGACATCTTGGCAAAGGTTTTTTTGTGCAATTAATTTTTCAGCTCAGCCAAGCATTGCATTGGGGCTTGCAAAAGCTGGCTTTTACAACACTTCACGCTCTATAAAGAAAGAATTCACATTATAAGTCAGTTCTTACTCAAAGCTTCTGAAAAAGACGAAACACTTCGATCAGCACATCGCTACAAGTCGTTTTTGTGAAATAGACTTCATTTTTCAGTCAGTGTTGCATTGCCACTAACAAAAGCTGACGTTATGCATTACTCCGTAGCAGATAAGGGGCAAACTTTTGCATTTTGTGCAACAGATTTAATTTTTCTGCCTTTTTTTTTTGCGTTGAAGGTTACAAGCTAGTTTTACACTTTACAGAGTAAAGTAAAATCGTGGCCAACTATTACATTTCACTGGGGTCATGCTTGATCAGCTCATACGCTACAACATGATGCACAAGGCGCACATCAAAAAATAGAAAAATCAAACAATAAAAGGAGACTGGGATGCCTAGCCGCAAACATACAAAAAATTTCTAAAAAAAAAAGGGGGGGGGGGGAGGGGGCGATTCGCAAAGCAACCAACAAAGCCGACAAAAATTTCGATTTTCCTCTTTAATTTTCGACATTTCCACGACAGTTTCCTTGTTGCAGCTTCATAGTACCTACAGGTGGCGCGTCACGCGTCGAATTAAGTTCAACGACATCCATTGGTTGCGACAGCTGCAGTTATCTGGCAGCCATTACCTCTGCGATGTGGACCGGGGAAGTGGGGCTAGCACGCAACAAATTTTTGCGCGCCATTTTCCCAGACCTCAAAAAACAAAATTTACGAAAGAAAAAAAACAAGCCCTCAATTTTCGCTGGGATGCTAAGGAAAATTTTACTGCCCGTGTTGAGACCACAGAGCGCCGGGAAACACTAACGTCACGGATACGATACTGACAGCAATCGACGAGCCGGCAAAAAGTAAAGAATTTATTCTGACACGTCACACAACAATTTTTGCGCCTCCGCCTTCACGTATTATCAATGACGCCAACAACACTTCGTAAACAATAATGAACACTTCAGACCGTCTCAAGGCTACAGAATGCCAATTTCCGATCCTTATCTCAATGCTTATTTGGCTACAAACAATGCCGCATACACAACCCGACTGGCAAACTTACACGTCGCACAACTATCACTAAACGCTTCCACGGCGCATTCCAGCAATCCCCGCGGCGTCTTGCCACCAGCCAGCGCGCTCCCCGCGCAGATGAACCAACAATCCGGCCTCCCCCCTGTTGACGAGGAAGGCTCCCGCCAAGCGACATCCCCCGCCTTCCTTTCGGTGAACACAAAAGGCACAAAAAGAGAAAATATCGCACCCACGACGTGTACTACTTTCACAGCGCGTTCTAAAGTCAACTTGAGGCTAAGAAACATGGATGTGATGATCGCGAGGAGGGAGAAAATGCTACAATGAGTCGCAAGCCTTCGTCATGCCGCGCCAGCATCATGGGCGCTGCTCGGCCGACAGGCCATGGAATGGCCGCCATGCCCAATAATGACGATCAAGATTCGCCAAAACGCTTACCCCTGCTCTTCGTTGTCCCGGCGAGCCATTTTCTGCTGTTAGTAGCACACAGGCTCGGAACTCGATGCTTTTTTTCAATGCAGCGACGTCGCAGCTACACCGAACCTGCGACGCGTTCTTACTAAACAACGAAAAAGGAACAAGGGAGAAGAAACAAGCAAAAAACGCAAAACTGCAAGCGGTGCGCACAATGTTGCCAGAGCAATTTTTCGTCCCGGTTAACGAGTTTCTGTACATACTTTTCTTACCGCAAAACATTTTATTACTATTTTGTAAGATAGTAGCTCAAAGGATAAAAATATTTGTCCCACTTCAGCGAAACCTTTAATTGTTAGTTCGCCGTATTAAACGCGATGAAAATTCAGTACCGAAAGCAACCGAAAGTAACTGCCTGCCCAGTAGCTCCAGTAGGCACAGAGCCCACGGAACTTGAAACGTGTAAGGTCTTAGAAACGTGCGCTAGCTGGTTGTAATATGGTAATAGGTAATAACACGGCAAAAAGAAAAACCTCATGACATTTTATTATTGACAAAAAACCAACGCAGTTAGTTGTACGAACTTTTTATAACATCAGAGCAATGATGTAACTTTGTTACATATTACATCACTGAGGAATGCGCTTGGATGGTTTCGTAGTTCGTTATCTTCTTGCTCCTGTTTTTTGGTTACGCTGTGCCTTCACGCACATATAGTCGATCACTGTTTAACTTTTGCCGCACTTCGCAAACAAGCTAGCGCCTCCTCCACCTGAGTTATGGTGTCTTGCGGCGACTTCACGGAGTGTCCAACTGTCCTCGTGTCCTGGTATATTTCATAGTCATTCCCGCCTTCAGCAGTCTTGTCACCGAAAAAGTGTATGGTCTTGTAACCATCCCGTACGAGCTGATCGAGGCAGTAGGTCTTGTCCCAACCGCGTGGGAAGACGTCGAAGCTGATCTGTCCCCCAATTGAATACTGCAGGTTGTAGTCAGCGAAGTTGTCGCGCAAGGCCTTCACGAAGGCCGTCCTGATGCCGTGCTCCTTGTCGTAAGCTTCGAAAGCGTTCCTCTCGCTGAGGCTGCAGTTGCGGCCAATGGGTGACACGTTGAGCATGCCCGTACGAAACTCGACAAAAGTCCCGCGCTTCTGAGGCAGGCTCAAGTCGGCCACGTAGCGAAGGCAGAAGTTGATCAGTTTCTGCAGCTTCTCTTCACCCATAAAGTTCAACAAGCTCTGCTGATTAATAAGCTTGCCTGCCTTGTGAGCCACTAGACCGTTTTCGGAAAACACGTAGTCAAATCCGGCCACGGCTTCGTGGCCTCCCATTTGCTCTTCTATCTTCACCAAATCCGAACCTCCGACAAGCGCCACAGCGACGTTGCGTTTCAGTCTCTGCAGGAACTCGGACATGTCGTTGGTGATCACCTGCCGGCTCTTCGTTAATGTCCCGTCGACGTCAAAAACGAAGATTGTTTCCGGTAGCCTGCTCATGACTTTGAACGTCGACGCGGCAAAGAAATGAGACCACAACGACACGTCCACGAACACGGACGGACGAATCGATCAAAAAGTGCACCACGTTAGCAAAAATGAAGTCAGCCACGTCAAACGTGCCGCCGCAATCACACGGCAACCGGCAAGTTGCGTCTGCTCGATAAACTTTCACCTATGCTTTGACGTGCGTTTCGCTAGGACGTAATGCGGAACCATGGAGGAAAGAAAAGGTTCCTCCATGTGCGGAACTGTCTTCTTTGTATCAAAGTGGTAGCTCGCGACACCTTGCCTCCGTTACTGTCGGCTGCGACGACAATGTGCTTTAAAGGTTAAAACATGTCTTGATGGCATGCTAAAAATAAAATTATTCGGTATTTTTGTGCGAGGTAACTCAAAATTGCATTATTGTTTCGGATTTTTTAATCTTCACTCTTGCCCTTCACCCACCAATACAGGCTGTTTCGTCTTCAGGCGGATGCGCTCCTTTGCATCTTTGCATCTTGAACGGCGTTGCCATGGAGGAAAGTATTCTTAAAGTATTATTTCCTCCATGGGCGTGTTTGCTAATAAAACTTTAAATTGTTCTATGTCTTAATGCACAATACTGCCTGCCAGTTTATTCAGTAGCAATATTGGCCAGACGCACGGCCAAAAGATCGCATGTAATACCTTGTCGGTGTGCTGGGCCTTTCGGTATGGGCCTTTCCAGCACATCCCACCCAGTCAGTATATTATCTCTATGTCCCAGCCTGCCCCAGCCCTCCTGGGTTGAAATAAAGTATTGTTATTGTTGTCATGGTAATACATAATACATACATATGTTTGCGACCAACAAATATGTCTGAAATGCAGTACACCTAGCGGACACTCTCAATCTTTGCAAATGAAAGTTAGTCGGTGTCGGTGACGATTCGCTGTCGCTGATGTTCCGGGATCAATGGGATCGTAGGCACGGGTAGAGCCGAGGGAGCCTGCTTTCCGTTCTTGTTGTGCGAGAAATACGCATAAGTTCGAGTGTTTGGATAGCTACGCTCCGGCCAGACGGAAGAACCATGCTGTCGCTCCGACAATTTCGCACGAGCGTCCTTTACCAGGTAATTAGCACGCAAATGACCATCTACTCACGTTTGGAGGTCGGCTGCTGACCGCAAGGAACGGATAGCGTACGGGTAGATAGGCATCGGGGCAATCAAACGAAAAGAAAGCGGTGAAAGGAAAGTAATTTGCCGCAAGTTCGGTGCGACGACATTTTATCGGCCTCTTTGTTCCTAACTTGCTGTACTAGAAAGATGACTGCTAGAGCTGCAGCTGAAGTAAAATGACCACGGGAATCTACGAAAGCGAAGAAATAGCCTTGAAAAAGCTGGAAGAACTGACAGCCTTCTGGTTGCTTCTAGGAACAATTTTATATTTTAGGTGTTCTTTATTTTTAATGTTCCCAGCGATAACATTTGCCGTGCTTTGCAGGCTTTCTCCGTTGCCTGTCGTCACAACAGCACGCTCGTGATCGCGGACCACAGTTCGGGCCAGATGCTGCCATGCACGCTCAATGCTATTGCTGCGGCGAAAAAAATTGGCGGCGAGGTTGCGTGTCTTGTCATCGGCAAAGATGTGTCGAAGGTGCGTGTTGGTTTTTCGTTTCGCTGTAAATTTTGTGGACTGTCTTTTAATTCTCACAGTAACCATCAAGGTTTGTGCAAATTCCATGGCTTTGTGTTATTGAAGGATTTCTCTTCGCTGTTCTGTGCCAAGTGTGCTGTGCTGATCCATTTTGTGAGCCACAGAAAAACGTTTTCTTGTATTTTTTTTTTTTTTAAGTTGGGATGGAAATGATGCAGTTAATGAAAACTGACCCGGCTTGGAAATGACATCTCACACAGCAGCTTTCGTCAAAAAAAGCTGGACACAGTGCTTGTCATGTCAACAAAACGGTTTTGGTGGTGGTTATAAAGCACTACCACGTTTTGTGTGTAACGGGTGTCACCTCCTTAAAAAAAAAAAAATGTTGCAACCAAACTGATACGCTTCGTGGAAGGCCATGCATGTTGAGATAGTGGCGATAGATAAGACCGCTCTTGTTAGGCATTCGTTTTTTGTCACGAGCAAACGGGGCGCGCGTTTATAAAAACCATCGTTATCCAATTTCTCAATAGCCATGTGCAAATGCAATCATTTTGCAGAATTTGAGAGCAAATGAACGAGGGGTTTGATGAAAAAATATGGTTTTAAGGTGGCTCTGTTATCGTTGCAAGGCAAAAGGCAAAATTATGGATTTTCCATGTCTGATAATGGTTGTGTTCAATTGCATGGTCTGATTCCTGTCTATGGTTTTGCTAGGCAGGACATGTAATAAATATCTACCTGCGTAAGCTGTAAGATAATCAGTATTCTCTGTAATCAGTATTTTCTATCAAAACCGGTGGTTCCTTTAAAAAAGCTGGGGAATAATACCAGATACTTTGGCAGAAAAACAACAGGCTGCATTGGTTAATCAAATACTCGGCGGTATTTTATTTCGCTTTTTTGGTGTCCATGAAATCCTCGGAATACCCCTTTTCTTTTAATGCTGGGAGTTGCCTTTGGCTTGGTTGGGGCTGTCTTAGTGCCTCACTCCTCTGGGAAGTGTCTCACACACAAAATTTTCAACTTCTTGATAGTGCAGAACATAACAGTAATTCACTTACCTTAGAGCCTTAGCAAGGTCAGCCATCCCTTAGAACTTAGCAAGTGCCCATGACACACCCGTGGCACTCTTTTGCAGAGTTAAGAAGACTTCAGCTTGGTTTCAGTGAACACGTCCTCAAAAGTGGTGCTTCCAGCATTGGGAGACAAATTGTTCACGCCAGCGTGGCTGGTTTAAATTTTGCTCCTAAATTTACTGTTTTTGCTGCTACCATTGTACCCTTTTCTTGAAATGAGCTATCCGTGCTGTCACGATGCACGAGTGAGCAAAGCAAGCCACAAACCTGTGTAACAGAGCGAGTGCACTGCAGGTGGCAGCTGAAGTAGGCAAGGCTGAAGGGCTCAAGAAGGTCCTCCTGGCGGACAACGCTGCCTTCGATGGCCTCTTACCAGGTCAGTGGTTGACTCAAAACAGGGATTTCAGTCCTGCTGCCATTTAAAGGGGCCCTGAAGGCAAGATACTAGCTTTGTTCAGTTTGTAAGAACTAGTCTTCAGTAACTCACTCAGCTGCACTCCAACCACGAAAGATGCTTTTGTTGAAAAAAACAAATTTCACGCTACAGTGATGTAATATGGGCAGGAGTGCCATACTATGGGCCAGCACAAATGGTTATCGATGTGTTGACTGCACATTAGCATTCAAGTTATGCAGTGAAACAGAACTAGAGGCCCATCCACAATCACCCAGTTTTCTGTGACGTCATGGAGAAATTGCTGGAAAGTGGCTTGGGATTTGCCACTGCTTCATATATTTTCTATAATATGTCCACTTTTGTTTTAAGTGTGCGATAAAATTAGTATCATTGTTATTGGGACAAAGCAATCTTTCTTGGGAATCATATTTGTATTTTGTCTTTGTTGCTCCTTTAACAAAGAGCAGTCTGTAGGGCGTCAGGACTCCTTTGCAATTATTTTCGGTTAACAGTAAGTTTTGTGCACTGCATAGGCTTAAACTTAAAGCTCGAGACAAATTCTATGCTGTACAGTGGTGTGAAGCGTGGAATTCGATTTGAGAATTTGCGGTAGCTGTCACATTTTTTGCCTACTCTCAGCAGGATATCTTGCTTTAACCGCATTTGTTTTCAGCCATGAGCACTGTTGGTGGGAACCCGTTACAGTAAAATAATGGCCTCTCTTTGCAGAACGCCTGACACCTGTGGTTCTGGCAACGTGTAAGCAGTTCAACTTCACCCACTTGGTGGGAGCATCTACTGCATTCTCAAAAGTGAGCCTTCTCTCTTTCTTTCTATCTCTATATATGTATGTGATAGCATACCTGTGTATGTTATTAAGCTTGAACTGCTATCCCTCAGTCATTGGCTGTTATACTAACTGGCAAAGTTTAATTGCAGAGCCTATTGCCAAGGGTGGCTTCAAAACTGGATGTCTCTCCAGTTTCCGACGTCCTGGACATCAAGTCTCCAGACACTTTTGTTCGATCTATCTATGCAGGTCAGTTTTTACTGTGCTGTTACTGAGCCTTGCCTCCATTTATCGTTGCACCCGGTGTCATCGCACAGTTGTCTCATGTCATGCGGGCTGTTCAAAACACAAAACAAATGCAAGGTCTTTGAATGATGTTTTTCCCCACAGGAAATGCCATTCAGACGATCAAGGCTAAGGACCCCGTTAAGGTGCTCCTGGTACGGACGACCTGCTTTGATGCCGTTGGCGTCGGTGGCTCTGGTGTCGTGCCAGAAAATGGTGAGCCGATCTTGCCGGTCCTGCTTCACTACTTGCAGTGAGAAAGTTCAGCCTGTCTAGGACCTTCAGTTGTGAAATTGAAAGAAAAGTTGATATGCTGCTTGTGAGATAAAGCAACCCACCCATGTGTTTAGTCTGGAAGATAGTCATAAGCACTGCCTAACTGGCTTGATTAGCTACTACCTTGTTTATATTTGTTTTGTTTTTTTGTCCCGTCTAGCTTTTTTCCTCTGTCCTGTCCACTCAAACTGGGCAAAATAAAATCTCAAAAATTACACTTGTGTAAGGCAGCAACCACATAATTTAATTTCCTGAACACTTGCAGAGTACAAAAAAAAAATCACTCTTGTGTCTTGCAGCTCCAACTGCTGAGTTTGACAGCAGCAAGTCATCGTTTGAGGGCCAGGAGCTGAGCAAAAGTGAACGACCAGAGCTCACCAGCGCCAAGAAGGTCATTTCTGGAGGTCAGGCATTTTCCCTTGTCTCATTGTTGATGTGCGGTAGACAGCCTTCTGTCCATGACATCTGTGGCACTGTAGTGGAGATGTCTCTGCACAGTTTTCTTGTTTAGGCCATTGCATGACATCAGCAAAGGGTAAGGAGAAGCAATGTTTGTTCATGTATGTGCTATATAACCAATAACTATAACCAAAACTATAACCAATACCTTCACTTCTAAATTAGAATGTGAGCATAAGCTCAAAAAAGTGCTTGACTGCTTAAGGCTGACTAGACAAGCTGCTCTGATAATGAGTGACCTACAGGACAGGACTTGTTGCTTTTTTAGTGTCCGCTTATAATTAAACATGTTGCCAACCAGTGAAAAATTCGACCTTTGCTGCATGACACCTGCATTTCATGCATCCCCAACTATGCCCTGCTTCTTAAAGCCACAAGTAGATCGTTGATACCTGTGGCTTGTAGAAAGTATTAGCTGTGTACTTTCCTTTATCATGAATTTAGTTTTCAACTTGTCAGTTTTCAGCTTGTAGTGGTCATTTTGCTGACTAACTTCATGCTCAGCTGCTAAGTGCCCTGCATCGCAAGTTTGCCGCCATCATTTCTGTGCCTCTCCGGCCGGACGCAGGTCGGGGCATGAAGAGCGGGGAGAACTTCAAGATGCTGTACGACCTGGCCGACAAGATCGGGGCTGCTGTGGGCGCCTCTCGAGCGGCTGTGGACGCGGGCTTTGTGCCCAACGACCTGCAGGTTGGACAGACGGGCAAGATCGTGGCTCCCGTAAGTGCACCCGTTTGCAGCCAGAGCTGGAAACGGTCGAGCTGCGAGCTGTGAAGTAGCAGTCCGAATTAGGAGCAAGGCTCAAACGGGCAGGTTGCTGGAAAGACTGAACGTACTTTTATAAAAAGGAAACAATTTGTATGCTCATTGCGATACCAAGAGAGCGAGTTTCCTGCTGTAGTATGGTTGTGGCCGTGATTTTAAGCACAGATTTTATGAACGCAGCTTTATTGCCAATTTCGATTGTTCCCCCAACAAGCAAACTTTATCCTTCTAGAAATTTTTCACGAGCCCTTTTCCTTGTACGGCACTTGTGTTTGTAAGCAGACATGAGGCTGTTACCTCTTGGGTTATCAAACCTGTTTTCTAGGTACTGTGTGCCTGCCAATAATCCTGTGTCAACCACAAAGTAGCAAGTCAACCACAAAGTTATTGGCTTGTTCCAGTAGAGTTTCAATTAGTATCAACCAAATTCCCACCCACTCTATTTTTAATGCCCCTTTTTCTGTGTGCATCTGTTATCTCGATATTGCCATAGGAAGCAACGAAATTGCAAACTCCTTGTACTCTGGTTCTGGACTGCAACTTCAAAGGAATCCCCGCCGCGGTGGCTCAGTGGCTAAGGCGTTGCACTGCTGAGCACGAGGTCGCGGATTCGATTCCCGGCCGCAGCGGCCGCTTTTCTGATGGATTTCGGCGCACGTTAAATATCCCCAGGTGGTCAAAATTAATCCGTAGCCCTCCACTACGGCGCACCTCATCGCCTGCGTTGCGTCGGCGCGTTAAACCCTAGAATCAATCAACTCCAAAGGAATTGCCAGCTGACATTTCCTAGGCATATGCTTGCTGAGGCGTATAATATACTCAAAAACATGTAAAGAATGCTTAATTAAAAAAGGAAATAATTTTAATCCGACCCCAAAAGTAGTGAAATTAGAAATGTAGCAATGTCCCAAGCTTGTCACTACGAATGTAGCTGCATCACAACCTAGGAAGGTTTTGGCCAGCTCAAACTTCAGTAAAGTGTACCATAAACGAATTTTCTTATGGACTGTTATGATTACTTTATTTTTTATAGATCATTTTCAGATTAAAAAAAAAATTAATGATGGTCATTTCCCTTGCATTCAATTTGGAGTAGGAAAAAACATTTTAGCTAGTCAGCTGATCCCATCGGAGTAGCACACCCACACCAAAGATGAATGAGCAATGGTGGTGGAATAAAACATCAGTATAAAGCAATGCCTTTCAGAAAACAATATGAAGAGGCGGCGATAGGAAAACCGGGTGATAAGGGAACACATACTACTTGAGATAAAGCGGAGATGAACATGGCGTAAGAGAAATCACTCTTGAACGAACGAGAAGGGCACTTCTCATCACATGTGCATTACGCTGCACATGGAGAGCCTTTTGCGAGTTATCTCCACGCTGCGTTCCGTAGACCGAATCTCTGTAGAGTGTAACCGGAGAATTTCGCTCTTTGCCGGTGGGCTTGGAGCAGTGTATCTGTGCCCTTTTCTTTTGGTTATCCAGACTTGTGCACACAGTCAGGCCTTTCAGTCAGTAGCTCCATGTGAGTAAATGGCCCCCATGGCTTGTGTGCAGGAGCTGTACGTAGCGGTGGGCATCTCTGGTGCCATCCAGCACTTGGCAGGCATGAAGGACTCCAAGACGATTGTGGCCATCAACAAGGACCCCGAGGCGCCCATCTTCCAAGTGGCTGACCTGGGCCTGGTGGCCGACCTCTTCAAGGCGGTGCCCGAGATGCTCGAGAAAATAGACAATTACGTGTCCAAGTGATCACACACTTTGGTAGGGGAGGACAGGAGCAGGGGAGCAGCTTCAGCCAATAAACACTTTTACGTTTTCACTCCGTGTTGGGAGGCCCTCACTTGGCGCAGCCAGAAGCCTTCCGAGCCCATCAGACACCAAAACCAGCAGAATTAGCTGTGATACTGTCACGAGGCAAATGGGCAATGCCCCGTGGTGCCATAGCCCGGCGTTGAAGACGACGAGGACAAGGCAGGCGTGCAGACTGAGCGGACTTGGCCATGGCCGCTTGTAAATAGTGTAAATAGGTCGTTCGTAATCGTTTATTGTTTGTGTCCTGCCGCTGCGTAACACGTTTGGTGGAGGCTGCGGCGTCGTCATCCCCGTCCTGACCCCAGCTTCGCAGCGTCACGGTTGCGACGCAATCGTCGTGGGTACGCTGGCCGCGTCTGTAAGCCCCAGCACCGCCGCGACCAGCTCGAGACCAAGTTCCCCCGCCGCGTGTCCCCAGCCCATCCAAACACTGCTGACACACTGTAACAATACGTCTGTGTGTGGGAATTCATTGTATGTTAAAGGAGCCATGAAGAGAAAATACAACTTCGTTTAATTTGAAAGAACTAGGATTCAATATCTCACTCAGTTCCATTAGAGCCACAAAAGATGTTTTTTTTAACAAAAAAAAAGCAAGTATTTAAAAACTTTCAAATTTTGTGCCACAGTGACGTGTTATGAGCAAGAATGACGTCATACGGGCCAACAATAAAATATAATTTTCAGTGTGTTAACTGCACGTTAGCATTCAAGTGATGCGGTCAAATGGAACTAGAGGCCCCATTACAGACGTCCAGTCGTGTCGTCGCGACAGGCGAGTTAAGCGGCCGCCAATCGCACAAACAAGGTTCCGTGATGTCATAGAAAAGTTGCGGGAAATTGGCTAGGGGGTTGCGACTGCTTCACACGTTTTCTTTAATAGTATCTCCATTATTTGTTCGAAGATTGTGACGTTTTCTTTAATATCTCCATTATTTGTTCGAAGATTGTGATGATATTGGTATCATTGTTATAGGGACTAAGCAGTCTTTCTAATAAACCCAACTTGTAGTTTGTCTTCATGGCTCCTTTAAAGAGGCTCAGGTGGTATAATCTGTACCTTTCATTGCGACACAACTCGTGTAATGCCTACTCCATTTGTGCAAAGTTGTCAAGCCGTGAATGGTGAAATGAAATTGCTGGGCTTAGCATGTTTCTGAGAAAAAAAAAAGTGAGGTAGGGAAATGAATACATCTGAAATCAATTTATCTGGTAATGCGCAAGGGAGCTTGAAAGCATTTGCACCTCTGCATGCTGCAACGGCATAAAATATGTTGCAACGTGACAGCAGATGACACGAACAATGTAGCGATGAAGTGACATATAAAATGAGGCAAGCTATTTACATGCGGCCATAACTGAGACCGGGCTGGCTGTGCTCGTGGACCATAGCACCACGGGGATTGTTTGCCGCGTCCCGTGGCATTCCTCCCCCTTCCGATCTAGGACGACCCTCCCAGTCAAGGCTGAGGCAAGCTGATGAACGGATGCGGATGAGCGCTGTGATGAAAAATGCAGTGACGAATAGTTTGCCGCCACGGATGACGATTATCGCATTGACAATGCCTGGCCCTGCAACATCTTCAGTCACGACAAAGCAGCAAAGGTCTTGGAGCCGAGTCTACCGGAAGGGCGGAGGAACACGTCTTCGGCTTCTCTGGCACGGCTTGTCTCGGCTGGTCTTCATTCGGGCATCTCGGGCTGGGGCACGGGACGGGGGACATTGTTGTGTTCTGGTCTCGGCTGGGCTGGGTCTGCCCAGCGCGGCTTCGTTATCCTCAATGGCTGCGTTGACGACGATGCGATGTGATGCTGGGGCCAGGATGGGAATGAAACCTGCATACACCACCAAATGTAACGTGGTGGCAGATAACCCGAATAATTTTGTGATGAAGCGATGTATTTACATAATGAGGCAAGCTATTTACATGCAGCCATAACAGAGTCCGGGCTGGCTGTGCCCCCCACACAACTTCTTCCTTTTCGTCGCTGGTGGTGGGCCATGGCACCACGAGGATTGTCCACCACGTCTTATGAAAATATGCAAGGGAGAGAGTAGAGTGTCGTCCTTCTGTTTTAAAGGAGCCATGAAGAGAAAACAAAAGTTTGTTTTATTCGAAAGATTAGGTGTTTCATAGTACCCCAAGCGCTTTCCCGGAAGCAAATGATGCTTTATTCACTGAGAAATAAGGCAATTTAAGCCAAAATTTTAAATCTCCCGCTAAAATTGCACATTTGGTGACGTGAGCAATGGTGTCACACGGGCCGGTCCATGAAACAGATACTTAGTATGTCGACTCCATATAGCACCCACACGCGGGAGTCGACCGAGACGGCGGCCATTTTAAAAATGCTAGTAAAACCTAGTGCACCCGCAGCCCTAGTCATGGAATCGCCTGATCCGGAGAACAAAACTCTCGCCGAGGAGCTCGGGCTTGCATTTAACAACCTCAAACCACTTGAACGCTCAACGCTTCTAAGTGCACGAGCGGCAAGAGTTGTGGGATACGCGGTGGACGGAAAAGCGACCATTCCGCGATAGCCACAACAGACGAACGCCCTGCCGTCGGCACCGCTGCCTCGTCAGCGCCGTCGCCACGGACGAATACAGACTGGTACGTATGTGCCGTATTTTTATTACGGTTAATAATAGTTCAACTTCAGTAGCAGTATCGCTTATGCCAGTTGGCCGGTGTCGTGTATGGAAAGCCGTTCGCGCGAGCTCTCTGCTTCGACCAGAAAGATACGAGCGTCAATGCGCGGTGTTTACGGCATTTTTCCTCCAAGGTCAGAGCGCCTCGAACCCGAAAATTCGTCTGCGCGACGGCGAGATGTCGAGCTCGGCCAGGCGGTTGTTTCGTATGCATTGGCGCACACGCTTGCGTGTTCGTTCGGAACTTCAACCGTTTACTCCACCGTTCTTTGTCATAAAAAGAATGTGCAGTATGTTTCACGGGCATTTAGCTCGCTATGCAAACTGTAAGCCCTGCCTAACATGCGTTTGCTTTTGCCGGCCTCCGCCAATCGCAGAGCTTAGCCCATGTGACGGCATAGGTTCTGTTGCGGGAAATGAGCTGGTGGGTCGCATGACCATTCCCGTTTTTCCTAATTATGTAGCTTATTTCAGCGAAGTTTGCGTTATAAGTTGTGTCGTTATGGTTCTAACGAGGCAATCTTTCGAATGAACCAAACTTGTGTTTTCTCTTCATGGCTCCTTTAAATTCACCAAACGTTTCAGCAGTAGAACTGCTATCGTTTCTCATTGTGCTTCATGCAGAACTGGCCTATTGTAGAAGGAACCAGACCGCTATATATATATATATAAGCGGTGCGTAAATGCTCGGATATTCGAATACGAATCAAATAGTACTTCTGTGAATAATTCGATTCACAAATTGAATATCCACTATTCAATTTTTCGAATAGTTGTGGATTTTAAGAATGTGCTTGGCTCTCTGAAAGCAAGTTTCATCCAAATTGTGCTTTTGATGAGCGTGCCTTGCAGAGGCTGTAAATTTTATCCTGCAGCACTGAGTAATTTGTGGCTGGGTCAATAAGGTCTTGCTTTAATGCCGTTATAGTGGCTACCATAAAGCCATCACCATCGACTCCGGCCGCCGTTTTGAATTCTGCCACCATTAATTTACATGCTAGAGCAGCTTCCGGTGATGCAATCGCTGTGCTTTTGTTGTGTTTTTGACAGCACGTCCAATAATTTAAAATCAAAACAGGTTCTGGCTTTCTTATTAATGCAGTTGGTGTATGCTCATTGCACGCTTTTGTTTTTCTATACCAAAAGAAATAGCCCAGGGTCATGCATGGCGGCTGTAGTGAGAGCTTTCCTTTGTTTGCCTATAGTTTACGCTTAACGTTTCCCATGCACTTCCAAAGAAATGCCTTATTGTGGTCCGTGATAGTGGTTGTGCCATGTTATCGCGTTGTATTGTTTATCTGTTCAAAGTGCTTGCTCCGGTGGTCTAGTCGTTGCCTATGATTGCAGTACAGCAACTCGACTGCAAGTCATTTGAGTGCGTAGCACATTGGAACCCAACACCGAGGTTTGGCTGTGGTGGTGGTGGCGGCGGCAGCAGCAATGTCTGCATAACTGAGCGAGCAGATGAGACACCAAAGGCAAAAAAAAAAAAAAAAAAAAAAACGGGTGAGGAGCGTCTGGCGAAAGTGTGAGGGGGAGGGCGGCACGCACTATGGCGTCCTCCTCCTCCTCACACTTTTGCGAGACGCTCCTCCCCCATTTGCGACTCATTTGAACCACGACATTTGCGCGGGATATTCAAAGACAATTGCAACAACATGCTCGGCAGCAGTTATGCACCGCGACCGAGAAGACTGCCATTTGCAGTGCGCACCAATTTCACATTAGAGAGCACAGTAATCGTCAATGCTTTCTTTTTAAATGCGTGTCGTGCCCGCTCTGGATTCCTGAAGTACCGCCTCATTTATGTTCGGCGACTGGACTGCTGCGAATGAGTTGAAAAGTGCGTTCTTCAGGTTGAAAAAGAACGTCACGACTCCCAAACATGCAAAGTAGCTTATGTTCTTGCACAAAAACCTGTGAAAAATCGATGCCTGTAAAAAAAATATTCAATTTGATATTCAATTCGAAAGTTACTATTCGGTATTCACACACCCCTAATATATAAGTATATATAGACCGCCAGTGGCAAAACCTGGATTACTAGCGTGATCAACTATGCTGGTGGCTGACTGTCAACTTTACTGAACACCACGCTGACATGGTTATTTCCTACAGTGCCTCCTAGACGGCCACCACACCAGAGCGGTCAGCTGGGGTGTGGGCAGCAGGGCTCACTTCTAGCACTTGGCAAGGGCTTTTCAACATAGGAAAAAAAAAAAGAGAGAAATGGCAGCTCACAATTTTTAAACAAGGGGGTGGGAAGAGCTATGAAAGGTACCACCTTTCTATTAAAGTTTTCTTATCTTTCATGCCCTTTGAAGTGATACGACTGCAGCTTCTGAAGTTCCGTACTGTTACAATATTTTCCATGGTGTGTTTGTTTGGAAACTGAAGTTTTTATTTGCTAGTGTACAGTTATAAACAAATGAGACGTGATCACGACAATATGAACCAGGTCACACAAATACTGTGATTTCTTTCCACGCAAGGCAAATTGATACTTGGCTCAATTGCAATAACAAAGCTGAGAAATTTGGCTTTTCAAATATATCAATAGTGTGCCGTTATTGGACCTCCATGGACAGTTTTTTTTTCAATTTTGCATCTTCTGGTTCACATTTTTGTATTGGCATTTCATTTGACCATGACTGTACCTAGGCCTTTTGTTTGGGTGCATTCAGGAGTGCTCCTAAAACAGATATGGTCGTGGACATAATTTCAACCATGTGTGCCATTCCTACAGCTGTGTGTTCACACAATGCACTCTCCCCAAGTTGGAGACCCCAGGAGCTGGCAACAGAAGTGTTTTCCAGTAGTTGTTACTTGGTCGTGGGAGACTGGTATTACATTTATTCACTTCTGTTGGAATTTGCGCACGTGAAACAAGGAGAGGAAGCAATGTCAGCAATACAATTTATATACAGCCCCTTTTCCTTTATAAACGTAGAACACAGGGTACTTCTTTGGTACCTTGTCACAAAGAAGACTGGAAGCTTTGCCCTATTATAATGAAGTTCACAGCCTATTGCAAGGATGAATTGCTTTGCAAAGGTCTCTTTTATTGGCATCGGACGCTCAGTAATCATAGAAAATATGCAAATCTCTCCGCATAATCATGATCTAGTGAGGCAAATATGCCTGATCCCATCACAGCAGACATGCGATCCCCTCTTACTGGTATAGCTACCGAGTATAATGGTAGCCATTTCCTGTAGAAACGCAAGGCACACTGCTGCAATATGCAATTTGTGAACAGCTATGTATGCTGGAAAAAAAAAAAAAAAACCATCACAATGGTGATACAAAAATTGTGCGTTAAACGTTTTTGCTAAATAAGCTGAAAAACTTCCCATTTCAATGAGCAGGGGTCAGCAAGAGCTATACTGCCACATACGGTGTTGTGGGAGCCACTCTGGTTTTACAGATGCCAACAGAGAAAGCCCGAATCACACCTGGAAGGGCAGCAGCAAACCAAACACACTGAGATGTGCTTTGAAAGCCCCTCAAGATTGATTTCTGGAAAGCAATGCAACTGACAGTGCCTGCAACACACCACTGCCCCGTGTTCCGGAACGAGCCATATTTAATGTGTAGGTATAATAGTGACCGCCAGCAGGAACTGCGCGCATGGGAGGAGCCCCTTCCCCCTGGTGGTGCTAGGGCTTGCAGCGCCCCACGAAGCGTGGGTAGAGGCAGGCATCGCGTATGTGGTTGCGCTTGAGCACCCAGGTGAGGAAGCGCTCGAAGCCGAGGCCGTAGCCGCCGTGGGGGCAGCTGCCGTAGCGCCGCTGGTCCGTGTACCAGTAGTAGTGGCTGGGGTCGATGCCCTCCCGCTGGTAGCCCCTGAGCAGCTCCTCGTGGTCCCAGATCCTCATCGAGCCGCCCACAATCTCGCCCACACCGGGCATCAGCAGGTCCACCTGGGAGGCGAGGGAAGGAACTCCTTTCACAGGGAGCACCACTCACAGGGCAGACTCAATTCGCAGCTTCCGTAGCCGAAGGAAGCCAGTACTACCTTGCTTTCTTCTCTCGTAATGAATAAAATCAAAGTGGGGATTTTCACTGCCGAATGAGCAAACACTAAAGGCCTTGCTTGTGGCTTTGAAACAGCCAGAATAGTTGTGCACAAGATCCAATTCCAGCTCCAGCACAAGTCTCCTAGCACCAGTCTTCTAGCTCCTAATCTCCAGTGATTATTTATTTATTTAAACAGTACTGCGGGCCACGAATGGGCCTAAGCAGGAGTGGTGGTGTTACATTGGGTTAAGACCAGTTCCACAATTTCTAGCGAGTAAAAATCATGCGAACAAGGCAGTACAAACTTATTTGGAACATATGTGAGCAAGATTTTTTTTTTTTTAGAAATCGAGCATTTCATCAATACATTTCAACATACTACTGGAAGAAACAATTTCAGGGCCCCAATTAGACAAATATGACCACAAGGACATTTTTGTTGCAAGACAGGTAGCCTGAAAGCAGGTCCTCAAACAGTAGCAAAGAAGCAAGGGCTATAAGGCATCTATATCTGCAATGCAGCCTCCAGAGGCATTCTTCTTTCCATACCTTGTTCGGCTCATTTAAGTTTTTTTTCGAGGCACCTAGCACAAGATCAGATGTCTCCATCCGTATGTCATGACTGGAAGCACACATTGGTTGCGCACCGATCTTTTAGTGACAGAGGCGGCTCGTTGCTCACGATGTATGGACACTTCCCGAATGCAGTCAAGCCTATACAAATTTTGTGCTTAATTTTTTCTCGTGCTTAGGACCAGCATTGATAACTTTCCCAAGACAGACATATTCACTCATTTGTCTAAGAACTTTGTGCCTACCACGAAGGTGAATTTTTCTGCATGCTTACTAAACATTGCCTTTGATTTTTTTACATTATTTACAATAATAATAAAAGTGAAACTCGAAAAAAAAAAAAAAAAAAGTGCATGAGGCACTGCTCCCCAATACGACTCCCAAGATAACCAAACCTTTTCTTTCTTTCTTTTTTTTCACACCAGGGCTGGACAGACTCTGTTCTGGTTGGGAATGCCCTCGTTATTACTTTCTCTCTCTTCTTAATGAAGTCTCATAAGAAAGCTATGCAGCAAGCTCTGCATGCCGCCTACATTGCTTTTCCACAGTGACGAAAATACTTCAGCTAGACAGTTTTCAGAGTGGCCACCAGGAAAAGCATGCCAGCAGCTCTCATTCCTGTTAGCAAGACCTAATTCACTGATGCGCAATTACTCAGTAACTGCTAAGGGGGAGAGTCAACACTGCTTCATCATCATCATAAGCCTGGTTGTGTCCACTGCAGGACGAAAGCCTCTCCCAACGATCGCCAGGCACGCCTATTGAGTGCTAGCTCAGTCCACGCTTTCCCCCCAAATTTTCGTAGCTCATCTCTTTGTAGAGTTCTTGGTCGACCACCGTTGTGTTTGCACTGCTTTTGAGCACGTAACTAGGCACACAACTTCACTTATGAAACAGCTTGTTCCTAGGCCATGACTCCTGTATTAAATGCATATATTTGTAATCTACGTTATATATTAGAGGGCGTTCAACAAATGTCAGTGATCCGTCTCGTGTGCTAGTATGTCTGTGTGAAAGAAAGTGCATGTGCGCCTTATGCTTACGGGAAACCCATAGTTCCCTCGCATTCCTTGAAGCACGTTTCGAGTAGCGGGCCCCAAATATTGAGTTGCTAACCCAAGGTTTGCTACGAATGGTTGACATTAGTAGTACGGGCAGATTGCCATTACCACAGGCTAGTGATAGATTTTTAGGCGGATACAGTTGAGAAAATCGTGGGTCGTAAGCCACATTTAGCTTCTTCCAAATTTCGTGCACTCACAGGATATACAGATTCAGGCTCCTGCGTTGCCAGCGCTCCCGATGGGACCCACCCTCTCTCCACACGACAGGCTGACAACACGCTTCCGGAACATGCGACAGGTGCCCAGCCTAATTACTTTTGATGACAGTTTTAATGCATAGCATTCTTTGCCGGATACCTCCACAGTCAGGTCTGCATTTCCACAAAAATGCAGACTTTGCAAAAGTAATGCCTGTAATTGTTATAATAGCGTAAATGGAGACAATCGGTTGGACATAAATTTGGAAAAAGAGAAAAGAAAAATGGAAAACAAAATTTTCACAAAAATGATCTGACAAAATAAAAAATATGCACCTCATACATCTCCCCAGAAAACCGAAGACTAAACCATAAGACTCCACAAAAGAACATTGGAAATACGAATAAAAAAACTGTAAATGGAGAGCACTTTGCAGTTTGCCTTGCATCTTCAAAAAAAAAAAAAACATAGGTAATTAGCGAAGTAAAGGCAGTTCATTGCAATAATGGTATAAATTTCCATCATTGGCAAAAAGAAACAAAAGAAACTTAATAATCCAATGTTTTTCACTAATAACCATATTTGGCTTAAAGAACTCCCACTCTAGACAAGTGGCATTACAGGGTTCGTACAGGCTTGAAAAGCAAAAATTCAAGGGTTTTCAAGGACTTTCAAGGACCAGAAAACACATTTTCAAGGTCCCCATCTAACGTTTCATATGGGATTTTTTATAACTTTTCCAACACAATGCAAAAGTTTTTTATTGCACAATACCTAAGCACATTAGTGCACATTTAGATAGTTGCTAACGGGTTCGTAAATGCTTCCCCAGCTTTATTTTTTATTTCATGGCTGGTATTTAGAGGTTTTTCTTTTTCCTTTGTGTTTGCTGAGGCTGTTTGATTTTAAAACTTAGTTAATGTTGCCTGCATCTCCTCCTTTGTCAGCAAGAGTATCAGCTAAAATTAAATCCGCAAGTGTTGCTGCAAGGCAGGATGAACAATGTACACGTCCACCATTTGCACGAAAAAGCAAACTCAGATGGAGCGTATGAGGCACAGGAAACATGCAAGGAGCATGCGTCCACAGACTATATGGAAGATGCAAGATAGAGAACAGAAGCTGGCTTTCACTGGATTGTATCGTGACATGGGTTGGATTGACAAGTGTCTGCTCCCACCAAACTTGTAATTTCACGCAATACACTGAAACTTGATTGTTACGATGTTTCTTTACATTTGTTAGCACCTAAAATCCGCGACAAACACTTTGAATTCTTGTGAAAAGACAGGGCCATTGATTCTCTCTGGAAAAATCAAGGGTTTTCAAGGACCACTTAAAAATTCCAGGACTTCCCAGGCCTTGAAATTGACACTTCTAAATTCAAGGGTTTTCAAGGTTTTCAAGGACCTGTGCGAACCCTGCATTAGAATGCTACGCATTAGTAGACAATTCTCTGAATTTCTGCAGTTTTATTTATTTTATTTTTTTTTGCATAATTCGTTTATGAACTAGCTTTAGCTTGGCTTGTAGCCTAGGATTTTATCGTGATTTGGACCAAACTTTATCCATAATTTTTTTGGTGGAAACAGCCATTAGCTCCACGAGGCTCGTGGAAAGTCATCTTGGTGGAATCCAAAGAACCAGCGTTCTTCCAACTCACCGATTCCGTCAAACGGGGATCGTCGGAACACCGCTGCATGTAGAAGGACTTGATCTCGGCAGGGAAGCGGCACAGCAGGATTGGCTGCAATAGTGCAATTTGCATTCATTAAAAGGCCTAACTAACCCACACAAAAGGGTAAAGGCTTTCATGTAGTCCTAGATGCATATTGGTGCAAGCCACAGCCAGGTGCTCACTTTGTTAACAGCTAATCTCTCCACCATCCTCTGATTTGATCATCAGTATCATACCCTCTGGATTCATTATCAGCAGATGAGAAGAAGTCGTCGCCTGGACTCTGCAAGCGCTTGTACACTACGTTTACTTCGCGACCAGTTTTGGGCATAAAAACCAGTGCTGGTAACCTTCCATCACTGAGTTGCAACGTCTCATCTGTGACAATATTATCCCCTTTGAAAGGTACAGAATCAAGCCAGGACAACGGGGCCAAATGCAAAGCTGTGACACTAAAAACAACAGATGAGGTCATGAAGTGGTGGCCTCGCCAAAGCATCATGTACCTTTTACTGTCGCCACAAACTATGCACACTACAGTCCCCTCATTGTTCTCGTCTGTCTACAATGTTTGCACTGCCTTCTTTTTTTTTCTATGCCACGCCATGCGTTTCCACGTAGCGACGACCCACTACAAAGGGCATAGCCATATCACCATCACCATCCACCTCTCTCAGCTAATGACAAAAGGGCACACTCAGAAAGGGTTGGCTGCTTAAAAAACAACATGCAACTTTGCACCAATAAAAATATTCTCATTGCAGGGGCACTTGTGCCAATAGAAGAAAGAGTACGACCTACCAGTCACCTTCCCACATACTTACTCGACATGTCTCCTCTGCCGATTGGCTGATGCCAACCACATTATCAGTTTACTCAAATAGTTTTGTGGGATTGCACCTGGTGCTCTTAGTGTTTCAAATAAAAAAAGGCTTTATTTTGTGGCAATAAGGTAATTAACAAACAGCTACAGTGACCCAGCTCAAGCCATCAGATTCTAGCCACTACAATTGCTCAAAGCAAGAACAAAGCGCGTAGCAATGCCAATACATGGCATAGGGCTATTACATGCTGGAATGTCCTGCTATGTTTTTTTAGGTTTGATCAGTGGATGTGATGCCATTTCAGTTTAGTCACAACAGCGCTGTGTCACTGTGCGGACTGTCCATTTCTTGGCAGCTCTCCAAATACGTCACAAGACTTGACACGTCAAATAATGGTGCGGCAAGCCGGTAATTTGAAATTCACCCTTTTAACATTAATTCCCGAGTGAAGGTAGCGATACATGCAGTTGAATGAAATTGTAGTGAGGTGTGAGCTGCGAAGCCTTTTAAATACAGTTGAACACGGATATATCGAAGATGGATATATCGAATTATTGTCTATATCGAATAGTGCAAACATCCCCTTGAAAATCCCATGCAAAAGTATAGGGTTGTTGTGCGCGTGTATCGAACTCCTGATCACGGGCGAATTCGATATATCGAATTCCGTGCCGAAGGTGCCCCTGAAAGTTAGCCTCCTCTGATGGGGTGGAGTTAATGATAATGTTGACTCATCACAGGAGCTGCCTGGCTTGGTGAGACAGAGGCGGCGTCCGCGGCATTATGTCGCTTCGATGGCCTTCAACAGCTGTTTTCACGCAAGCACGAGGGGCAGCTCCATGATAGCTAGAACGCGGATAGTGGTTGGGGCGAAAGAACATAAAGGAGCAAAAGAAATTGACCGGAGGCACTCTTTTTCAGTGATTGAGCTGTTTGGTGGCTCGTGCAGGGGGACCGATGCGGCGTTGTATGTTTGCTTTGTCCAAGGCATTCATTTCGGAGCAACGAAAGCAAGAATTCGTCGGGTGCAGGCTGCTAAAAAGTTGTTGGTTGAAGAGGCAGTCGGAATTCCTCGCAGCAGTTTTGAGGGCGATGCACGCATCAAGGTTGACGTAAAGGCGAATGCAGCACAACCTGCCCCGGCTATTCCGGAGCGTGTCGGGTGCAAAGCGACTTCGTTGCACGCCACCAGATGGGGGAGGTGTTCGGTTCGGATACTGAAGATAACGGCACTCAGTGCCTGACAACGTTCCCAACCGCCTACTGAAGCCGAGGTTCCGTCAGCGTTATTCGCCTCTTTTGTGGCACAGTGTACAGCGTTGATTTTCTCATTTGTGCGTGTTTGTAATCTTGAAGACAATTTGGCGAACTTTACGACGCAGAAGAAAAAACAAGCGAAGCTCAAAGACATTTCACTGATAAATAAAGTGCGGTGGTCATCATGCTGTGGTTCGGATTTTCCGTGATTTGAGGGTCAAAACGGTAAACTACCATTTTCCACGACTTCAGAAAACTCTCAGTGATGTGCGGAGTTGTCAGATACCGTACTTACCCGATTCTAACGCGCACCTTTTTTCCGCAAAAATAGGCCGAAAAATCGCATGCGCGTTAGAATCGGATACGAAACTGAAACTGCCGAAACAGCTGAAATTTCGTTCCACCCATCGCCATCTCAAGATGGCGCCAAAGCTTTTAGCAACAATTTTTCGGATGTAGGCACGTAGGCTTTTTTTTCGGCGTTCAAACAAATCGTCAAATTATTCCACTTGCGTGCTTGATAACAGCAATGGCAGCAGCGGCAACTAAAGTGCGCCTCTTCCGCGGCTGGCGAGCGGCTCCCACGCGTTCACAACGAGCGGTTGGCTGAAGCGTATCCCTCTGGAGAAGCTCGCGGGATGGGCATGCGAGGCGTGGGCCACGATCCCATCGAACATGGTTGAACGTTCATTCGAAAGTGTGGCATCGCGAACGCGCTTGACGGCACCAATGACGAGATCTTGCGGTCAGTGGAAGGCGACAAGGAGCTCTCGGAGAGCGACGAGGAGTGAGATGAGTGAGATTACTTCGGGGAATAAATCGCCCGTTTCTCTCGCATTCGTTTTTCTTGTTCACAAAGTTCCTTGCGCGTTACAAACGGAGGTGCAAGTTTTTTTCGGTTTTTTGCCTGGAAAATCGGGTGCGCGTTAGAATCGGGGGCGCGTTAGAATCGGGTAATTACGGTAATCTTCAGGTAGGCGTATTTTATATATCGAATTATCGATATATCGAATTCTTTCGCGATCCCCTTGGAGTTCGATATATCCGTGTTCGACTAAAGCAAAGTTGTATGCTGCCTTCATGGTTCGTTCAAGGGGACATGAAGACAAAATAGGACTTTGTGCAACTTGAAAAACTATCCTTTGGTTACACACTCAACTTTATTCCAGCTACGAAAGACATCTTTGAACAAAAATATGCAAGAAACATTGAAAAATTTTCAAATTTCGCGCTAGTTACCTAATACGGGCAGTGGTGACGTGATACGGGCCTGTACTAAATGGATTTTTAATAAACCAAACTTTCATTTTATCTTCATGGCCCCTTTAAATGGCAATTATCCGAGCCACAAAGTGCTGAGCAGAATGCCATTTCAAGGTGGAGAGCAATGTCTCCCTGCTTCCACATCCCCCTTCCCACACGCAATCAAGCATGCATTGATTCAGAGTACTTTGAACTAAGGAATGTACAGGAAGCCTGTAAGTAGGGAACCATGCTTTCCGCTTCAACTTGCAATAAATCAGCAGTACACCGGAGGCACATCCTTTGTGTCTCGCGGCCAAGCTAGTAGTACGAAACACCGCTGCCACTGCATCAAACACGGCGACAGCTGCAATGCATACCCGGTTGATCTTGTCGGTCATCTGACGCTCGGGAAGCTCTGGAATGTCCTCGCCAAACTCGTAGAAGGAGCCGTCCTCTTTGGTGATGTTGTTCTCCCGGAGGTACTTGATGGCGTCCGAGTACTGTAGCCTCATGAAGGGCCGCTCGGGAACGGCAAACTCCTGCAGGCAACAGCACCGTTTGAACGTCGTGCGGGGCCGTTACGTGCACAGGACTGAGCCAAGCCACACACTGCCCAGGTAGAGAAGAGTGCGCTCAACCCATAGTTGGCCATAACCAACCCAACAGTTGAGGTTGGCATGCAACATCGCCACTCGTCCGTACAACCTGGAGCACAGCCACCACCAAGACAAAGCGTGAGCAGCGGCAGCAGGAGGGAGACGGGACTCACGGGGTTCAGCTCGAGCACAATGGGGGCCACGTGGGACTTGAGGATACGTTCGCAGACGCCCACCACCAAGTCCTCCACCCGGTCCATGAACTCGTCAAAGGTCAGGAAGGCACACTCAGCCTCAATGTGCGTGAACCTGCAGAGGAGGAGGCCCGGAAAAGGGCAAGGGTTTCCACAGCCTGCCTTCCTTTTGTCAAAGGTGTTGGGCAGGTTGTAGCGCGAGAGCCAATGGAAAGTAGTGCAGCACGTGCGTGTGACTTGGTGCATCATTACCTTAGCTCACTGGTATGCTTCTGCTCAAAATGTACAAATCACAAAAAATAACACGCATGTGCAAATATTCTATTTGTATGAATACATTATCACATAATACGTGACTCAACATTAGTGTTGATCAGAGTTGCAGCATTCAAAAATTTCAGTGTTCTGTACAAAAGAGTGGTGAAGGTTAGGCTGCTTTTTTCCCCTAAAAAAGGCTGCACATTCAGAGCATGTTCCCTATGCAATCCAAATCCAAGCAGGCTCACGCTTTTATTTCGTGGTATCGGCACTCTCTTCCACATGCTGGGGCGAAGTAGCTACAGATAAGCTAAAATGAGTACAGGTACTCCGAACTTTTATTAAGTCGCTCCACACTTGTTCTGCACTTGTGCCTGGTGCACCTGCGAGTGGTTCACTCTGTTGCTGGCATATTAGAGGCGGTGGCGCTTGATGACAACAGTTGCATGTTTGATCACTTGCACAAATGCAAATGCTCCAAGTTTCTCCAGGTGCGATAAACAAAAATGGATGTTCCTTGTAATAAGCAATTCTAACGTATTTGGTGGGCCTGTTTCGACTCAGTTCTCATCAACAGCAAATGCGTTGTTTTATGTTTAGACAAACTGTGACGGCTGCTAGAAAACACCTGCGCACACGTGTGTTTTGAGAAATACAGGGCTGGAACAGGGTACATTGGCAGTCCTGGGAGCAGGCTGAAGTGCCTTTTGCAGCAGGCTGAGAGCAGCGATAAAGGCATTTTTGGAGCAGGTTTGGAGCAGACAGAAATGCCATTTCGAGCATGTCTAGCACAATTTCACAGCATTACGGTGCCTCCCTAATCTCCCCACAGGCCGCTGTGCAAGTCCCCTGCCAAGTACCTTTTATCTGTCCACTATCTCTCATGTTACACCATGCACTATAGAACCTACTCTGAACCAGGAACGCAGTTCTTGTACTATATCCAGAGGTTTACAAAATGTGGAGTTATCTACCTTCGGCCCCAGCGGGCACGCCACGTTATCACCATTCGAAGGTCAAACCACACCTGCAGATTCAAAACAGATCAGATAACAGGCCTTGCTTCGTGTCCGGTAAATGACAGCGTTTATGCGAACCCACGGCGGCATTTCGTAAAACAAGGTGTTCGCTTGCATTTTTTCTATCGAGCACGGTTTCAGTGCCTGCAAAGCCGAACATAGCTTTGTCTTCGCCCATCACAGGGTTGTGAGAGTTGACGAACTTACGCCACAGAATACGTAACTAGAGCGTGTCAGAAGGCACAATTAATGGTGGACCATCCTCACATAAGCAAAGCTAACCCCAAAGTTGAATTGAATTGAAGTTTATTTGTTCGATTCTGAATACAGAAAAACGGAGGGAACGCAAAAGACCACCAGCCTTCCCTCTGTTTCACAGAAAGTTTATTTCAAGTTTTGAATTCATTTCCATTTCAAGTTCACAGGCGAAAATGAGTAGTTAGTACCTTAGATCAAAAGCACACCAAATTAACAAGCGAGGGCAAAGCGTCCAAGACCCTGTTTGTTCCATACATGCAGCAACGGAAAGTTGCGGGCAGCACAGCTAGGATCGCCAAAAATGGGTACATAAATTGACGCTCACCTCCAATCAACTGCAACCTTTCATGCGGATATTATTCCATCTGTTTGCGATGAGATACAAAAACCTTTTACTTCTGTTCATTTTTCATTGATTGTGGCGCCGCGACAGACAAACACAACCATGCTAATGCAACACACAGAAATTGAAACAGATGGCATGTAGTGGCTGCGGCCTTACGGCTAAGCCAAAGCCAAGTTCCATAGCCACTCATAGCCTTGATGAAACTGAAAACACAATGTTTCAGCCAAGTTTTCGGACGCTAAGCATCATGGCGGTCGTATCTCGCGGCTCAATTCAGGTGCTGCAGCAAAGAACGGCACTGGTAAAAGAGTTTGGCGCAACAGGGGTGATTCGGCACAGGAAGACAAGTTTGGCGCTCAATGGCGCAGTTGTTCCACCCCTGGAAATGAGATGTTTCATAGCACATCAAAAAATTTCCCAGCGAGTGCTGCATGAACGGTACTACTGTAGGTTGCAGGTAGAGGGGAAGTACAATTACCAGAGCAGGAAGATTTCCAGCCCCAGTTCAGACCTGCACGCACTGTCAAAGTGTGATGAGAGGAGGCAGGTACGCACTCGGACAGATGACGCCTGGTACGAGACTGCTCTGCTCTGTAAGACTGCGCCACGCAGAACACATCCCCAAGGGCAGGCACCACCGTCTCCAGGTACAGTTGGGAGGACTGTGTCAGGTAAGCCTGCAATGGGCAGAGAAGGGGTGGCGTTTGTTCGAGCAAGGCCTGCCCAACTGGAAACCACATTCACAACACACAACCACAATTGGTACTACAGTAAAAGCACGTTAATTCACCACTCAATTGGATGATTCGAACTAAGCGGCGCGGTCCGGCCATGCTTCATAAAGCCTCATGTATTAAAAACCTTGTTAAACCAAATGCCAATTCAGTCCGCCGTGGATAATTCAAACTGCGGGCCGCCATAACTAGCTTGCAGTCGCTGTAAAATGATGGCGCTGGGTTGATCAAAATCGTGAATTGTTTCCGTCACTGTGCCTTTGGTGACGCAAACACGGACAGCAGTGAAATTGTGGGGGAGGTTCCCGTTCAGCTGCATGCGGTGCTCGGGGATACCGACTTTGGCGACTACGTGAGTAGACAACTGCGCCACTGCCTGGTGACAAAATTATTGACCAAGTCTTCGGCGAAGATGAACCTGCCATGGTTGATGATGATGCGAGTGAAGAAGATGAAGCGCTGCTAAGACCATCCATGTCAACAGTAAAGGAAGGACTCCATCACGCCCGGCTGTTCTTCAGCTTTGAGGATGGGGAAGAAGACATTTTCCGGCACATTAGAGCTCTTGAAGATTGAGTGATGGCGATCGCCTTTAGGGCAAAAATGTAGACAACAATAACCGATTTCTTTTCTAAATAAAAGTAGCACCTTGAGATGCTCCCAATTTCCGTTTTCGTCAAATGCTGCTGTTTTCTTAATCCCTTTCGTTAATTTGAATTCCAGCTAATTTTGAAATTTCGGTTAATTTGAACTCGTTAGATGCCCCTGTAAAATTAGAATCAACGAGCTCTTACTGTATTTCACCAAGTGCCCTCCAATGCATTGAAACAATGATGGTTGGTTAGAAAACAGCCGCTCAAAATGTAATAACAATAAACCTGTGCTCATGAGGAAAGATATCACCTCGTGCTCGCACAAGTGAAAGAAAGAAAGAAGTCAATAGGCCACAGTCTCAGCTGCTCATAACAGTGCCCACCTGCTCCCCAAAGTAGTCAAAGGCGAACAGGGTGGAGCCGCCTTCCACCTGCGTCTGCACCATGGTGGGGGGGATCACCTCCACGTAGTGGTTGGTGAAGAAGTAGTCGCGGAAGCACTGCATCACCGCCGACTTGGCCGTCATGATCTTGGACAGCTGCGAGGGACAATGCGCAAGCATGGTTGCTGTAGGGCCACTGCCCACACTTTGTTAAGCTTGGCACTCTAGGCACAAACATTAGGCAGGGCCACAGGTGACCTGCACAACAAGCCTTGTAAAACTAAAGCAGTTCTGCAATTACGCTGCTTCACAGACTGGCTTGACACGAAAAGCTTTCCTCGGGTGTGGTGATCCTGTCAGGAACCCCACATTGTGATAGTTTTTTTTTACGTAAGCTGGTTAACACAAAATGCAATAGGAAATGACCCTGCACTCCCAAGCTTGACATCAGGAAATAGGGGATGTGCAAAAGCTGAATATTATATCGGTAGCTGTCACCTCAAAGAGTATTTTACGGAGATAGCAACGGTTTTGGGATGCCTAGTGCGCATGCTGCTTTATTTTATTGGCACTTTTACTTGCTCTAACCATAAATTCTGTATTTCTTAGTCATGTCACACAACGTACGCATCACAATCGTGCTGACATTTTTGGGGTACGCGTCTGGTATTCTTTGCATTTCGTTTTCCTATCTATATAGGCAGTTCTGGCTACATTCCATGCGGCAGTGCTAGGACTACACTGAACAATGAAACTTCACAACAACAAACTCATGGGCAGTGCGGTAATAAGGGTAAAAAAAAATTAACTGGCCAGTGCATCTGACAGGACAAGTGCTGCTATGTTCTTGGTTCCACACAGACCAACCCTTTTGTTTTTCAGTTATTCTTTATAAAGAATAAGCATTGTGCAAACCCCATATATGGTAATACATGGGCCAGTAATATCACAGGGCAGCCAAAGTACCGGCTCTGAAAGTAGGTACATTTTCACATTCGGAACTCTGATGACGTTAAGTAGATACTCTGCAACATGGTGTCCATGGACACCCCCTTTCCCCTCTCGACATGCCAAACTGATAAAAGACATACTAATGAATAGGGAACAAGATCTTGCCCCTCAACTTTCTTCATTATCAAAAGTTAGTGCACCGGAAATTTTGCTGCTGCTCAGAAGGGTTACCCTAACCACGTTTACTATGCACAGAAGCCAGAAGAATGCACATCTGTGGGGAAACCAACTTTTCCCACTGCCACCCTGCTTTCATAGAAAAAAGAAAGTGAGGGTGAAAGGAATTGAAAACTTCGCATACTGCTGAAATGTCCTGCAATAGTTTGTTAAAATCCAATTTGAGGACCAGTACTTTATAAATATGTTTAGCGCTTTTTGTGATAAAGAGCCCTAAAATCAACACGCTATAATGGCCCAGTCATCAGTGCATGAGAACTGATTTCTCGCTAGTAATGTGGCATAAAAGCTGACAAGTGGAGTTTGTATGGAAGAACAAGACGATGTTCCAAGGTAGTGCATGCATTCACGTTGTGGATAAAACCATTACCGCTTCATCCCGATGTCTCAGCCCTTGGTCTCGCCTATTTTATTTTCACATGCACATTACAAAGAAAGGGAAATGTTCAGATTTTTTCACCCACACCCGTGTGCTTTATACGCATAACTGGACCTACACACATAAATAATGCAAGTGAAAGTGCCTGCACATCCTGCAATCAGATCCTGTCTCAATCAAAAGTGGCAGTAAAGCTCATACAAGCAACTCTTCTAAACGAGACAAAGCACAGCACACAGGGTGTACAAAAAGTTGTGCAGCAGATTTAGGTCCTACCAAATCTCATAGCCCTCTGAGGACATGTATTACATCTCTATACCTAACACCTGACTGAAAGTTCATTAAAAATGAGAGGTGAGAACAGTCTGTCGCATAGATTTTTAAACACGATAGTCTTTCTTGGGCTATCTGAATGCGAAAATCTGGCTGTCTGTTTGCCCGCTTGTCTGTCCCTCAATTCAGCTGCCCAGCCAAAAACTGAAACGAAACCTTGAAGGGAAAGTGTATATAGGCAAAACTTTTCCAAGCCACCAAATGTGGAAGCACACTCCATACTTGCCGGCATTGCTTAGCAAAAAAGAAAACATTAGGCCCGCTTGAAGCAAAACATCAATAAATAAATGGTATCTGCAGTGTTCTTTTAATTAACAATACACAGCCGAGTGGTTTTTGCGATAGCAAATAAAAAAAATGTGTTAAAAAAATATTTTGGCCCAAAAATACATAGAGAGCATGACGAGTTTGGACCTCGTGACGGAGTTCCATGTTCTACGGTAACAAAAAATTCCATTAGCGGGCACGTGAGCAGTGGAACACGTGAGAATTGAGTTGATTTTATCAAACCTCCTTTATTGTGGGAGGAGTGAAATGGGAAGGGGAAGAGCACGAGAGGTAGGTAGGAGAGGGAAACGAGGCATTTAGGTGGCAGAGGTGGCAGAGGACTATCATTTCTCAGCGGCATTTGCAGCAAAGTGAGCAGATACCCAGGCATTTTTTTTTTTTTTTACTCTGTAATGTTTGATAAGATGTGACCAAGTTAGGCTGCACCAATCATGATGGAAAAGTCCAGTTACAGAATGGATGCATCTGCAAAGCCTAAGCAAAGGCCTTCAACATTGCACCTTTTTCCCTTTTTCTCAATCCAGGCGCCTTCCTGCTTACCGTATCTCCTCGTAGTGCCAGGTGACGGTTGTCCAGCAGAATGTCGACATGGGACTCCTGCAAAGCAGTAGCAGCACAACCAACTTAGAAATGCTCCCTCAGCACGTGCAAAAGCAGTAAACTAAGGGCCACAGGCAATAAAAATTGGTAGAGTGGTAGACCACATATGGTAGACTGGAAGTTACGTGCAAATGCTGGCAATTCAAGTTACGTAAACTGTCAATAAGATTGGAACTGTACGCAGGAAACAGTGACAATATGCGCCTATTGACTGATGATGCTCTAGCATCTGTCGACCTGAACAGTAGAGGGAAACTGCGGTAAAAACACGTGAAACGCGGCACACCAGGCACACTGCAAGTCATAACACCAAAAAGTTCACCCCTCCTCCCATTTGTCCCTGCAGCTCTTCACAAGTGGTTGAACAGAGCGCCACAGCATGCAGAACTTGCTTCCAACACTTCCTGTCTCAGCATGATGAATATTACCAGCTGAGCACTGCTGGAAGGGATTGTATTTAGGAATACCAGTCACAATAGTGATCTCTTGCATTACTAGCGCATTCAGCAACAGGCACGTGCGTGTGTGTGCTAGTACCTCGTTGAGAACGTTGTCCAGCCCCCCCGCTGGGGCATCTCCAATCAGCTCCCAGTAGTCCACATGAAGCTCGTGACCCCCGGGTGCCTGCACGAGAGCATGTTTCACAGAATCAATGTTCGGCACACTCATCACACAATCCAAGTTTCGCAATGGCCATGAGAACTAAGCAGGGTGCGTTTATGTGTAAAGCTTACAAAGCATAACACAAAGGGCTGGACAAGCACACTGCAGGCATCACCGTTGTCAATGTCGAAAACATGACACTACCCAGCACGACAAAAAGCCCACCGACCTTCTTTTGTGTCTATGCTTTGTTTAGAGGCTTGTGAATACTTGTGTCAAAAAATTGAAAACAGATTCATCTAAAGTCACTGGCTGCATCTATAAAATACACAGTGCTTTGCTGACCTCGTTAAAAAAAGCCTGTATTACTCGCTATTTTGTTCCAACCTGAGCCAAGGTATTTTATGCCCCTATCACGCAAACACTTTGAGTTTGCGATTGAGTTGATCCGGTTCGAGCTCAATCCGGATTGGGCGTTGCTACACAGCAGTTTCAATCGCGATCACGCCCGATCACCCTCAAACTCAATCCCAAGGGTTGAACAGGGTACATGGGTTTGGGAGCAGTTGTGGGAGCAGGCAAAATTGCCTTTTGTAGCAGGCTTGGAGCAGCCAGAAAGGCCTTTTGGAGCAGTTTTGGGAGCAGCAATAAAGGCCATTTGGCAGGGGGTTGGAACAGGCTGTTGTGCCAGCCCCTTGCGTGCACTAGAACGTAGTCAGAACCAGGAACGCAGTTCTTGGAACTATATCTAGAGGTTTACAAAATGTGGAGTTATCTACCTTCGGCCCCAGCGAGCGCACCGCGTTATTACCGTTCGAAGGTCAAACCTCACGCGCAGAGTCGAAAGAGAATCAGATAACAGGCCTTGCTTCGTGTGCGGTAAACGACAGTGTTTATACTAACCCACAGCGGCATTTCGTAAAACAAGGCGTTTGCTTGCATTTTTTCTATCAAGCAGCGGTTTCAGTGCGTGCAAAGCTGAACATAGCTTTGTCTTCGCCCGTCACAGGGTTTCGAGAGTCGACGAACTTACGCTGTATACTATGTAAATAGAGCGTGTCAGATGGCACGATTTGTGGTGGGCCATCCTCACATAAGCAAAAATAACCCCAAAGTTCATAGGCGAAAATAAGTAATTACCTCTCAATAAAGGGGAACTGAATTAACAAGCAAGGGCAAAGCGTCCAAGCCCTCGTTCGTTCAATGCATGCAGCAACGCTCGTGAAAAATACTCAACTAAATTGTAGTTAACTTTCAATAAACTGCAACTTTTCATGCGAATATTATTATATTTTCCATCTGTTGGAATACGACACAAAAACATTTCACTCAAGTTTGGCGAGTGAAATTTCACAATCCATTGATTGTGGCGCAGCGGCTGGCACCGACAAACAAGACCGTGTAAATGCAACACAAATAAATCCAAAGTAAAGACGGAGAAGGCGCGTAGTGACCGCGGCCTTGCAGCTAAGTGAAAGCCAACTTCCATAGCCATTCATAGCCTTGATGAAACTGAAACCACAACCGCATTGAAACCACAAATACAATGTTTCGGCCAAGTTTTTAGCACAGGGCATCGTGAGGGTTGTATTTCACGGCTCAATTCAGGCTCTCTGGAGGCAGGACGGCGCTGATAAACGAGTTGGCGAAATAGAGGCGGTTCGGCACAGGCTGGCGCAGGCAAACATGTTTGGCACTGGATGGCACAAATGGTGCAGCTGTTCCACCTTGGCGATACTCGTTTCTCAAGCGTGATTGAGGTTTCCAAGCTCGATCGGACAAAAGCGGTGATACCCTCGTCCCCGCTGACTAACGGCGCAGAAGTCGACAACCTCAACTAATGCCAGATGTTGTATCAAATAACGTGACCCAAATAAGTGTGCGGTAACATTTATACAGTTACGTATCCCAACGAACGCGCAAAGTGACCAGACGCCAGCCGCGAAGTAGATTTTTGGTGCCATCTGGCATACATGAGTGCAACCGGTGCAACTTCTCAATCGGGATTGAAATATGCCGTGTAGCAGCGGCGGTGTGTTGAGCGCGCCTTAAAAGTCAATCGCACTTTGCTTCAATCCGGACTGAAAGTGCTCGTGTTACAGGGGTATTAGTCTTGGGCATTTCAGTCAATGGCTTCCCAATACGATCAATTTATGACCTTGCAGAAGAAAGAACTAGATATGTGTGAGAACTATACAGGTGATAAGTGCTAACTCTGAATGCAGCCTCTTTTCAATAGGTACGATATGTCGAAGGTGAACCAAAAGTATTACTTTAAGCACTTGCAGTGGATACAAAAATATAGAACTTATATAGCAGACTGCCGAATGGCCCTGGGCATGCAAGATCTATATTCGAAGCACAGGCTGCTGGCAACAAGAACAAAGTATGGCAGGCAGTCATTGCATTTTCAGGCTGTTATGATGCTGAACAGAAGTGACATATGCACTCAATTTAATCAGTCCTTTTAGAGCTTCAGTGAATGCACTTCTTGTTGAAAATGGTGTCGTGTACACCCAGCAGAGAACTGCAAAAATTATACTTTATTTTGGTGATAATACACTTTGTGCATTTATATAAACTTCAGCATTGTATGACATCTTGTGGAATTTCTAAATCTATTTACAGAGTCGTTCTGTGTTTACCATTATGTTGTGCTTGTCTATCGTTAAAGGAGCCATGAAGAGAAAACACAAGTTTGGTTCATTCAAAAGCTTGCCTCGTTAGAATCATACTACACCACTTTTCATGCAAACTTCACTCAAATAAGCTACATAATTAGGAAAAAAAGGGAATGCCATGCGACCCACTAGCTCATTTCCCGCAACGGAACCTATGATGTCATACCAGCCCGCTCTGCAATTGGCGGAGGGCGGAAAAAGCCAACGCCAATTAGGCAGAGCTTATAAGCTTGCCGAATGAGCTATGCGCGCTTAAATTTAGGGCACATTCTTTTTAAAGCCGTAAGAATGGTGGGACAAATAGTGGAAGTTTCGAAAGCACACGTAAACATATAAGTACCGATGCGTACTGCTGTTGGTACTGGGCGCACTATGCTTGGTTTAGCTGCACAGGACTGCGGGGCTTTGGGGTTGTCTCAGACGACACTGGCCGATCGACGCAAGCAATGCTGTCTTATGTGACCACATTTGTCGAACAAGTACCATGTTTCGAAACGATTATTTTCTCCCTGAACAAAAACAAGCCAGGTTTAAATACGGTCAAAAACAAACCAAAGGCAGAAAACGGCGTGCCATGGTATGGTGGCACCATCTAGGTTCCCTAACGGTAAACAGGGCTTCCCAACCGGCTGCAGAGCGGTCGGTTCCTGTGGTGTCATTGCAGACCACGAATACGCACGATTTAGCGGGAAAATCGAAATTTTAACTTAAACTAATTAATTTCCTAGTGAAAAAGCATTGTTTGCATTCAGATAAGCGCTGGGGGCACTACAAAACACTAAATCTTTCAAATAACACAAACTTGTATTTTGTCTTCATGGCTCCTTTAAGGTGCTTGAGACTATATTTCTGTCTGTTTTAATAAGCCTTATGTTGTGCTTGTCTTTCATTAAGGCGCTTGAGACTATATTTCTTCTCTGTTACCAGCTACGCTAAGCTGTAGAGGGGCAGAGGCTTGGTGAGGCGTTTCAGCTATAGCTCTGCCCCACTCAGAGAGAGAGAATCGGTGAAAAAAAAAAAAAAAAAAAGAAGGTAATAATAAGAAAAAAGAATAGACTTATTCTTCTCATGACTCCCCCTGAGTGAAACAACCAGTAAATTATATATCTTGTCTCGCACATTAGTCACATGACTAGAGGCCTTATAACAACATTAGAGGCCAAAAATGCTGAACAATGTGCTATTCAAGTTACACGCTTCAGCCAAAACATTAATTGTTTGAAGTGGGGAATAGCATAGCATGTCTTCCCTCCTTCATTTGAACCGTGCAGTCGTTGCTGCTGTTAAGAGCCCCATGAAAAGGCAATGTGCTGCAGCATCAGAGGTAAGGGACATACCGTTTTTCCTTCGGGAACAGGCTTAATCTCTCCATAGAGAGAAACAGATGACTCGGTTGTCAGCATCAAGGCCTCGTATGTGTGGCACTGCAAGAGATTCAGCATAGAGCACTCAATCAATAATGCAAGGTGGCATACCACAAAAGAGCTTGAAACAACTAAATGACTGCACTAATATTTGGACATCCCTAGTGATAATACTAGATATGTGTGAGAACTATACAGGTGATAAGCACTAACTCTGAATGCAGCCTCTTTTCAATAGGTACGATATGTCGAAGGTGAACCAAAAGTATTACTTTAAGCACTTGCAGTGGATGCAGTGGATACGACAAACACCTCAACCACACACACAAAAAAGAAATGACAGCACATGCTTTACTTTTAAGGCAAAATTAACAAAAATAAACCCTGCCTTCATGAACACTGTAGCTGCAGATGACATAGCCACACCACCAAGCCCGAGACACCAGTCTCGCGCTATTTATTTTGATAAAAATAGGAATGAAACTGAGAAACGGGAGCTGAGAGAATTTCTTTTCAAGAACCCGCACAAGGGTGTAACATAAGTCTCCCTTTTGAAGGATTCAGCAAAAGCATATAGTGTCATGAGAGGTCTGCTCATAAACCCACTCCTTTGCAATACGATTCTCACGATAGTGAGGAGCAGGTAACAGAGAATTTTCCTTTTTGATTTTTGAGGGGGGATCAACGATGGCGCACCTCACTCTGGTGCATAACACGTCTCTGTCCCTCTTGAGAGGTACCCGTGAGAAGCAGTGTCACGCCTCTTCCCACTGTTGATTTCTCCACATCAGTGAGCGGTGGCCTCCACTGCCTTTCAGAGGACCCCCACCATGCCACAGCATGTTGTCCATACGTTCCGAGAAAGTTCTCCGTGGAGGCAGCAGCCATGCATCGTGTTTAATGATAAAAGTTTTCCTTCCTGTTCTCCTCTCAGTGTTGTAAGCTAGATTTATCAGGCAAATGCAGCCACCGTGGCTGAGAATGGAACCAGCTACAGCATTGCACATCAACAATCTTCAAGTGCCCTGCATAGGCTACAGATGTGGCAGAGGGATGAGATTTGTGACGAGGGCAAGAGGAGGCCCCGGTGCTCACCAGCTGGTCGTTGAGGACACACTGGAGGAAGCCCGTGCCGTCCCGGAGCAGGATGAACATGAGGGAGCGGCCCTGCCTGCGCAGGTGGTGCACCCAGCCGTACATGTGCACCCGCTTGCCCCGGTGGGCCTTGGCTTCACGGATCCTGATCTGCACACACATCACCAGGAGGAGGAGGAACAGCTGCTATGTATCACCGGAAGGAAGGACGGCCCCATCACCTGTCACCAGCCACTGCTCATCCCTACTATGGCGTGAAAGCCTCATGCAGTGTGACCAGCAGCCACCCCCAGCCCGTGGGAGCACAATCCCCTGCTTGCACGACAATGACCTCGTCTATTCTTGGCACCATTTCCGTCTCTTGATAAACAGTTGTGCGGTCTGTAGTCGCTAGCCTTACACATCGCATGTTCTACCAGCCGCTTTCTCCCATTCCTAGACATGGTGTGCTTGCAGCTAGACAGGACACGTAACCACGCAGCCACGAGAGCACTACAAGTTGGGCTGGGTTACAGGAACAAGCAGAAAACAACTAGCTTCCATAATATAGTGCTCATCTTCAGCGAGATTAAAAACTTGGGCAAAGCGTAGATTTGAAGAGGTGAAGAGACTGGAGGAGGGGTCTGCAAAGCGGGCAGTTGTATTACTCTGAGATCACAATTCCCAGTGTTGTTTAGTCTTTACTCCTGACTGATTGTGATTGTGCCCAGCAAGGAATGGCAAACAAAGGCCATGTCAAACATTAGGTAGAGAAGGGAAGTGGCATGTTACAGCAGGTCATGTTCCTTCCACTACTTGCCATGAACCAGCTGGGATGGACTCAGATCAAACGGCATCAATTTGTGTTCACCACTGAGCAGGAAGTGAGACTCAATGGCAGCAGTCATACAAAGCCCAGTGGAAAGAAGCATAGAAGGAACGCACAAGGAAAAGGATGCGTTCGCATCTTAGCTGATGCAGCAATTTGCATGGCTGATTGAAAAGCAGCCACGGCTGGGATTAAACATGTGTTCTTGACATTTGAAGAAAGAAGCTTCAAAAATACACACTCGCATCTTACAAGTAAATAGGAAGCACAGCCAAAATCCAAAACCTCACCTGAACTGGAGCTGGAAGAGATGGGTCGAGCTGTATTTTCACCTTCTTCGCCTCCTCCAGGTTCTTTTCACGTCGGGCACCGTCTTCCACCTCCTTCTGTGTCCGCTCGGCATTTTTGTACTGCTCTCTAACCCAGATTTTACGCACTTTCTTGATTTGGGACTGGGACACTAGCAGCCATTTCTGCACGACACGAAGAAATCTTTCATTACACCACCTGTGGCGTGAAAGAGTTCAGTTTTCTTTCACTCCCCATTAAGCGTCCACAAAACGAGCAACAACCTGACAAGGAGTGCAACCCGCTATCGCCAAAAATCTCACTGCGTAAAACAGTAAAGTTCATTCATATGGTCTTTGCCCACCTCGCCATCTTTTCCGTCACCGTAGATGGGTGGAAAGGGTTCAGTGCCAGCTATCCGCATTGCCTGCATGGAAAAGGTTCATGTCAAGGCAATCCCAGCTGCTACGGGAGTTCCAGATTCAGTTCACAAGAACGTACCTGTAGCAAGCTCTTCACGGGTTTCAGCTCACTGCCGTCACCTGACTCATCGTCTCCACTTGCTTCGGACATGTAGAGGGGTTCTGCAAATCCCACGCAATCAGCACATCCATGTCATCATATTTGTAACTAGATTTTTTTGTTGTTTTAAAAGAAAAGAACGAAATGGTTATGTCGTTTTCTGGAATGCGAGAAGGCGAAGCAGCCTTCACAAGCAAGTATAGCAACTGGTAGGCGCCCAAAAGAAAGCACTTTGCGATGAAATGTCAGCGGATAAACGCAACCGTAACAGCCAGCGTTCACGTTAGGTCATTGGCTAGGCTGAGGCAAGCAAGTGTGGTGATCGGAACAGGGAAACGAAGCAAGTAAACAAGCGAGGTTTCGCAAAGCTTTAGGCGTTCCCGCAGGCTGCTGTTAACCGTACTTTCTTCGCGTTCGGCTATTTCTTCATTCAACAATTGATGTGAAACATGCTGCTCAGTTGCCGGCGCCCGGCATACTGATCAACATCCGGCCGCAACGGAGAGAGTTGTGATTCATTCAAAAATTAATGCTTATTCATGTGGGCAGTAATTAAGATGTGTCACTCCTGTGTCCTAAAAACATGTCAATGCAATTTACACCACACGAGTTGGCAATTTGAAATGAGGTGAGGTGGAACTTACTCATTTCTGCAGGTTGGGTATCCTCACTCATGTTTGTGCGCAAGCAAGATCCCTTTCTTGCGAGAAGAATTCGAGGTTGTTAGTTCTTTCACTCAACAGAAGTTTCTATGCAAGCATGCCACGCTACAGTAAATGCACACAGTCGCGCCACGAGAGCCCACACACAGATTTCGAGCGCGGCCAGTTACGGCTGGATTCGGAGCTGACGGAAGGTGAGTGAAAGATGATGCAAGCCGTGGATGTGAAAGATGAGCAAGGAAATGTCACCGCATCAGCCTTTAATAGTTTGGTGCAGACTAACAAAATATTATTATGGCAACTAAAATAACACTAATGATTGTTGAACTGTTTATTCGTTTACTCAATTTTTGTTCATGATAGTTCTACGTGATGGCGCCACAAAACTGTCCAAAAGTAAACGCACTTGCATTTTTTATCCAGTGGTAAAAGCAGTAAATGCTTCAGCCTATTCATGAGGCGAAGACTCTAAAACTACGTCTATGGATTCGCGTTATCCTAGAAGCAACGCGCGGCGGTTCTGAAAACAGGTATGACAGCCTTTTGCAGCCGTTGAGCATCTTGGCTAGAAAAAAAGCAAGGAAGAGAAAACCGGAGCTGTAAAGGCGAGCGTAAAAAAAGAGAGCGAGAGTGTGCGCGGCGGAGAGGTCTGTTGTCCCGAGATGCCGCTCACTGGCAAAGCACCACACCGCATCGGGAAAGGTGTGCAACAGGTTCGCTGGGGGGCCGATTGTCTCCGCGGTCGTCCTTTTCTTTGCTCCCCTTTTGCGTCTCCCGCCGCTTCTCAGCGCGAGTGCTGAAGAGTCATGTCACGGGCAGCGTCCACGGATCTGCGCCCTCCGCTGCCTTGACTTTGGATTTAGCCGCGCGCTCGACGAAATCCGTCCATCGGAGGAGGCGTCGTCGGTCATTCTCGCTGGGGGATCTTCCCGGAGGAATCTGCTCTTCGGTGTCAACACGGTCGCCGCGCGAAGATCCTGTTTTTAGCCGCTGCCGGCAAGTGACCGACGCGCCGTACGCACGCGGTGCTTGTGCTTCGCCATGAAGTGCTGCTTCGGTGAAAAACCCAAGACCTTCCACTGCAAGGTGGTCCTTTTGGACGAAACCGAACTCATCCAGGAGATCCAGGTGAGTCCCTTGTATCTTACGTGCGCCGCGCGTGTCTTGGTCAACAACGAACGGGTCACTCGTCATTTTGCCGATTTCGGCAGGGGAGGTGACAATTATAAGATCATATTTATAACCAGCGTTGAATTTGAAGCTAACACCTACTCTGCGTCGCAGAGAAACTAAGAGAAGTCAGTGAACTTGTATCTGTTCAATTCGACACCATAAAAGCTGCGCATCATACGGGCTGCAAGCTTCGGCTGTCGTTTTTTGTTGAAAAACAGCTCGATAGAATTGCGGGTCTTATTCACAGTTTGCGACGCTTGATATTGTATTAAAAGAGATGTGTGTGCTGCCTAGATAACCGCATTGATAGTGAAAAAAATAAAGTTGACAGTTGAGTGACTTGACCATGACCAGCCACAAATCATACGGTAGAAAAATTCGACTTCGGTCAATCGACAGCAGCAAAATGGTCCCGGCAGCTTTTGAAACGTGGATACTGCGCAAGCTGAATTTTTGAGTGCGCGCGTATGTGCGTTTATTGGGACCGAACAAGATAAACGGCGCCGAAACGTAAAACAGAATCCGCCTGCTGTCACTGCCGATCGATGCTGAAATGTTTGGACCCTCGTGGTGGGCGGAACGCGACATACATCATTTCACAAGTTGCCTGCATCCCTGTGGTGGCCACATAGCTTTCAGCTAATGCGGACACCGGCGGAAGAAAAGTGACAATAGGCGTTGGGGCCCCGGAAGGATATTTCAGTCCCTTCGCTGTGCAGGTGCAACCGCCTCGGTACGACGGCCCCCGTGGAATGTCACGGTGAGTTGGACGTGGATTACTTGAGAGCTGTGTAGCCTCTCCACAGTGCTGCACGAAGCTTGTGAAATGAACTGCAGAACACTTGGTTCCGTGATCTATGGCAGACTGATTGGCAACGCCAAGATTCTGCCTGCTTGGTACTAATTCAATCTGACTGCGCTGAGTGACAACAAAAGGTGATGAAATCACTGGGGGATGTACCCAAGTCTAACGCAAACTACCAACTGCTTTATTCGCAAAGGGAAGGTGAAAGAGCAACTACAAAGCATACAATGACGCGTGTGATTCTTCATTTTATGCAGTCAAGAAGTCTTATATCGCACTTCGGTACACCGAGGGGCATGTATATGTATACTTACATTTTTTTTCCAAACAAATACAAATAACTCTAGCTTGTGATGCAACGCTCGTCCAAGGTGCATCCGCACAGCGTGCTGTCACAGTGAACGAGCACGCACTACGCCCGCCGCCGTGTACTGAAACGAGGCCGTGCGTTCGATTCCCGGCGGCAGCGACTGTTAGTCTGTTGGAAGCAAAAAAAAACCGGCCATGTGAGCGGGTCGTCGGCGCGCGTTATAGAGATCTCCTGTTGGCCTAAATTTAGCTTTCTTTGCAGCTCCCAGCCCAAATTTGAACTCGATCTAGCATTGCATCGGTTGTATACCGTCCCACGCCACCTGTCTGCGACGCGGTCAGTGCACCGGAGGCGTCGCCCTAATAGTCGCCTCGTCCGAGCGAGCACTTTAATCGAACGCTTCAGTCACTCGTCGAAGGTGCAAATTGGGCATTATACATGCACGGCACAAAGGGCCATAAATCACCGTTTCGCACACGGGAGCTCTCTCGCGTATAGGCGCTGCTGGGTGGCTGCTGCTGGTCGAGTCATTCGCGCGTGCCGTGCCTTTGGCAGATTTGTCAGAGTTAATGTCCACGAGGCTTTGTCTCTGGTGAGCGATGCGACGAGGACTGCTTCATGCATTGGAAGTACTCTCGGCGGGTTCTACCTGAACAAGACGTAAGTGATTAACAGGGTGTATTACAGAGTTGTTAAACACGGATTGTTGTGTTCTTTTCAACAGTACGCTGATGCATTAAAGTACAGTCACAATATTTCGGCTAAAAAAAGTCTCCCTGCCTTGCTGCTATCGACTCAACCGTTTCCTACGCGCTCGTGATTTTTCCATTAGGCTAAGAAAACTGGCCTCGTTATAAGCGGTACTTCGTTAAAATCGGGGATGATTTGATCTCTATGGGGACCGTGAAGCACGTTGACTAAAGCAAAATTTTGAATATATATATATATATATATATATATATATATATATAGTAGAGAACACAAGAGAAGAAAAACTTCGAACAAGGTAAAAGCACGATTGTGGCCTACGTTTCAGCAAAGAGAACTTGCTTTCCTCAGGGCCCTGAGGAAAGCAAGTTCTCTTTGCTGAAACGTAGGCCACAATCGTGATTTTACCTTGTTCGAAGTTTTTCTTCTCTTGTGTATATATATATATATATATATATATATATATATATATATATATATATATATATATATATATATATATATATATATATATATATATATATATATATATATATATATATATATATATATATATGTCTGTGTGTGTGTGTAAAATTGCGAATTTCACTAAGCGTAGTAAAAAAAACAGCCTAACCGTTTTCCCTATGCCTCCCTTGGCGTTGTAGACTGCCGCCCTTCTTTCTGTATTTCCTCAACGAGCACCTCACTTCCTAACTATATACATGAGGCGTTTTTTTTTTTCTTTTTCCGACATGAGACAAATCCGCCTAAAGCAAATTTGAGAAAAAACGGAATTTTGTTACCGATCTAAATGCAACGCATATGATATGTTTTACACGTAGGCTAGGTGAAGTTTATGGCCACAAGCAATTAGAGATTATTCGCCGAATTTGAGCAATATTGGGATGATAAGTTTGGGTTTGACTCATATTGAAATAAAACACTCAAGTTGATGCGACATTCTTAAGAAAACTTTATTTAAATTGACTTTCAAGGATGGTGCGATAGAGTTTTGGTGGAGAAAGCATTGAAGATATGCAGCAGGGCTTCAAGAACAGTAGAACTATACATGAAGAGCAGGTGAGTCCTCTTGTCACCATTAGCTGCTCTTTTCGAATACTTCAGGATTATTTTCTTGGCACGCGTGAAGCCACTCAGGAAGTAAGCAAGCTCTCCATTGCCTTGCCATCAATTTACAAAACGCTTCACAAGAAGGCTGCTCATATATTCTTCACCTTAATGAATTAATTTGAACCCTTAGAGGGGGTTTGGGGGGGAGAGGTAGATTTGCCACGGCTTGTAAGCGGTGGCTATTTAGTTAAGTACTAAAATGGTAAATAGGGGCTTAAAAATAAACATAACCAGAGTTACTCTGTAGGGTCGGAAGAGATGAGGTGAAATCATTGTTTCACATCTCTGTTTCATTTCGTTTACTTCTTCTGTTGACTGTCGTCGACGTGTGGGGACAGCTTTTTCGCCGATATCCTGATTGCCGTCTGAATTCATGATAAGCCAGCTCCGAAAATAAAAAAGGACTTCTGAAAACCCCCAGAAAACAGTCTGAACGGTCAAGTCAAAGGCAATTGACTCCCATTGGGCAAATGGATTTGTCTCATTTTGATCCGTGAAACAGCAGGATCTGGCTTAGTTTCGATACAAACTACGACCTGCGTACACGTTTGCAGGGCTCACTTATTTTCTTGTCACCTCTTTTTCAGGGGAAAGTTGCCGAGTTTTTCTTGTCACTGCAGTTTTATCTGACTTCGTTTCGTTTCGGGGATCTGGCTCATTTCGAAAAAAAAAAAAACCTCATATATATTCACGTGTGTGTCCCAGTCAGCATGCAGGGAGAAGTAAAAATTCAAGCAGTTCTACTCAACTTGAAAGCTGTCGGAAGTGCAGAGCAGTGATTCGCCATATATAAGGGCTGTGGCGCCGTTCTCCGCTCTTTGCTACCACCCGTCACGCTCTTTTCCTCTATATCTCATTCCTCTCTTGATGAATTGAACAGATGTTTGTTCAATGCAATTCAATTTTCCCGCCTTCGAAGTGCTCGCGCGCCTTCTCCTAAGACAGCTCGCATCATTTGCTTTACCTTTTGTTTCTTGTTCTGTTTGAAACAGCTCGAGCAGGAGCTGTGTTCTTCTTGTGCTTGTTTTCATATCGGGCATGCTGGAGCCTTTCTGCGCCATTTCGAACGCGTCGATATTTTATTCTTCCGCAGCCATTTTTTTTTTTCGCTTACTATTGTAAAAACCAACCCAACGAGCTTTCCTGACTAAATGAACGCGTGGCCTCTGGGCTGAGCCGCGTTATCGTCGTAGCCGAGTGAATGATGGCAGGACCGAATAGTGAAAGAAAGCGAGGGAGGAGATTGTCGCGAAATTGTGAGGGCATGGCGGTTCGACGTGGCGGCGCGAGCGCTCTCCGAAAGTGTGCGGTGGGGGAGAGGGGGGGGGGCAGTATTCTGTGCCCACACGAGACGCTCGTCCGCGACACTGGCGAAAACGTTAGGGGGGCGTGTACGTGACGATGGTGTGCCTATCGCCCTTTTCCCCTATCGGCACGGTGACTATTTCTTCTTTGACGCCGTTGCTGATCGCGGAGGCCGTTAATATACATGCACACAAACACTCACCCACCGAGCCACGCACCAGACCTTTGACGCGCTCCCCCACTGCGCAGGCGCTGAGCAGGCTCACATCACGCGTCCTCTTTTCTACTCGATGTGCTATCATTCGTTATGCCGCGTTCGTTTGCTTTTGCTGAGCCAAGTTCAGACACGACGTTCCTTTCATCGAGTGGCCACGCACAGGTTAATTGTGGTCGACCCTTGCATTCCTTGCGCACTAAAAGTGCGCGCAGTTTGGTTAGTTGCAAATAAAATGCGCGAAATTTTAAATAGCCAGCAGGACCCAGCAGTGCATCCGAACGCAGGTATACTGCACTTGTACGCCGCCATGAAACGGCACGCGTGGCACCCGCAGTCTCTAGCATCTGGCTGAGGCCGAGTTTTTCCGGTGTTTCGCGGCTTCTTTCCATCGACATGACAGCTCTTGTCGTAGTTATGCCTGAAGAGAGCGCAGCTGCATGGGAAGGTTACCCATGTTATAGGTAGGAACTTTACTTTCCACAAACCAATGCGTGTCTTTTTTGAACATAACATATTAAATGTGCGTTGTGGAAGGAACAACTGGAATTCAGGGGAAAACGATAAGTACAATTGTGCGGGGTTATTCGTGGTGTAGCCATTGATATGAGGCACGGATGTTTTTGCTGGGAGGAGCGCGTTGCATCGTCTTTGCGAAGACGACGCAATTTCAATCGATAGCGAGGGTGCTAATCCACACGAAGGCACATTTTCCCCCATCGGCATCAGATTTTATAAATGCGCTGTGCAAATGAACGCTTGCTAGACTGACCGCAGAGGCAGATGCAATATAATAGTTATAGCATAGCGGAGGACCGGTCCCGGTACACGGTACCTGGTAGGTGTCTGGCGCCACTGCGCGTGCGCGTGGGCAAGTGTGCCGACCATGTACCGGTATTCCGACCGGTACATGGTATAACTCTGTAATAATGCACTTCACTTGAAGGTTCGAGCCACTGACCACCAGGGATGTTGTGACCTCCGGTTGGCTCTCCCTTTTTTCCCCTTTAGTACCGTACACCGTCGGCTACGTCCACTACTGCAACCTCGCGCGAAGCGCTTAGACAATCATCATAATCACCAGCCTATCTACGCCCACTGCAGGGCAAAGGCCTCTCCCATTAATCTCCAATTACCCCGGTCCTGTGCTAACTGCGACCAATTTATCCCCGCAAACTTCTTGATCTCATCTGTCCATCTAACTTTCTGCCGCCCCCTGCAACGCTTGCCTTCTCTAGGGATCCACTCTGTTACCCTTAATGACCAACGGTTATCTTGCCTTCGCATTACATGCCCTGCCCACGTCCATTTCTTTTTCTTAATCTCTACTAATATGTCCTTAACACGTGTTTGTTCCCTGACCCACTCCGCTCTCTTCTTGTCCCTTAATGTTACACCTATCATATTCCGCTCCGTTGCCCGCTGTGTCGTTATTAATTTAAGTTGAACCCTCTTAATGAGCCTCCAAGTTTCCGCCCCGTAGGTGAGTACCGGTAAGATGCAGCTGTCATACACTTTCTTCTTCAGGGACAATCGTAGGCTGTCATTCATTATATGAGAATGTCTGCCGTATGCACTCGTGCACCCCATTCTTATCCTTCTAATTACCTCTGCCTCATGGTTGGGATCCGGGCTCACAACTTGGCCTTAGTAGATATATTCGCTTACCACTTCCACTGCCTCGCCACCTATCTTAAACCGCTGTGCTGTCCCGAGGTCATTGATCATTACTTTGGTTTTCTGCATATTAATTTTCAGGCCCATGGTTCTACTCTGTTTGTCCAGTGCGGAAAGCATGCTTTGCCATTCGTCCCCCGAGTTACTTAGACAATGCATTTATTTTATTCTGGTGAACGTCCTCGCGCTTTCAGATTACGCCGGTTTATTTCCTCCACAATGTTACAAGCGGAGTGCACGATGTCCCCTATACAAGCGCTGCAGGACCTATCCTCTTTGCCGCAGTGAAGAAGAAGAAAAGAAGCACCGACTTCACCCATCTCGTGACAGAGTAATGTCTTTGAAAGTGGGGTACAGGACAACAACAGCAGAATGGTGCACACACGTCAGAAGCGTGCAGGGCGTGATTAGTGTCGCTTACGTTCAAATCTTCCCGTCCGAGTTTGCGTGTCTCGTGCGGATTATATACTCTCGTCTCGTCTCGCGTTCGATGCGACCGTCTAACGCAGCGCGCAAAAGATCCGCCGAAGTCGTCCGCGACTTCGCCCGTTCTGTGCGCATCGCTTGCGCGCACTTAACCTCGCGATTTGCATCGCACTTCGTGCGCATCGCAAACAAAGCGCGAAGGGGCAACAACAGCGGTGCACCACTCCACACGTCGCGCGGGCCCAGCGAAACGGGGCCGCGGCACGGGCCACGAAGGAGATGCAACGGAGGAGGCACTTAAAGGTAGTCCGATGCGAATTACGATGTCACGGATCCACAGCGTCTGTTTTTTTTTTTTTTTTTTTTTCGTGGAAAACGTCTCTTTTTCCATGCTCCGAACCGCGGACATTGGGAGATCGGTGTCCTGCACTGGCCAATGGCGTGAAGACATATTCTTGTTCACGTACCCATCGTGGTTGCGCATTGGCCAGGGGCTGCGGTTGACATTTCAAGGTCGGTACGCGTTCATGTGCATGTGTTCAGTGGCGTCGCAACGACGTTATGGATGTTTAGCTGCTCACCCCGAAATTTTCTCGCCCGTGCCCTGCTGCCTGTTGAGCATGACGCCACCCTATAGCTGCGTCTCGTGCGAACGTGTTGCTATAAGAGGCATCGGTGGCCTACGAAGAAGCAAACAGCGCAGTAAAAACAATGAACTAAGAAATCGCACAGTCTACGTCATTTTATCGTAAGCATATATCATGCACTCTCACCATGAACTATAAGCAATCACGCGATATGATATCCGTAAAATGGGCTGGTGCGTGCGTGATGTCCTGTGCACGTGCGCGGAATTACAATACGCTAAATTGCGTTTTTTTTTCTTCTTCTTCTTCTTCTTCTTCTTCTTCTGCTTCTGCTTGCAACTACACATCTCGTAACCGTAGGTACTTGAAAAGCCGATGTCAACCTCCGAGTGAACGCGTATGCAGCCCTGGCTAGGCGTCTGCACGAGTGCACCCGCAAAGGGTAACACGAAAGTAACACCACAGTCAGCACGAGTGAGCGCGAAAGAGCGACATCGAGACGGCAATTTTCCGCTCAACGGTACGCCGGAATTGTTCTCACGGCGGACCTCAATGAGCGGTATCGAGGGAAGCCGCCTGCCTCTTCTCGGCGCACACAGCTTGCCGCGCGTCCAGGGTCTGCCGTGGAGCCTGCCGGTAGGCCCCCTGTGCTTTCCTTGGTTTGTTTAGATCGCCGTCTTGTTGCGTTTGCGCCTCTCTCGGATGCTAGTGCTCACCGCTGATGGCCAGTCTTTCTGTCTGCTTTTAATGGCCGCGGCTATTCCGGCTCGCCTGTCCTCGCCGCCTGCCTTGGAAGGAACGGCGCTCACTCCGCAGACAACGGTGATTTTCCCGTCGTTGGTTATTGAGAAGGCGGCCTGGTTGCTCGTCGATCGCTGCTTCTGCACTTTGTTTTTTCGACCCTTTCCTCGGTTTCTGACTCTCCATTTGCCCGAATGCGCGCTGACTTTCATCTTCAAACAATGCAGAGCGTATTGAGTCCCCCCCACCCCTTATTTTTTTGTTGTTGTTGTTAGCGTCCACTTTTTTTTCCCCCTCACTTTTCCAACCGCCGAGTGGTCGTAAGAAAAGTCGGCCGGGCCAGGTTTCTTCACGCTCGCATCCATTCCTTTTCCTTTTATCGTCGCGTCTAGACTGCGAGTTCGCCGTAAACACGGCTATTCGGAGTGTGTCCTGATTGTTGTAAAAGGCGACGCTGGACGGAAAACAATTGCTTAAAACCTCGAACACGCTTTTTCATTGGCTGAGCACGGCGGTGCTCCAACGTTGTGCGCTAAATGCGCGTCGACAAAGCCCCCTGCCATCCTTGGTGGGCGTGCCCGCTTAGCTGCTCATCTCGCCTGTTTCTGTGTCAAGTGTGCTCACGTGCCAAAGCGAGCTTTCCTTACAAGCTTTCCTCGTCGTTGCCAGCAGCTGTGAAAAACGATCGAGCGGGTCTGATATATATGATAACGGCACTTTTCATGATGCCCCCTGCGATATATAGTACGGCTCTAAATTCCTTGTCTCACTATACAAGTAGGTGTAGACATGGGCGGTACATCGCTTACGCGCGTAACGCTAGCATTTTTGCTTAGTTCGCCATGAGCACCAGATGCTCAGCCAAGAGACGTTGTTATTTGCCATAATGTCACGCCCCTCTTCGTACATGACCGCTTCTGCATGCGGCCTGCCTTTGAACTCTTCCTACGCAGCTCTGGTTACATTCCGGGTGGAGATATACGCAGCTCTCTGGCAGCCAGTACGAAGGAACATGCGCCCAAGAAGGTCAACATTCTCGACAGTTCTGGTCCAGGTCGTTGGGTGAACAAAGACGTAAAAAAACTGTGGTTGATTCCTCTGTCATGGGAATCGGTAAAACACGAAAGTGAAATGTGCAGCGAACTCTGCAGCTGAGCATGATTCGCGGGTCGGCGGGTGTCTTGTGGGTGTGCTTGGCGAGCGACGTCCTGCTGGCGGATCGCTTCGGCAAAGGTGTACTGGCGTCATTTCCGTGACGGAAATGACGTCAATGAAATTTTCGTATATCCCGGAATAAACACTTTCGTGTTAAAAGCATCATCAACCAAAACCCTAAACAGTGGATTTCTGTTTACATTTCTGATTTTGGGACGCAGACTTTTATACGTTTTCTGAAATGTACGATTATTTAAAAAACTAACCAGCCCTTCTCTTAAAGAAAACAGGGGTGCGCGCGAAGCTTGTCATCAGTCATTATAAACCAAACCAAAGCTCAAAACCCAAACCAACCCCTGACCCAACCCACCAAACAGCACCCAACCCACTGGCTGAGTTTGACCCGATCTTTAAACAAACCATGCCACACAAACACTCGCACCAGATAAAGAATCACCCATCATCACATAAAAAGAAAAACGTTATCACCTCATCCCATACATATTCACTTCCGCTCACGCTGTAGTTCTCGGCAACTTTCAAATCAGCCGCTCACCTTCCGGTATGTAGCGCGGATTACGCCCATGCCAACGGCGGTGCAGTAAACAGGGAACATGAGTCTGGTGCCCGCCCATTTCAAATTAGCGGATCATCTCCCGGCGTGCAGTGCGGCATAGCAACGGCGGCGTCCGTGGCAACGACGCAGCGCAAGACCACCTCTGACGTTTTGCATATGAATACCGCGTCCTTATGGCGCAATCGGAAGACGTCGGCATCAGAACTCGAGGGACCCAGGTTCGATTCTGACCACGGAAAGCGTTGTTTTTTTTTAGTGCAGAGCACTTTAGGGCCTCGCCTTGTCGTCGTAGCTCGCTGTAACGGTCGATGTCAAACGACGCCGGAATTAGGCGGTGCCGCGAGATAACGGACCCAAGAAGAGCCCGGCGTTCCGTCGTAGGGCGTCTCGTAGAGACATCGAAAACCAAGTTGTTTAAATAGCCATAACCGGTGGAAACTCAAAAAAAAGAAAAAAGCTGCAGGTACATCTGACGCAAAATATACGTAATTAACCGGCAGCACCCGCGTTGATTTAGTTCGGAACGCTCGTTGGGTTGGTTTTTGCGATAGTAAGCGAAAAAAAGTGGCAGTGCTACGCCGGCGCGTGCGGGAGGAAACGCAAGCACAAAAAGAACAGAACAGAGCTCCCGCTGGCGCAATTTCAGGCGTGAGGGGGGCGTGAGCACTACGGAGGCGGAAAATTTGAATTGCTTTTGATGGTAGCAATGACCGGATAACGGCGCTACAGTCCATTATGGCGAATCACTTTCTCTGCACTTCCTTCAGCTTTCACATTGAGAGGAACGGCTTTAATTTTGTTTCTTGAGACGCTTGATTCTTTTATGGAACAACATCACGTGCTTCCAAGACACAAGGAAGTTGCTACAAGCTTCGCTTGAAAATGTGGGCACCTTCGCTTGGGCATCTTCTGCGGCCACTTTCGAATTGTTCAGCGAAGAGTAGTGTGTTCATGGCCGTTTGGGTAGCATTGCATTTGCGGACCGTCTCTATATACTAATCTCATGGTTAAGGCTTGAATTGTACGCAGGCTCATGGGAAGTATTCGAGGGGGGGGGGGGGGGGGGGGGCATCACAGGGGGTAGGCGCCGTGGGGTACCAGTATTACATTGCACTTCATCGCCGTACATATAGGCTCATTCTTACAAATGGCGTCTATTGAAGTGAAACAGTGCATGCTGTGCTGCTATTTCAGCACCAGCGCAGCCTATATAGTCTCGGGCACACGTGTCTGGCGGGTATCGACAACTCTCCTCGCAATGCAGCGTCCAGCATCGATGCATCATACCAAGTGGGTCACCGCAGCCCCCGAAGAAGGCGGCCCGCATAACTCTTTTTCTGGCTCATTACCGCTCCGCCGATGACCTGGCCACCGGCACCATCCTCTTCGCGTGCGGGCCTCGGAGCAATCAAGGACGGCCTTTGACGGCTGCGCACTGACGGCAGATGCTGGCACCGCTAGGCAAGCGGGAGCAATTTGCGCCTACGGTCCTCCCGTGGGAAGAAAAACGCCGCGGAAGGTCTCCGGCACCTGCCTGGTATACACCTTCATGATCTCCCGGCGGTTGCAGTATTGCGCCGTCGATCGGGACCCTTTACGCAAGGTCATGAAGGCGTGCTCTGAGGGCGTACTAAAATAGCTGTTCGCCGCCACTTGCCTTCCTGGGGCGACGAACATAAAATTTCGCTGCTGCAGCACGCTTTCTTCTTTTCTTTTTTTTTATAGCCAACTTCCTGTGCGCACACAGCGAGAATACACCTTGCTTGGAGTCTTGGTTGACATTTCGGGCTGCAAAGGCGTACAGTATCCATATGCGTCCCTCATTCCACGGTTTTACCAGGTATAAACCGTGCAGTAAGGAACGTTCGCGCAACTCCCAATACACTTCACCGATAACGTATCCTGCAGCTGCCCGAAGTTGCTGTTTGAAACTAGGAGACGACTTGGCCATTTTTACTACATACAAGTAGAGTCCTTCAATACTTCTCTTGTACAACCGACAAACAAAGGCGCCTTCCAGCATTCTCATTAAAAAAAAAAAAGTTTTTTAGGCACCGATCTCTAACGTGCGCCGAAATGTTGACACGTTCTCTCATCACCAGCAAAAAATTCACGTATCTCCACGAAGTGAATCATGACGAGTGGGCGAAGCACTGGGTATCGTTCTTACCGTAAATCACTCGCGCATGTAAATGAGTGACAACGCGTGTGTACAGTATATACAATTCCAACCCAATCCGATGCAATTAAATTTAATACAAACCAATCCAATGCCCCTCGCGCATGCGCAACACTGTGTACACGGACGCCAAGCCACGGACAAAGCGAGGTCCTAAGGTGCTTCGCCCCTAAAACAGCCGCCGCGGCCAGGACTGCACCCGCTCAGCAGCATGGCCACTAAGCCACCGCAGCGGGTGCATGCGGCATTCGAGGAAGGTGTACTTCGCTGGCGACGGAGCTGCCCAAATAGCGGCTTGGTTTGGCGGGTGTGTAATTACAAGCCCGCTTCATACACATGCCCGTTGATTCGCTCAAACGGTGGCGTATGCGCGTGGTCTTCGACAGTCAAATGACGGGCTTTTCTTGCGCGATGTAGTGAAGGGAAGCAGGAATGCGGCTCCGTTCACAGGTTCCACCTGTGACTATCCAGTTCCGTTGGACCCAGCCTCGCAGCTTTCCTCCGGCTGCCCTGCCCGCGTTGCCGATGACGGTTCGCGAGGAGGAGGAACAGCGGCGGTGCCATTGCAGTCCGTGCACCAGCTGATGAGAACCGTCGCACACCCACGGCGTATTCGCATCGACGCCGCAATATGCATGCGCCGTTCACCGGATGACAGCTGCCGGACGTGCCCAGCCGCCTCCGCTGTCCTTGCATGGTGGCTCGTTTGCCGACCGGCCGCTCTTGCATCTGCGTCTCAAGGAGATTGTACTACGCCCGATCGCCAGAGGAGGGCTTCGCACGGTGCATAAGCGCGCTTTTTTTTTTTTTTTTTTTTTTTACGAGGCGCCGCTCCCTTTATTTGCTCCGAACGAAATGGACGAACGACAGAACAGACGGCGTCCAGTTGTCGACGCTGACACTGCTTCAAGCGAAATCACGCCTGAAGGTCACACGTCAAGCCGGGCGCAGTATATTTCCTTTGTGGTTCGACTCGGATAGCTCCTGATCGCACAACACACCCGCCGTGTTGGCAGCTCGGGGACGTTCGTTGTCCGAGGTCACGGGTTCGGTTTCCGATGGCTATGTTTTACGACAGCCGTAAATACAGTGGATGTTGTTTTTACGGACGGGCGATTTCAACCATCCGGCCCGCATAACAACGTGCCCAATTAGCAGCATTCCAGCACGGGCGCGCCTGCACGAGCATGTCTGCAGCACCGTGCTATGATAGCATGTCAGGGCTTTAAAGGAGCCATGAAGACAAAATACAAGTTTGGTTCATTATAGAAAGGCTGCTTTGTCCTGGTAAAAATAATACCGATTTCATTGCAAACTTCCAAAAAAAATAACGGAGATATTAAAGAAAACGTGTGAAGCTGTGGCGACGCGCTAGCCAGTTTCAAGCAACTTTTCTATGACGTCACAGAATCTTGTTTGGGCAATTGACGGCGGCCGAGCTAATCAATCGCCAGGACACATGACTGAACGATTGTAGTGGGGCAGCTAGTTCCGTTTGATCGAATCACTTGAATGCTAACGTGCACCTAACACACTGAAAATTATATTTTTAGTGCTGTCCCATATGACGTCACTCGCGCCGATAACACGTCACTGTGGCGCGAAATTTGAAGGTTCTTAAGTATTTCTTGTGTTTTTATCGGTTAAAAAACGTCTTTCGTGGCCGGAATGGAGCTGAGTGAACTTTGAAGTACTGAAGCCTAACTCTTTAAAGGTAAACAAAGTTGTATTTTCTCTCCATGGAACCTTTAAGTGGTTAAGAAAGGCTAGAAACTAGAATTGGAAACGCAGCGGTATAAAAAATAATGAAAGGTTGATCTCTTGTAGATCGCTATAGGTGTGTAAGCACGGACCCGTACGTTTCTGGAGTTCTGTTGAAACATATTGATTTGCTTATAACGTTTCGTGGTGTTCTGCTGAGACACCTTCAAAAGCTTTACATGTTTCTTTTGTAACACCTTCGCATGTTTTGTTTTTTTTTAGGGGGGGGGGGTTGGTTTGGTTGTTATACCCCTTATCCCAACGCGCCAGTACGTACAGTGTACTATAGAAGATACAGCTGTGTCGTTCGGCGGACAAACTAATGGAGAGCGCGGGTCACTCTAGCGATGAAAAAATGCATGGGGCGCAGGCGTTCCCCAGACAACTCCTGTTGCAGCCAGCGTCACCTAAAAGTTTTTAAACCAAAATTATTTAGGTTTTCTTTAAATAAAACATTATGCCGTAAAATAGAAAAAAAAACAGGACTATTTAAAGGGACCCTGCAGCACTTACCATCGACTACTCGGAATGTATTTTGGGGTAAAGTCTATTGTCCCAGCAATCTCCTCCCGCAAGAATTATAAAAATCCGTTCATTTTTGCCAAAACTACGCGCGATGGGAAACCGTGCATAATTGTTCCCCCTCAATTCGACCGCGGACAACGCGACGAAAGCTGCATGCTTTCGGAAGCTGCATGCTCGGCGGCCTTCGATATATTACAGGCCGGGGAGTTCTTTCTCCTTTTGTCGGCAATGTGGAGGAGTATATTTCCGGCTTGGTGCCACACACACACACACACACACACACACACAAAAAAAACAACAACAAAAACAGGCATGGCTGTTTGCTCGCAAGCACGCGCTCAGGCTGGTAGGGCGTTTTTCAAGCAATAAACGTTTGTTTTCGAGTGGTCGCGTTGGAAGGGGAGTATTGAGTTCGTCACTCAAACTCGCGCGCGCACTCAAAAGCCCTAAGAAACGTCAAAACTGTGCGCACAGGTTCAGGCATAGAAGAGGTTACACAGCGCCGGCGACCGCGGATCGTCACAGGAAATGCGAGAAATAAGCCGCGGAAATGACCAGCTACAGCCAATAGGACAGCCATGGCCTCAATGATGTCGTTTAGGCCATGCCAGGGGTGCATAACGAGGAAAATTGAAGGGAGTACGGTTGGTTTTTTCGTGTCTTTCACAGCGATTTGCACGCTCACCGCTTCACGTGCACGTGCAATATTTGGCTCAGGTATTCCTGGCAGTGTAATCTAAACATCGCGCAGGTTTACTTGCACTGCTCAAAGAGTGTTGCAGGGTCCCTTTAAGGCAATAAATAAGGATAAATTTAACAATAAAAACTTATGAAGTCATTTGATAAGCAACAGCCGCCAGGGGCGCTGCTTATAACAGGAGTTTTTGAGCAGAAAACGGACTCGCCAGACCAGCCCGAACGACACACCTCTCTCTCTTCTAGTACACCACAACGTACACCACAACGCCGCCACGCGACGTCATCCGTTTGCACACGGTGGGCTGCCGTTCAGAGGCCCGCGAGCCGCGAGCCGACAGCAACACGGAGTCCCACGAGCAGAGCCGACCGGTTCGAGCCTCCAATGCTTACAGAGAGGGAAGGAGAGAATAGAATTCATTGTCATCACTGTGGAAGACAAGTGCACCGTGCGGGAGAGTCTGGTGTCTTTGTCCAATCAGACGGCGGTCAGGAACCCGGGCTCCCTGGCGGCGTCCTCTGCCTATTGTATCCCGGGAAGAGAGCTGAGCAACGTGGCCTTCCACAGCTCCTTACTTGTATGCCTCGTTCAGGGGCCTGTGGTTTATCGGGACATTGGCAAATCATGTGTCGTACAGCGGCGGTTGCGCATGAAGGAATTCCCCATGAGATACGGAACCCCGTAGAGCAGCTCGCGGGTTCAATGTAACGGCTCTCCCCAAAGTATGGTAGAAGTTGCTTTGATACTGTACGGATTGTTCCATAAAGGCAACATGTACGCGCCCACGCACCCTTCACACACGCACACAGTTTGCGCCCTACATCATACTCGAATGGATTAATTGAGCACTGCCAACCAGGGGCGTAGCCAGGGAAGCTGTTTCGGTGTCAAAACACCCCCAGAAATTTTCTAAGTGGCCCATCATCCCCTCCTTTCGGCGTTTTCTTTTTTTTTTTTCCTCTAACAATTTTTAAGCACTTCATCTGTAAATTAAAATGTAAAAACGAGAATAAGATAAGGAAACGAAAATAAAACAGTGCTTGGGCGCAGACTATCTTTTAAATTTTTTTTACCGGTGCGGCATAACACCCCAGAAAAAATATTTCTGACTGAGTCACCGCTGCCAACATCACCTGCTCGGTTCCTTATGAAAGACAATTGGTACCGATGACAGTCGATTAATGTGTCGCACGCTTACCCTCGCTGCCCATAGCGTACAAGGGCCAGGGTAAATATAACCAGAGTGACTTTACTTATCGAAAGAAAAACTTCTTGTACGCACTTAATGCGCTAGCGGGCACCCTGCTATATTCTTTCTTTATTACCCTGCAGTACCCGAAGGCGTTATAACAGGCGTATATGCTTATGGTATTGTGAACGGCCGCGTCGCTCCTCCGAGAGAGTAATTTCAGCTCGCGGCCGGATGCTGGCGTGCAGAGGTGTACGTTTACGTTACAGCGTGTATAAGAGTGATTGCTCGCGCACACCCGTCGTCGCGGCCCATTTCGCGGACTCGGCCGGTGCGAGCCGTGGTGCCCAATCTGTAACATCCAGATCGCCGCGTGAGCGAGGGGTGTGTGCGGTATGCGCGCAGTGGAGGGCAAAGGTCGCGCCGGTGGCACGCGCGGTATCTTCGTGACCCCCCGGCGTGACCTCTCGGCGGGTTCACCGCCTCCGCAGCCCGAGAAACGCGGCGCGCTGAGCCGGCAGCCCCTCCCACGACCTCAAGGTCGCCTCTAATCTTCGCCGCCACTCGCGCCCAGCGCGCGCCTCTGGCGATGGCCCAGCCGGGGTGCGCTGTAGCCGCGGCCTGGCCCCGTGGCGCATCTCGTGGCTGCATGGTAGCACGCCTGCACAACCTGTAAACGGAACACTGTGTTGCGCTTCGGCCTTCGCAAGTTCAAGCGTTCGCTACAACCCCACAGCCGTGTGTAGGTGAAGCAGCGAGGCTCCTGCAAAAAAATGGATAGACTGCTGCTTTGCCTACATCCACCATCGATTCCGAATAACAGTGCCCTGCCCGTCTTTGCCTTCTGGAAGCACTGAATGTGTGCTCCTCCATCGTGAGTGAAGTTTCCCACTGAGCAACAGCATGCAGCACCACTCGCAAGGAAAGAGGAATGAAATTTCCTGGAGCTACCTCCGCTAAGTGAGGCGGAGGAGTTCACCCTCTTCAACGTCATAATTTGTGCCCGTCTTTTCAGAATTTTGGGAGGCATCAACAACGCGCTCCCGTCTAATAAATACCTCTTTTTACACTAGGACCTCCCTACAGAGGCTCTGAGATGCTTAAATAATGAGAACGTGTGCCCATTCTTACTTTCCATATTCGGCGGCCCAGAGACAAGAGTTCAGTTTGCTTTTTAGCAGCAGCTATTTGGACTAGTTCTTCACCAATTTACTTTTTATAGACTGCAGGAAAAAGAGAGGCAATTTATACATTCCTGTTTCCCACAGTCTATACAGAGGCTATAGACTTTTTCATTCCTCTGGTCAATTCAAAGTAAAAGTCAACAGAAGGGAAACTAAGGAAACACAGAGTAAACACGAAGGAGGCACAAAGGAAAAGTTCATTTTCATAAGGGCTCTCTGCGCAAAGACATCACCATTGTTGTTATTCTTTTTCCTTTCCTAGCACCGGAGCAATGCTTTCAGCTTTGCGTGGACGTATCGGTCACAGGAAGGCGAGGGCCGAAATATTGTTCGCTTTTTGGTCACCATGTGCGTGCAGTATGTGAAAGTGTAATCAGAATGTTCGTCACCACCACCACGGCGACTTGATCTCCCCCCTGCCAGTTACCGTGTCGTGCACCCGCGCTCCCAGCGGTCGTCCCCGTGAGGGGAAAAAAGAAAACTCGTGGCCGCGTCGGCGAGTGACCCTTCGGGAATCCGCGTCGCTTGTCTCGGGGCTCCCGTTCACGCCTTTGCTGGTTGTCGGCGAGGAGAAAAAGAGTGGCCGTTGTCGGCACGATCAAGCAGCCAGCGGCTCCCCACTCGTGCACGAAAACCGCGCAGACCTAATCCACCTCCGCAGACAGGGCACCCCTAATCGTCTCGGGGTGATGCCGCCGAGTCAACGCGGCAGTCGGGTCGTCGCAAGCAGTTCTTGGTACGCGTTGGCTGACGGAGCCGAGCATGCTCCAGAAGGTTCGATTAACAGCGCATCAAGATTGCTGCGTGATGGATATAATCCTGGCAGACAGTATCGTGTCCTGTTCCTATAGCCATTAATCAGCGGTATTCCAGAGCGAATGTTTTATAATTTAACCTGGCCGAAGCAACAGCTGGAATATGGAGCAGCCTGTAAGGGGACCTTTAGATTAATTTATGTGCAGCCTTCTTTTTTCCACAATCGAATACTAGATTTGTTCGTCGCGCATGAGCTCGACTATTTTCACTCCTTCCGATATGGCGAGGTGCGCGGGATGGAGCTTCGTCACACCATTCAGCGTCCTGATGATGATGATTATGATGATGATGATGATTGAGCGTCCTTCGTTCCCCCCAGCCAAATCCCGTGTAACGTGTTTTGCGTAGTTACATGGTTCAGAAGCACCCAAAGGCCTGCCAATTTTGGCGGGATTTTTTTTTTTTTTTCCATCGCGCTGCTCGCGCCTTCTTCGATGCGTGACGATGGCGTTCTCTCTTTATGCAGTACCGCATGTGATCGCTAATCAACGTTGCTTTCCGATCCAAGGCTTCGCGCCAATAGTGGCTATTTGGGCTTGTTGGTTGATCATGATTAGGGGACTACAGCGCAGCTTGCACACGGACAGAAGGGAGAACTACACATGCTCGTGTGTGTTTAGTACTCGTCCCTTCTGTCCGTATGCAAGCTGCGCTGTAGTCCCCTAATTCGCGCCAAGAGGTCGTTTAAAATGACCCCACAAAACAAGCGATCCAGCGCAGTGTTGTTTTCCCATAATATGTGCGCCTTTCAGAACATGTTTTGTGTGGGTATTATATGTGCCCGAGGACTGCCGCTGGCAGTCGATCTTCTTCTGCACATTTAAGAATTGGCGCAGAAAGGTAGAGTCATGCTGGTCTGAGTAGTCAACGAATATGCGTATACTATGATGGCTCTAATGCACCCTACGCGGCTGCACCACTACCACAACAAGGTGGCGGGTTCGACCTAGGGTTGGGAGTCGGTTAGAAATTTATAGTAACCACAAAGATGTGATAATAAATAATATCAATATGCTTTCTAGCGAAGCAAAAGGAAAGAAAGCGCAATGGGGATATTATTGAGCTCGGCAGGGAGCTCACCCGCACACAATTCAGTGCGGGAGTAGAGTAGAGGAGGGGTGGAAGGACAGAGAAAGAGAGAAGAAAGAATAAAAGATGCGGTCTCCAGGCATCCCAGATTAGCTGAGCAGATCGTCATCCTGGCACTGATTCGAAGGGGGGGGGGGGGGTTATGCTGAATACCGCGTTCGTCACAAGTACAACTTCTGGAATCAAGAACATTGGCACGTGCCTAAATTTCAGGGGACGCCGACTAGTCGTGGCTTACTTACGCCGTAGTCGGTTTATATAACGGTAAAACGGTGGGAGTTCCTGCTCGCCGGTTTTTGTACCATGTATACGTAGCCATTTTTCCGTCTGCTTTGGCTAACAGGTTGCGGTTTTAATCTCTATCATCTCTGAGAATACCTGCATCGTTTTTTAACACGAAAGTGTTTTACTCCGGATACACGAAGATTTCGTTGACGTCATATCCGTCACGAAGTGACGCCTGTACAACGAACAAAACGTTGACAACGAAGCAAGCGGCCTGTAAATGGTGCACCCCTGCACAAAATGTCTTCTTGTGGGGAAGCAACCTTTTAGTACCAAAAAGTACGTTATACTTAGTGTTGTTCGTTTTCAGGTTTTATATTTTAGTACGAAAGTGTTTTATGCCGCGATACCCCAAGATTACACTGACGTCATATCCGTCACGGAAATGACGCCAGTACACCTTTGCCGGAGCGACCCGGCAGCAGGACGTCGCTCGCCAAGCACACCCACAAGACAGCCGCCGACCCGCAAATCATGCTCAGCTGCAGATTTCGCTGCACATTTCACTTTCGTGTTTTACTGATTCCCGTGACAGAGGAATCAACCACAGTTTTTGCTGTTGTTGTTGTGGCGTAAGGTGGGTTATTTGAATACGAACATGATCCTGAACACGCTTGCGCACAATTTAAACATAACAAAATTGCTTCATTTCGCTCAAGTGACTTCAACCGATTATTCCGTTAAAAAATAATCGCGACTACGGCATTTCTATTAATCGGAAGGTTACTCGAGCAGTCGCCAGCCCCTAGTTCGACCCCCTTTCGCCGTGGCTGTTATGCTGATGAAAGTGGTAAACGCCGGTCAGCTGGAGGTTTCGGCCAACTCTGAAGAGTCGGTCTAAATTCTTCCCTAGCCATTCACTACGACAGGCCTCGTGAGCCTGGTTCTTCAGCGCGTCGAAACCATATTTTTTTGTTGTTCTTGTTGATTACAAATATGTCACTTTCAGCGGCAACAGCTCCTTGAATTACCGACAAGAGTGCAAAGCAGGTGATCGAGGCGTATAAAACTTGTGTGGTTATAAATTGGAGGAGGAGGATGAGGTAGCCTTTATTGTGGCAGGAAGACTCTACGTCAAGTGGGGGAAGTGGGAGTAGAACGGGGGGGGGGTTGTAACTTGGGACATGTTATATTCGGACAGCTCGACCCAAGACAGGTGGGCTCCTTGAGAAAGCTGGAGAGGCCGCTTGGGGGGAGGAGAGCAGGCTCACGACGTTAAACTGCTCGCGCTAGAAATAGACCGCTTTTTAGAGAAAAATGTGCAAATAAAGCTAGCATGGAGGGTTCCAGTACATGAGGGTCGATGTAAGGAGAGGATGTATTTGGAGGAGGCTTGAAGGTTCTGTAGCGCGCGAACTTCGGACAGTGCCAAATTAGGTTCTGGAGATTGGCGGGCGTGGGGGAGGCGCAGAAGGGACATCGAGGCGGCAGAGACGGGGTGTACCATTTACGGAGGGTCTCTGGGGTAAGGCTAGCATTGGCGAAATATTTGTTTATGAAAGTTTCGGCTGTCGTAAAAAGGTAGTAACGGCCGTATTTACGGACTCCTTAAGAACATTACTGCCCCGCGGTTTTTTACGCAGGCTCTGCCACTAACAACTGCATGGTTAGTAAATTAACTGAGTGTAGGAAGTAGTATGCACTAGATTAAGGTCGTGCTTATGACTAGGTTATGCAAGGCCAGTTAGTAAACGCATGTAGCTCAGAAGAGTGTTATCGCTAGGACTTTACTATCGGAGGTAGTGATGCTTACTGCCTCCTTCAGTTAGTAACCCTGACTAGTTCTAAATTTACTACCTCCAGTTACTAAGTACCTAGTGTATACTGGGACAAGTAACTTGTTAGTATTTTATTAGTGAATGCCCCGACCTTTTTTTTAAGAGTGAGGGCCTTGAGGCGGTCTCTTTTTTTTTTTTTTTTCATTTTTGTAACGTAGGAGCTGTATCGTTGGTGGGAATGTCTCAGTAGGTAGAGGAGCCAAGTCGGGTATCAGCGGAGGACTGGAGGTTTTACACTCCCGTGCAGCCGAGTGGGCTGCCTGGTTCCCCGGTGATGACTCCTCGTGACCAGGTGACCAGTCGATGCGAACATGAATGCCGCTAGATTTCAGGATGGAGATCTGATGAAGGATTTTGTTGGCAATGGTATTGGTCGACGTGGGACTTTTTAGAGTCTGTAGGGCTTCCAAAGAGTCCGTCAGGATGCGTATCTGGGAAGGTACGGAGGAGTGAAAGTCAAACATGAGGTAGTCTATGGCTTGAACAATAGCATGGAGTTCCGCTTCGAGGATGGCAGCACATGGAATATTAAGGGATCGTTTGCCTTGGATGGAGGGGAAGTCAGATGAAGCCCATGCGGTGCCAGCTAGCGGAGGAGCAATGCTCGTGTCGGTGTAAATGTCGATTTCGTGGGGGAGTTCACTGTTTCGGAGAGCGTTGATGCGGGCAGCGTGGACGGGGCGGGCGTTACGCGGGACGGGATGGGTGGCCGTAAGAGTCCGTGGCAGAAGGGCGGCTCCAGGGAGCGAGAGGCGGTGGGGTGTCGGGGGGTTCTGGTGGCTTGAGATTGCCCCAGGCGATGATAGAGACACCTTGATGAGTTAATGTGCGTTTATATGAAGGGATTGATTGATTCACTTGCTCTTTAATTATATTTTCCAAGGGGGGAAGAGCAACTGCAGCTTGCAAGTTGTCCAGTCGAGTATGTTTCGGTAGTCCGGTGATGGTGCGAAGGGTGGTTCGGTGCAGATGTTGAAGTGTTCTCATGGCCGTTTTGTTGAGGTCGTAGGATTGGGCTGTGTAAGTTATACTACCAATGGTGACAGCGGGTGCGAAAGTTTGGGTTTCCTTCTGGCTTGCTCCACCAAATTTGTTCGAGAGGCGATGCATGGCGTGTTGAATTGTTTTCCATTTAGCTTTCAGTGGCTGTAACCATATTGACGGGCTATGTTTGTGTCCGATTGGGATTCCGAGTAATCGTGTGGGTTGAAGCGGTTATAGGAGTACCGGCGAGAAGAAGAGTTGGAATATTATAGCGCGGAGGGGGTTTGTGGCCAAATACGGGTAAGAATTCGGTTTTTTGGGGGGCTAATTCGAGACCAAGAGAGGCCAAGGAGCATTCAAGGCTGTTTTCGGCGGCTTGGAGTTTGGTTTGCAGGTCTTCGGGGCCTGAAAAGTCGGCTGATTCAGTCCATATCGTTACATCGTCTTCATATATTGTGAATCGTGCAGCAGAGTCACGTTCGAGATTTCGAGCTATCCTCACCATGGCGAGGTTAAATAGTACTGGGAAATAAATTGTCAAGGTAAATCGGTGCATCGAGTTCGTTTACTTACCAACCGTGCTTTCAAGCGCGCGAATAATGCACTTGGAAGCCGTTGGTTCTAGATGGAAATTAAATTGCGTGTTTGTGCTTGTCGTTCCTTCGTTGAAATAACGCGCGCGTACCGGTGTGCATTGCTCCGCACTTCTTTCAAAGTGCCCACGCGTGATTACGATACATGGTGCAACTCGAGGGTCACTGGAGCTCAATTTGTCGGCGTGGTAGCGAAGTCAAAGGGAGGGGACGAAGGGAGAGGGAAAAAAAAGATAGCGCGTTCATCTCGGCATCGTCCGGAAATCCGGAATGCCCCCTCCCTTTCCAGGGGAGCTTTTACAAAAAGTAAGGAAGAAAAAGAGGGACATGCCCAAAGAAAAGAGAGTTGATAGCCGCGGCGGGGTTTGCCGGCGAGAACAGTCCCGCACCGCGTCTTGCACCGCAGTCACTCTAGCACATTGCTGGAATTTTTTCCGCGAAGTTAAAACTAGACGGCGCGGCAGGTGGGCTAAACAACAAACAAGCAGGCTCAGCCCAAACAGAAAAAAAAAAAAAAAAAGGCGTGAAAGCTTGGAGGAGGCCAGTTCCGGGAAACGTATAATTACCTTTGCACTTATCCCTGTCCTCTTCAGCTCTCTCTGGCCTTTTCTTGCCACCACCTCTGCTCCCAACTTTCTTCTTTCTTTCTTTTTTTTTCGCCTATGCGTGCAGTATATTGTCCTGCCGCCACTGAAAGCGCTTACCTGACCCTCCCCCCCGCCTCTTTTATTACGGTTGGTCCCTGTTCTGCCCGAGCACCCACCCACGGGCCTGGGAGATCGTGCCGCTGGCCGATGGGCTCTTCCTGTCGTTCGTTTATTTTCTCTTTCCTCGAGCGATGCCGCTCAGAGAACTGCGCGACGAGCAATGCCGTTTCTGGCTGGCTGGTTCGGAAGTCGTTCAAGAAAGGACGTTTCCGAATTGCACACTTCTGCTCTTCCGTCGTGGGGAGTAGCGAGGGCACCGCGTTTCGCAGTCTTGGTCGACTGCTCTTGGCAGGTCGTACACGCTCGAGTCAGCCGCGGGTTTAAAAGGTCCCCCCTTTCCTCGGCTGTTGTCGGAGTGGCGCTGGTTGCTACACGTAGGCGCATTGTGAGGCGTGGTCAATACATCCGCCCCGCTTTATTAGAACGCTGCGGGTTCAAATCTCGGGCCAGTGGCGTTGGAACGATATTTTCCCTGAGGGAGAGAAAAATGTGCCACCATAAACATAACAATATTCATCATTATCATAGATTACGGTATTATTATCGGTTTTTTTTATTATTATAATTTATTTTCTTTGAGTACTTTTGCAGGAGCTGTACAGTGGCGCTACAATGACTAGTATGCATAGATGATTGCAGTCGGCCCACCAACATCAAACCAAATCAAACCAATAAAATGTTCAGCGAGCATTACAGATGCTGGAGGGCACAGTAAAAAGACCAACCAGTTAGTGGCTTCACGGTGGCTGCGCCTTCTCCACGAGGCAACAGTAGCACCCCCAACTCTATAGTTTTTATTTATCAATGCAAAAAGGAGTGTAAATCTGAATAAATAGAACAATGAAAAGAAATGTGCAAAAGCAACACATAATGCCAGCACGTTTGTATACCTGCCTCCTAACCGCGAACATACTACGAGACCTGCGCGTTCATGGTACCGAATGAAGGCTTACACGATGTATATTGACAAAGCAAGTGAGTTAAATGCACAGAACAGCGAAGAAAGAAATTATACTATGCGTTTACTTGTACATGTAGGTTACACCCTGTGAGTTATTTTAGTAGAGTGCGCGTATGCACAACGAATCATTTGTTTTAATTTTTTTCCGAATATTTTTTATTGTCTGGTGTGCTATTATATCGCAAAAATTGCAGTGGTAGGATATGGATGCATTCATATTTCGTAATATATTGCCGCACTGCTTATATCTCTGCTGACAAGTTGCTAGAGCGTGAGCAGTTATGCGATTGGTGCAATCCGCTTAGGGCACCACGGTTTCCTAAGAAATCTGAGCCGGTCGGCGCAAACAGATGTTGGTCATACTGCCCAGTGGAACTTGCTAGTTTCATGGAAGTATGAGCGAGATAAAAAGGGCATAGCCAATAAACCATCCATCCTTTGAGTGACTCCGCAGGCATTGAATGCGTGAGACGGGAGATTAGCTTGTCAAATGTTTCTAACAGAGGCCTTTCAACTTCATATCTGCTGAAAACGGGCAGCGTCGAAATCAATATTTTTCAGAACCAGAAGCATTCAGAAACATGAAAAATATCGTGACCAGTTCCGCCGGTACTTCGACTGAATATCGTCTGAGCATTTTGCCTTCTGCAAACAAACCTACACTCTTAGGCAAAAAGGACTAAAAGTTCGTCCTTTCGGGGACTAACGGCCTCTGCCACAATCATTAGTCCCTTTGGGGACTAACTGCGAGGGGACGAACGGTTAGTCCCCCACCCGGATGGTCCGTTCCGATACTCCCCAAGGACGAACTGCGTAGAGTGCAGAAAAAAGAAAAAAACGCCAGCACCGGCAGGGATCGAACCCTCGACGCCCGGAATTATACGCAAGGAACCCGACGCGCTATCCGCTAGACCACGCCGCCGGACGGTTCCTGCGGCAGATAATATTCAAGTGTACAGGGTGTAGTTCTGTGCATAACGCAACAGATCCATTGCAACTGGTGCCCGAATTTCTATCTGTGCAAGCGAACGTGACCGCGTTTTGCGCCTTGCGCTTAGCGGTTTGTTAGGTTTAGGGACTATTGCTCAGTTCGATTCGAAGCAGAGCCTCACAACCATAGTTTTTTCGTAAATAACAATCAACTCGTCGTCGCCTAGTTGAGATAGGTAGCTGGGCGATCGGACGACTCATTTGTTTCCGCACAAATCAGCGCAAGCTAAGTGCTTTCTTAGTGTTCGATACATATGTTAAGTGCTCTATGTAACGTATGTGAAAGGTGTCGTCTGTGTGAGTGTCAGAATAAGGAAACCATAGGCGTCAACTACGTGGGGGCAACGGGGCGCGTGCCCCCACCGAGCTTCCCCGGTGGGGGCGTCGCCCCCACCGGGGAAGCTTGTGTGGAATTTTCTCCGTCCGGCCAGCCGGGGCCATCCTATTGATAGTTGGTGAAACCTGTAATGACCTCGCAGCTAGTGTAACTATACCGACCAGTCGCACCCGCTCTTTGCACGCTCTAAAGCGGTAACTACCCGTGACAACTGACATTTCGCCGGCGTTACAAGAGAAGCATCGACGTCTCTCAGGCCCCTTCGACGCAGTCGCACAGAAAAACGCGTCTTTCAATACTCCCATACAAATCATCGGCCTTTCTGCTGGCAAGACCGCAAAGGTGCGGCTCTCCGCCCGTTGTACGCCTAATTAAATTCGCGACATCTTGGTTTTCCCAGAAAAACAATGAAAGCGTGAACGTCTTCCAGTCTCTGGGAGTCTCTGGGACCATGGTCCCAGAGACTGTTTTCTTTCTTTTTTTTTTGGGGGGGGGGGGGGTGCGAATTTTGATACCAAAAAAAACAGTAAAAAAAAGACAGTAAAAACAGTAAAAAGCAGTAAAAAAGAAATAAGAGGGCACTCATCGTTATTATTCGATGCTCCGCAGCATGCAGGTGTAGCGGTCCCCTTTTCCGAAATCAGTTAGGGGCGAAGAGGCTTTATTGCACCTCTGAGGATCTTTGACTTGTTCCCAAACCTGCGCTCCGCGCATAAACGTCACGTCAAAGGTCGCACCCCCACTACAAATCAGTCGATGGCCTAAAACCGTTCGTCGTGACGCACGCGGAACGTCCCGAAATGCCGCATGCTGACAGGACCCTCCGATACCCAAACGGCAAAAGAACACGCACCCGTGATGCCTCGGAAGCTGCCGGCGCACTGTTCTCGGAATGCGCCCTGAGCCGTGCGCGCACGCACACACACGGTTCGTAGAAATGGTGAGGAAGCTGGAAAGGAGGCGGCCGGTGGGGAAGCGTGCGGCCTTCAATCCAGTGGGACACAGGGAAGCCGCAGTAACCCAACGCTACAGCTTCCACGCAGTGTAGGCATCGGCAAACGCGGAAAATGGGGCCGGCCGGCTGTTCTGCGGACGCCCCAGTCGTCGGCAACCTTCTTCGAAACAAGTGCACGTGGTTCGGCGGCCACGGTTGCAGCCTCGAGAAAGAACCGCTCCCCTCCATGTGCCACTTCTGCGGAGGAGGCGATAACCATGCGGGCGTGTGCGCGTATGCGGTGTAATCCGCTTGCCCACAAATCACTTGGCGACACAGTGGTTTTTGGCGCCCCTTAGGCGGTGCAATGGCTGACTCGTGCCCGTATTTCTGACGGTCGCAACACGTTTGCGACCTTGCATAAGTGGGAAGCCTAAAAAAACAAGAAATAAGAAGCTGAGGAGCTCTTTGGAGAGGGGGGGGGAGGGGGGCAACGGTTCCGAGAATTGATGTCCAGTTGTCGCTCCGTTTCCGGTCATCCCCGAATTACTCACTTAAAAAAAAAAAAAAAACAGAGCCCGTTACAGTCTCAATGAAAGCCGTCGACGCCGCGGCCGCCGCCTTGACATTTCGCGTCTTCGGGTCGAGTCCACCCAGCGATTTATGACCCGGCCGCTGCGCTGCCGCTTCGGTTCCCGCGCCGCAGCCTGAACACTTAACGCGCCCGGTGCGAAACCACATGGCCCCCTCGCATGCTTCCGAGAACTAGGGCCAACCGATTCCCAGTTGCCGCCGAAGCGCTAAGCGGTGTCCGCCGCCCCTGGAGAAACACAACAAAATGCACTCGAAGAAAGTACTTCCATCTGTGGCGCGTCGCGCCCCTTGGCCCCTCTAGGCCGGCTAGTTGACACTCAGTCCTAGCCTTGAAAGAAAAAAAAAAAACAGTGCAAGCAACCCGGCCAGTCAGCGGCCCGGTGTGTGTTAGTTGGCCTTCGTATACTGTTGTGACACGCATTTGGAGGCGTGGTTTTTGTGCCATAAAACTGAATTTTTTGGTGTTTTGGGAGCAAGGAAACTAAAAATTTGAAGTTGGAGACGAGGGCCGGTCGACCGAACAACGTAGCGGGCCGGACAGAAGCAGTCGCTACACGTGATTGGCAAGAGTATAGAACCATCCGTCTACCCGTTTTGTTTGGCGGGAAGCGTGCCGTGTGAAAGTGGCTGTGCTGCGCTGCGCGATCGAGTGGACTGGACACCCATGCAAAGAAACAAGGCAAAGGTATGTGTGACATCAGTTCTATATATTCAGCTGTTCGTTCAGACCGTAGTTTCGAATTTCTCGCTACCGGCAGTCGGTGGAGAATTGTTTGTGAAGTCGGGACACTTAACAAATTTATTTAGTGTAGTCGTTTGTGTTCTAAGCAGAGGCGTGTTTAAATTCATTCATTTTACCTTTTCTAAGCGTTCTCCGTTCCGGTGGCAATGTAGCCCCGTGGGTAAGCAGGGATCCCGACATTTCGGTGTAGGAAATTTCGGTGTCGTTTATTTCGGTGTTGGAGGTTTCAGTGCACGGGATCTCCCAGGCATTGTTTCAACATTTTAGCTTTAATATTTTAATTTCGTCAGTTGATATGATTTTACGTTCGAGAGTTGTATTTGCGTCTCCGTTCGCGGAAACGAACGCTAAAACGAGGAGGAGCATCGGCGCGTAAAACACGATTTCGGTAGGTGTTAAAAATTAAAGTTGTTACTTTATTTCCGTTCAAACTTTTTTGTTTTAACATTCATGTGAACAACCCTAATACTTTAGTGTTACCGAAGCGCTTGATTTCACTTCACCCAACGCTACAGGACGCTGCCGCTTGTAGTTCCACGGCCGCTGGATGCGCTTTGATCCAGCGGCCGTGGTAGTTCATTCCTATCTCTCCTTCCCCCCTTCCCCCCTCCCCGCCAAACCGCCGCGAAAAATAGAGAAACGAAACCAGCTAGCTTCAGCGCGTGTGCTCCCTTTCAATTATTTTCTCTGTCAATCTGGTCTTCGTTGCATTCGGTGTCTGGGGAACTGAGCACCGCCGGCTACCACGAGCCCCCTTGGTAGAGAGAGGGGGGTGTCACTTGTGCATCTCCGCTGTGTAAACTGGACGTGGGAAAATTGAAGTCGACTCTCCAAACCAGCCAATTTTTTCCTTGCCGATGGGGTGGTGACCGAAGGCGAAGCCTGGAGAGGGGGCGCCGTGGGTGTGACCGCGACGCGCGGAAGGGTGTAGCCAGCGATGCTTGTTCCTCGATGGTGCCGACAGACGCCAACGATACTGGTCATTATGTTCTCGGCGCCTTTTCGGCTGGCCTTTTGTTGCGCATTAGAGTTAGAGAGGTTGTATGAGCTCATGGTGAATGCGTAGCTTTTGCATCGATGCGGTGACCGGGTGACACTTCGGAGGCCTGTGAGGTTTCCAGGGGAAACCGAAAATATGACTGCAAACAAAATCTGTGGGAGACTGAAACCTCAAGACAGGGGCGGGGAGGGCGTCGGTGGAGTCTGGGACAAAGAATTAAAATCAAATGAAAGTGCGCGTGCAAACATAAAATGAAGGTTGGTTTGCCCGAATACGGGAATGAGTGATATTTCTACACACAGCCCGTATGAGCGTTATCTGCATTGAGAAAATAAGAAGCTGCAGCTATTTTCAAAAAGGCGCGTTCTTCCTCCGCGACAATATCCTATAGACTTGCCTGTAAAAAAGATAGCTACAACAGTGTTTCCAAACTCCTTTTAGCGTGACAGAGCAGCTTACATAAAGCTTGAAATATTCATAATATTTTCTGGGTTTTTTGGGGCAAATGAATGTTTGTAAAGCTGCTTTCTTTGAATAGGGAGAGTTTCCCTTTCATTTAAAGAAATTACATAAAAAATGCATTACACCATCGTACACACCGGCTAATTGGCTAATCTGATTTGCGTGCCGCAAAAACGAGCAAATATAGATTAACGGCTTGTAGTAAATTCAAAAAGAAAACGTGTGCAAAAGAGTTCAGTCACTTGGCTGCATAACAGGTGTTCTCTTAACAAGGTAGTAAATGAAAAAAAATATACTAACGTTCAATTTCTAGAATAACTGGCAAGAAACAAACACAGCATTAATCTAAAGATGCAATCACTGCGCTTGATTATGGTCAATCACTCACGTTATGCGGAAATAAAAATATAACGGCTGTTTCAAACAAGCAAGCACTGATATTTCGGTCGCCGATATGTCCGTGCACAGAAATGTCCGCCCCAAAATGTCCGCACCGAAACTTCTCAGACCCGGGTGAACAGCCGGTGCTTTTCCCTGGCCGACTGCCACTCGCCAAGGCACCGGGGTGCTGCCGCGTAGTTGGAATTATTCCTGGCGGAACCTACCCGCCATTGAATTAACGGCCTTTTTTATACACTGACTTCTATAGAACTTTGCCGGACGAAATCATGCTGTTCCAATGATTAAAGTTGTTTTTCTGGGAGGTTACCTGCTCGATTCGACTCAGAAGTTTCCCTATTTCAAACTCATGTTGTCTTCGCTATGCGGTTCCATAGAATCATTAGAAAATTTGCGTCTGTGTCTTCACATTCTGTCTATATCCCTAAAGAAGGCCCTTTTCTCATGTGCAGGGAGACGTACTAAATGGATAAGTACGTTATTAAAACGCGCAGAGTTGAGGTTGGAGATGACCACCCTGCTGTATCGAGCTCTGTGGCCGCATCGCCTCGAGTCAGCCAAAGCTCTACATCAGAGTCGTCAAGTGCCGTGAGGGAGCGCTGGCGCGGAAACGACCCTTCAGTGAGACAATGGTGGCTGGCCGTCAAGACAAGCATGGACGTCACTATAAGCCTGCATGGAAGAATACATATACCTGGCTCTCGTACGATGAGGTTACAGATAAGGTGTTTTGTGAAACTTGTCGGACCGCTTCAGGAATGACTTTGCCACTTCCAAGAACCTCCAGAGAAAAGGACTCCCACTTGACTTTTGTAAAAAAACGGGTATAACAACTGGAAGAAAGGTCTGGAGAGGTTTCAGATTCATGAAAGTTCGCAGTACCATCGCGCAGCTGTCGCTGCACTGGCAGCTGCGAAAGGAGGTGTGTGTGCTTTGCATGTGCGCAAAGGGTAAAGAGAAGGAAATGAAGGATGCCCGGAAGGCGCTTCTCACCACGTTATCTTCTTTGCAGTACCTTGCATGCCAGGGGCTAGCAGTCCGTGGCCATGATGAGAATGAAAGTAATTTAAGACAACTTCTTGAACTTCGCGCCAATGATATCCCAGAGGTGCAGTCTTGGCTACGCAGATCAAAGTACAAATGGCTTTCCCTGGAAATCGTAAATGAAATGTTGGACATGATGGCCAGTAGCCTTCTTAGGTCTATCACTCAAGAGGTCCGTGACGCCGGTCACTACGCAGTGATAATGGACTAGACGACAGATTTATCCGTCAAGGAGCAGGTGTCCATTTGCTTTCGTGTTGTAAACCAAAGTTTCGAGGTGCAGGAACTGTTCTGCGGTTTCTTCCACACAACGGACACGAAAGCAGCAACACTGCTGAAAATACTCAAGGACATTCTCCATAGGTTTAACATACCCATTGAAAAGTGTCGCGGACAGTGCTATGACGGCGCGGCAAACATGAGAGGGCAGCACAGTGGGCTGCAAGCTCTCATACGAGAGGAGGAGCCTAGGCTAGAGCTATATATGTGCATTGTCTCGCCCATGTTTGAAACCTTGTTTTGAACGACGTGATGCAAACAGTTGACAGATGCCGTGACATTCTGAGTGTGATAACGGAGCTGATAAGTTTTGTCACAGGCTCCCCAAAGCGCCTTCATTGGTTCAAAACATTTCAGGAAGAGGAAGAAAGCGTCAGTTTGGTAAAGTTTTGCCCCGCCAGGTGGACTCTTAAAGCTTCTTCCCTAAGTTCTGTTTTGAAGAACTACAGACCGCTGATCTTATTTTTGCAAGAAGTGGCCTCGGAACGCAGTGAGAGCAGCGCAAAGGCTTCTGGGCTCGCGAAGGCGCTTTCAAAGTTTCAGACTTACTTCATGCTCAAGTTAATGGAACTAGTATTCTCACGCTTAGAAACGGTGAGCTCCGCTCTACAGAAACGGTCTTTAATGCTTGACGAAGCTAAAAGGATGATTAAGGCTGCTAGGGAGAGCATTAGTGAACTCCTTCACAGCTTTCCCCGCTTTTGGGCTGAGAGCCTGGCCGAAGCTAGTGAACTCGAGATTGAAGAGCCATCGATCCCAGCTTCAAAAAAAAACTCCATGCCGCTACAACGATGGATCTGGGGGTCATGTGTTCCACTCTACTGAAGACCTGTACCGCCAGTTGTACTACAACGTAGTGGGTACGGTGCTTTCTTCCTTAGATGACCGTTATCCCGCCGATACGTGGAAGCACATCATCAATATTAAGCAGTTCCTCGCTGGAAAGGCCGACGCCACATACGTTTCCCAGTTTTATGGCTCAGATTTTCAAACTGAGCTCCTAAAGCTGCACCGAGACATGCTGCTTGACATTGCAAGGCAGCGCAATGAACCACCGGTCAGAACAATTGAAGACGTTGTTCAGATGTTCAGGGGGGAGAAAGGAGAGCAGCTGAGAGGGTTGCTTCCTGAAATAGCCACGCTAGTCAAAATTGCACTGACTGTGCCAGTCACGTCGTGCACGTCAGAGCGATCATTCTCATGCCTCCGCCGAGTCAAAACATATTTGAGGTCGACGATGGGACAGACAAGGCTGAATCATGTTGCTCTTCTCCATGGGCACAAAGAGCTCAGCCGAAAGATAAACTTAGACCTCATTGCTGACGAATTTATCGGCAGATCGGCTGTACGCAAAAATACATTTCTGACTTTGAATGAGTGACCTGCGTACTGGACACCATTCCATGGAAGTATTTGTAAAATATCATGTATGTGCATGTCCTTTAGTTTTTTTGTGTGTTGATGTATACATGTATAAAAACTCTGATTCGTGATTTTATTTGTTGTGCTTGCACTTATACATGTCTCCATATACTTTGTGTGTGTGGGAGGGGGGGGAAGGGTATGTATGCTTTAGGTGTAATTTTTGTAGATATTTCATTTTTCATGCTTTTGTAGATATCCCATTTTTTGTTTATTGCACTATAGCCCCTAATGTCTTGTTTACAAAAAAATAAATGATGACACCATGTACCAGTTTTCTCAATTTTTTTGTACTACCGTTTCAGCGAACATGTAAAACTTTCTGAGCTCACGCGGGGCACCGATGACTTCCACCCCCGTCACACTCTGACAGATTTGAAAATTGTACGCCTATGCAGTGTGTGCCACGCCAATTCAGCAGTAGCCGCGATCAGAAAAGCCCGCCGGAAAAGGGGATGTAGACAGCTAGAAGGTTAAAAATAAAACAACTAAAATAACTAAAATAAAACAATTATGTATATATATATATATATATATATATATATATATATATATATATATATATATATATATATATATATATATATATACATGTGTATTTGCCCCCACCGGGAAATTGAAAACTCTACGCCTATGAAGGAAACATGCCATATTTTCCTGCATCGGCGAAAGCGAATTTGGTGTTGCTTAGCCTGAATTCTCCAAATTCGCGTCGCTAGACGATTGCGACCGCGAAATGCAAGCGGGTTTTACAGCAGTTGCAGCATTGTCATAGCTTTGGTGCCCAAGGCAATTATGTACCGAGTGTAAAAGATAACTTCGAGACGCTTACCTGTAGCGAGCATTTTTGTTTTGCAGTTGTCATCAGCAATATGCGTTTTTTCTAGTCTGTTAAACATATACATATTCATTACGCTCAGGAATCCACTTTTGCTACTGTCACTAATTTTTGAGTTACTGTTAAGGCGCTTGAAAGCTTTCATTGGCCGTTATTATCTCGCACGAATCGAATGCAACACAGCGTATCAACATAACCTCGCCGAGAAGCGTATGACAATCGCGCTTCGCCGCTCCTTGCCACAACCCGCCGCTCTACTAACCCTAGGCGATTTTCTTATAACTAACATCAATATTTTCTCCCGTGGCATCATCTAAAGCACCCAGTGACTGCAATGCCTTGTGTTTTGGAAATATAAAACTGTTCGCAGACATATGCGCGAAAGGGCAACGACGACGCCATTAGGGGATTAACGACGCAGCAAAGAGACTAACTGCATGCGTTTCGTCTTCCCGTTACTCCTTATAGATCGGCGGGGACGAACAGTTAGTCCGAATTTATGCACACGGCACGTACTCTGCCGCAGATACTCCCTTTGAAGATGAACGGTCGCCCGCGAAGACTAACGGCTGTATTTTAGTCCCTATTTTAGTCCTTTTTGCCTAAGAGTGTAATCTTCCCGGAGCCATCTGGGGCTCAGCAGATGTCTTCAGGTTCCCAGTGACTGGGGCAGCCGTGCTACCACATCTGTTAAGGGGAGAAGGCATCGCCATCGCTCTCTTTGCACCCCTCGACGCCCCTGCCCCGGGCGCACATTGTTGTCCATTTTAGTACTTATTCAACATGTTAACAATGCTGTTTCCTCTTGAAAAAAACACACTTCGTACTTCCAATGTACTTACCATGGCTTCAGAGAGCCTAGGAAGAGACTCGAGGCGCCGTGGGACACCATTATTCGCACAGTAGCAGACCCAGGAAGTCCCAGCACACGGAGAAGACGAAGATTTATACGATGAGGATAGACGGTCATATTGCGCTCAAACTTGCTAGTTGTGTTCGAACTCGGATACACTTACGTTCAGTCTTAGGTAAACATGCACGTCGTAAAATGGAGGGGAATACAGCCGGCCCGTTAGCTCAATTGTGAAAGTATCGGATGTTCAAACAGTAGGTTGTGGATGCCCAAATTCGTATTGGCGCGCAAATAAGTGACACACTGTTTCTCCTACGCACACCTTGACGTTCTTTGCTGCTGGCTTCCCTGACTAATGAACTCGTACTTCTAGCGAACTTTAGCACAGGACGAAGAAAGAAAAGACGAAACACACGCTAGACTTCAACTTGGTTTATGCAAAAGGGAACAGGGAAACACGCATATATGTACATGTACATGATATATGTACATGTACATATGCACAATGTACATGGCTTCCCTTTCTGTACATACTAAATATGCCACGCTCAAAATACGCAAGCGTCCATTAGACGTAGCGTGGCTCTGTTTACAAAAACAGTTCCACTACCCCGCCCATTTGGAAAAACCAGCACGTTAAGTGATTCAGCCGTGTTTGTCGAAGGACGGGTTAAACGCGATGTGCGTGCCGAAAGGATCGAATTGCCACAGCCAATCGCGCGGGACGACTGGGGGGCATATCTATTACAATGCAACTGCAATACCTTCGCTACGCTGCAGGAGAACGCGATTCGGGTTGACAGGAGAGGCACTTGGGCTTGAATTGCCTCCATTGTGGCGGCCGATCCAAGCCACATAGAATAGCGGCTTTGTGGCCGCCCGTCTTAATTACACGTCGATTATCGATATATCGCCGTTGGTCGTGGTGTTCGGTAACTTTTTTTTTTTCTTGGCGCACGCATCAAATGGGGGCTATAGATTTTCAGGCTGGAGAATCTGCTGTGGCCGCCGCGCATACAGCGTATTATAAAACATGCATGCGCGAAGGCAAATCCGTGCGTGCTGTAGGCGTTATCGGCTTCTCGCTGCGCACGCGTTATTCGATCTGCTGCTGCCGCGATGGGCCGGCACTTTCGTTCCAGATTGCCGTTAACAAGGCGGCCCAGCATGGGAAGTCGTGACTGCGCTTTCCTTGTCCGACTTTGTCTCGGGCCCTCTCGGATGGCGTCCTCGTCCTAATCACGTTACTCGGGCGGTTTCCGTGCGCGGCCGCCGTTGCGTCGTCGACGCCTTCGTGCGCGGTGCCTGTCCCATGCGCGTCTGGTAGGCCTCGCGTGTATACTACGCACACACGCAGCAGGCCAGAAAAGTGAACGAGCGCGGCCATTATGTTCAAGGGGCCCACTTTTTACGCACATACAATCGCTGCCACGAAGTAAAGAGGGAAAGCAGGAAAGGGCTTCCGTAACTCTTGCCAGCGAATTGAATTGGGATGAAGCCGTTATCGTCGTGCACGTGCTGTAGCTGTCTTCAGCTGCGCATGTATGTTCCCACGGGCTGTCAGAATGTGGCGCAGCTGAAGCCATAGCTCCTTTATCTATACAAGTTCTGCGCGCGAGCCTTTTTAAATGCGAAGCCAATAAATGACCCATTGAGTGAAAAAAAAAAAAAAAATGGCAGCATTTTCACTCCGTGGATGATGGCGAGGGTGCGGAGTACGGGGACTCGAAATGACATCCAAGTTGCGCCTCGAGTGACATCCGATTTCCGCACCGACCGTCATCCGATTTGAGCCGTGAGTTGCACCTTGATTATTCCCTAAATGAAACTGCAACTCACGGCTCAAATCGAATTTCGATTGATTTTCGCTGGATGGTGGTGTGCGCGCGGATGGACGTGGACGGACGTTGGGAGGTCCTAAGGTACTCCGCATCGTTACAGGCGAGGGAGTAAGCCGTTTGACTCTCGGGTACTAACTCACGATCGTCGCCCAATGGGTATAAGACACTAACTCTATGTGGTCTACCAGACACAGGCTCGAATCCTGCCGGTGCCTGTGTGATTTTTTGCGATTGTAAATGCTATGCGCACGGACGCGGAAGGACATTGTGCGGTCCTAAGGTACTCCACATCTAAAAGCCGGTTGTGGCGTTGGCCAGCGTCTCCAGCGGCTGCTAAATACCCATTGGCGACGGTTGCTGATGTGCGTCGGCCTGACGTCCTTATTGGCTACGAAGGGGGAGGGGGGGGGGGGGGGGGTGTGCTATTATAGTGCCGGCTTGACGTTACCATCGGCTGCGACGCGTTATGTGGCTGCGATTGCAACACAAAGGGAGGAAGAGCAGCGTTCAATTGGATGCTCAGAGACGTGCACGTACGCGCAACGCCGAGATTCGCACTACTGTGCTGCCTCATCCTGTGGTGCACCAGTCATTTGCGAGCTGGGGGCTCTGCGTGGCCCGCGTCGGCGCCCACAATACCAGATATCCACTCGGCGAATGGATATAAATATCTCCGCAGTCACAAATCATAAGAACGCTGTCTTTGTGTGAGTGAGTGAAAAACTTTATTAGACGAGAGGCCATGTGGCCCTGGGGGGAGCAAGGATGAGGGGAAAAGGGGAAGGTCACGACTCGTACAGTGAACACAGTTGCAGTCTTGGGGTCCTAATCACAAAATGAACACATAAGAGTCAGTCAGTGAGTGGCACTAGAGAGAAGAGAGAGAGAAAGCTCTTTATTAGAGGAAAGCAGAGAGGTCTGCCGGCATGTTAACGCCGACATGCTACTCTGCGGGGTACGGGAGGAGGGAAAAAGTTGCAATAGGAAGAAAGGTGGAAGGGAGAGAAGAAAGGAGAAAATAAAAGTGAAAAAAAAAGGAGGGAGCGTGTGCGTTGGGGTCCGTCAGTGCGACACGTGAAAAGTCTATGGGCGGTTTTACAGTGTGTGGGGATCCTGACGCCCAGGCCATTGCGCGATCACTGGGTTTGTGCCATCACGCGGCGCTTTTCCCCTCTCTCCTCCGAAATTCCGGCTCGTCTTGGCGCCTCTGTGTAGAGCCGAGCCGTCTCTCAAACTCTTGCGTGAGGTGAAGCCTGCAGAGACCGTTGCGGCGATAAAACACTGTCACGCAGCGGGCGCTCCGCCCTGGTAGCGGAGCTAACCTCACCTCATTGGTCCGTTTGAACGAGGCCCGAACCCGACCCTCGCCGGGAGGCGAACGCGCGCCCTGCGCGGGGGTCCGTTCGGGGAGACGCTTCCAGGACGCCGAAGGCGTTGGCCGAAGGTATGTGACGCTTTCTTTACCAGCCGGCTGCAACTCTGTTGTGCCGGCGAAAGCCCACCAGCCCTTCCGGCTGCGGCCCGTGCCTAAGGCTGCTCCTGTTGCCCCTACGCTTGCATATAGTAAGGCCGTACCTAACACTCGACGATCACGCCGTGCGGTACGCGCCTGTGAGCGAATGGGCCCCGTCTCCCTCGCTGCTGCGAGCCGATCCGGCCAGCACGGCGATGCGCGCGAGCACAACGTGCGAGCACCCCGGAATTTGCCCTGACAGAAGAGCCCACTGGCTCTGCGCCGACGAAACGTGCGCACTTGCGCGTGGCGCCCCATCGCCCCTTTCACCTAACGGGAAGTACGTACCTGTACTGTAGATTGTGTAATTGGGACTGTAAAATATGTGATTAGAACGTCAGTGTAAAATAAACGTCTTCCCTCCGTACCCTGGGCATATTCCTTTGTCGCTCCCTTCTCCACCTGCCCAACAGAGGCGGTGTTAAGTTGGCGCGACGGCGTTTCAGTATCGTGAGCGTGCTCAACTAGCTCGAACCCACGGTGGTTCCTCGCAGTGTGCATGAATGCCTGCCTTGTGCAATGCTAGGATTATGCATATTGCGAGGTAGAGAGACCACAAACTGGCGCCCAACGTGGGGCCATTGGCTCATTAGCCTTTGGCCGCTAATTAAGCTGAGTACGCAACCGGAATCAGTCTTGATGCTTATCCGCTAGCGGTAGCTTCCACGGGGACGAGGCGACTGCCCCTCCGTACGCGAGTGTGCGTGCACCCCTCGTTAACGCAGCCCCACGGGGCAGTGCGACGGTTCAACCGCGCCCCACTGGAGCGGCGGTATACGTATTCCGGGAGAAAGGCCACAGCCGCCACTCGGAGTAGTGCACGCGAGATATATGCTTGTTGCCGTCCCCTGAGAGTAGAGCACGAACGTGGTAGTTGACGCGCTATCTCGTGCTTCGTAATATATCGAGATTCATTGTCCAAGTGTGACTTTAGCCGGTGGCGCAAAAGCGTGTGCCAGTAAAGGAGGCAAAATTGACAGCCGTTCAGTGGAGGAAGAGATCCCAGAGTTGAGAAGGAGCGCGCGGACACCCCGCAGAGAGGGGCAGGCGCTTTTCGCGAACTCCATGCCGCGGGAAAGCGGACGGGCCTCGGCTGTAAATCAGGAGGGGGAAGCGATGCCCGTTGCAAGGCGGTTGTATTGAGCCGAAAAGAGCTAGTAGCCGGCCAGCAGAATGACCCGTTTTGTCGCCGGATGTGCGACGGTCTCTGGGAGACAATTTTTTTTAGTTTGATTTTTTTTTAGACGCCGAGACGTAGCTTGTCCTGCTGCGGGCGTGCGCCGAGATGCTACTTGTCTTGTAGCAGGCGCGGGAGGGGGGCTGAAGTCAGCGTGTGTCGCCGACGCCCCGGGGGACTCATTTCTGCTGGACGGTGAAAGACTCGTGCTGAAGTACGTAGCCGCCGATGATGAGGCAATTGAACCATTCAATGTGGTAACCCCCTAAGTCTGAGTTGCGCACTGCTGCGCTAAGCTCATGACGAACCATTCGCCGGGCATTTAGGCGGCTCCAAAGTTTTGGTAAACTGAGTCGCTCCGTGACCTGGCCCGGGACGAAGCGAGACATTTTCGCTGTTGCCGATCCTGCCATGTCTGTCAAACGGCGAGGGCGCACGGTGGGAAGCCGCCTGGAATTGTGAAGCCATTTGACAGTATGCGTCCTTGGCAGGTAGTCGTTTGCGACTTGAAGGGACCTATGCCGAGAAGCAAGCAGAGCTTTACTTAAATGGTGTCACGGGCTGACTATTTGGCGCTAGAGCACAGTGGCTCTGCGCGGTGATGACAAGGCACCCACGCTTATCCAGGCTTCCGTCGGCCAGCTCATCACCTCAGTGATCATAGCACACTAAACGGCAGGCGCTTTCGCCCCCGTGCTGACTTCACTTCTCTCAGTCTCAGTCAGCGCGGCCGCCCCGGCCGCCCCAGCCCAATCTGTGTGGTCAGTTGTCACTCCCCTCCAGCAAAGCTGTAAGCGCATGTTTTCTCTTTTTACTCGGTTTGTAAGAGTGTGCATGTTACGTGGCACTGTCTGTATTAGTGTGTCCCCATTTGGGCGTTGATGACTGCACGTAATGTATCTTGTCCTAATTTGTTTTGTTATTGTTTAGAACACTAGTTTAATTGCACAGGGTGAGGAAGTGTTCCGCTTAGTATTATGAGCGTTGTACCGCGTGATGTAGCATGAACCTATTTTGTTTGCTTAGTTTCTGGGTTCGGTACGGTTCGTTTGTTAGCCTCGTGGAAGGCGTTAGGGTTGTTTTCTTTTTTATGTGTGTGTGTTGTCGGTGCACGATGTAGTGTTTTCTTTTTCCAGTGCTTTGACGTTATTTATTTGGTACAGGAACCCCTTGGTCTGCGCATGCGGGACGAAGTGCTTTGTACGTTTCTTTTCTTTTTTTGCTCCTTTTAGCAGTGAGCAGGGCTAGTTTTCTTCTCTTCTTTTTTTTTACTCAGGCGCAGTCTTGACGAAAGAGCGAATGCCGAAAAGCGGCGGCTGGGTCGGTCGCGGGAGTGCCCTTCGAGGACTGTCTTTGGCTTTCGCGCGCAGCCAGGTTCGAGAAGTAATGGGCTTGTTTTTGAGGGTGTCCGATTTCGGCCGTCCGCGGCCCCTGTGTTCGGGCGAGCAGCGCGTACTGGAGGCCGTTGCGTGAACTGTGTGAAGTTGGGAGAGCAGGCCAGACTTTGGGGGACCATATACTCAATGCCAACGGGAGGTTGTGTTTTCCTGGAAAACGCGGGCCGGGCGTATGCTACGAGTGGGGCGCACCGCGTTGTGGCGAAGGAACTTGGCCCCGGTGGCACGAACACTGTGACACGCATGTTGTGCGGGTATTCGTGAGTGCGTGTGGTGTGTGCTTCTGCCGGCTTCAGCGAACCCAACGGTGCATTCCGCGAGTGGTTTCGGCTTCGTCCGGTGCGGGCCGCCATCACGTGGTGTCTCGTCGGTGTGGTGGAGGGTCCGCAGCTGCCCGTTTCTGGAACTTGACCGAGCCCGGAACAGTTACGCTGACTATGGGGGTTCAACGGCATGTAAGGCTGGCGAATGCAGTCGGGCTGCCCGGCACCGACGAGAGCGGGACGGGCGGCCAGTTGCGAGCTGCGGAAGAGGTGCCCTCTCCAGATGTGGACAATGTGGTGCCATATCGGAACTGCACCATGCGTCATCGGCACCACGGCTGTCGTCCGGCAGCTGCCTCGCTCGCGCTGGGCGGCAGCCACCACCCGCGCCGCTCGTCGTGCTTTGGCGGGGCCCCCATCGAGTGCCACGCTATGTCTACACCTGAGCAGCGCCATCGTGGTCATCATACCTGCCGGCTGGCTGCTCCAGCCGCATGTCCTCCTGGCTGGTACCCCCCTCGTGGAGCTGCTATCTCGCGCAACGGTGAGGTCGTTCCGGCACTGGTGCCCACCATCTTCTCTCCTCGATTTTCCACAACGAACGTTTCCCCGAAAAACTTTTGTGCTCCCAACCGCCGAACTTTGCACAAGCCCCGCAGAACGGTGTCTCCCGAATTTTTTTTTGCAAATATCAGTATTTTCGCACCGCAGCGTAGTTTGTATAGCATGCCTGTGCCGTCTCTTTTGTCCTAATTCTTTATTGTCGTAGTGCGTGTTTCTTTTTTCTTGTAATCCTATGTAGCATAGTATCGTCCTGCATGTATATACTATTATTACCATTATTGTTATTATCATAGTGTCGCGTTCATTGTAATTGTATATTTCAATAGCTTCATTTTGTGTATGCATGTGGAACCGATTATGTATCTCAGTGTCGCGTGTAGTTTCCTGTGTGTATCATTCGTGCTGGAGGGGGGTAGTGTTGTTAGTGTAGTTTGTAAATATTTTGTATGGGCTGGGGACTGAGACTGCCCTGTGCATGCATTCTTTTCTACTCTTTGCCGTCTTTTGCATGCCTGGGCGATGGCCGGTCAACTCTTCTCAGACCGGCGAGGGCATTTAAGGAGAGGGGAGTGTGGGGATCCTGACGCCCAGGCCATTGCGCGATCACTGGGTTTGTGCCATCACGCGGCGCTTTTCCCCTCTCTCCTCCGAAATTCCGGCTCGTCTTGGCGCCTCTGTGTAGAGCCGAGCCGTCTCTCAAACTCTTGCGTGAGGTGAAGCCTGCAGAGACCGTTGCGGCGATAAAACACTGTCACGCAGCGGGCGCTCCGCCCTGGTAGCGGAGCTAACCTCACCTCATTGGTCCGTTTGAACGAGGCCCGAACCCGACCCTCGCCGGGAGGCGAACGCGCGCCCTGCGCGGGGGTCCGTTCGGGGAGACGCTTCCAGGACGCCGAAGGCGTTGGCCGAAGGTATGTGACGCTTTCTTTACCAGCCGGCTGCAACTCTGTTGTGCCGGCGAAAGCCCACCAGCCCTTCCGGCTGCGGCCCGTGCCTAAGGCTGCTCCTGTTGCCCCTACGCTTGCATATAGTAAGGCCGTACCTAACACTCGACGATCACGCCGTGCGGTACGCGCCTGTGAGCGAATGGGCCCCGTCTCCCTCGCTGCTGCGAGCCGATCCGGCCAGCACGGCGATGCGCGCGAGCACAACGTGCGAGCACCCCGGAATTTGCCCTGACAGAAGAGCCCACTGGCTCTGCGCCGACGAAACGTGCGCACTTGCGCGTGGCGCCCCATCGCCCCTTTCACCTAACGGGAAGTACGTACCTGTACTGTAGATTGTGTAATTGGGACTGTAAAATATGTGATTAGAACGTCAGTGTAAAATAAACGTCTTCCCTCCGTACCCTGGGCATATTCCTTTGTCGCTCCCTTCTCCACCTGCCCAACAGAGGCGGTGTTAAGTTGGCGCGACGGCGTTTCAGTATCGTGAGCGTGCTCAACTAGCTCGAACCCACGGTGGTTCCTCGCAGTGTGCATGAATGCCTGCCTTGTGCAATGCTAGGATTATGCATATTGCGAGGTAGAGAGACCACAAGTGCAAGAATGGTCTGGTCCTATATCAGCTCAGCGACGCCGATGTCGTTGAGATATTCAAATAATGCGGTTAGCACTTTACGCTGAGAGGAGGGAGATGGCCATGGTCCCAGAAGTGCTTTTAAAGTCAAGGAACTGTGGTTGAGGCACTCGATCTTCTGTGCGAGGTTGTTTCTTGCTTGATAGTATGTAGGACACTCCAGTAAAATATGCTCGACGGTTTCTGGTGAACCGCAGTTGTCACAATAGGGGTTCGAGGTCAGGCCAAGGCGATAGCGGTAGGTATGTGTTAGCGCCACGTTGAGACGTAAGCGATGAAGCGAAGTCTCTAGGCGACGTGGAAGTCGCTCCGGTAACCTCAGTGCCAAAGTTGGGTCGACATGATGCAGGAATGGGTGCTGGTTTTCCGGGAGAGACCAGAATGTGCTTCTTTCCCTGAAAACAAGCTCCTTTGCTAGCCTAGAGGCATCGTGCTTCGTGAAGAAAATGTTCCTCACGTTCCGCAGTGGCACTAAAATTGCACAGCTCACACTTAAATGTACAGTTCACACTGTAGACAATGCGGTTCACACTGAAAACAGTGCACGCTGCAGGCAGTTTGCATTGTAGGTAGAACGGGGAAGTCGACCAGGCCGTTACACTAATTTGTAGAGTCCGTTTTCAAGGGCGTACTCGGTGATTGCTTCTAGTATGGTGGGATCGTCACGGACCCGACTAACATGTTCCTGTTCAGTCGCAGGGGCGGGACCTAGAGTTAAAAGCTGGTGGCGATTACGGTCGAATAATGAACAAAGCCAAATTAAGTGGTAAAGATTTGGTGTGCCTTCACGACTACAGTGGGGGCATCGGCGCAATTCGGATCCTGCTGGAGCTGTCCATTTATAAATAATGTGGGGGGTGTACGCTGCATTCGCATACACTTCGCATGCGAATACTTCCCCCGGACGCGAGAAGCGCTTGAGAGGGGTAAGGATGCCAACAGGAGTTTCTGCCTGTAAGCGCTTGCAGCTTTCCTTTTTGAGGTGACGAAGCTGGAGTTTCCAGTCTGGAGTGGGGGGACGGGTGTGGCGGGCACCGCGGGAGGTGATTGTAGCCTCTCCCTGGCAGCGTCGTGTGCCATTACGGTTGCCTTCTGCGCCTGTAGTGTGTCCTGGAGTCCAAACAATTCGAACTTTGAAGCCTTCAATTTGTAGGTCTCTTATCAAGGTGAGGATGTTTGCTGCCGTATTGTTCGGTGAAAACGGACGATTTAACTCTCGGACAGCAACATAGGAATCCGTGATGATGCGAAATTTCTTCGTGGATAGATGGCCGGAATGGCTGTAAATTTGTGTGTGTGTGTGTGTGTGTGTGTGTGTGTGTGTGTGTGTGTGTGCGTGTGTGCGTGTGTGCGCGCGCGTGTGTGTGTGTGTGTGCGCGTGTGCGTGTGCGCGCGTGTGCGTGTGTGTGTGCGTGTGTGTGTGCGCGCGTGTGTGTGTGTGTGTGCGCGCGTGTGCGTGCGTGTGCGTGTGCGCGCGCGCGCGCGTGTGTGTGTGTCCACCACGCGCGCGCGCGCGTACATCATTTTCCATCATTTGGAGCATAGGACATTTGGAGCATAGGACATACACGGTGTGGAAGGCTGAACGAAGATATCGGTATGTAGTATGCGAATATATCGATATATGCCGCGAATAAGATGAAGCTTACACGTTGATTTCAAGACCGGCAGAAAGTGGTGCATAGTTTGCACTTTGCGGCACTATATGTACTAACTACTAAGTTCCTCCGTCTTCAATTCTTTGCTATCCTTGTCACCATCGCACGACCACCTTAACTATGTTTGCAAAACAGTCGGCGAGGACATGCTACGCGCTGTGTCCCTTTGTGACGACCGCAAGTACGGTAAAAAGATTTTTATTTCGAACTACATACACCTCACATCTGCGATAAAAAAGCAACGATTACAGATTACTCGCACCCGTCTTCAATGTGCGTCCCAGCCCACGGCATTTGAGATGCGCACCCGTGCGATCACCGCAATCGATGGGGAGCAAAATCGTACGTTCCACTTCCGCGATGCATGAGGAAATGATAATGAGAGGGCGGCTTGTGCGCTCGCGTGCAGGAGTCTATATAAGTTCCGCCGTGATGTCACTGCGGGGCGCAACGTGCGCTCGGCACGACGCTGCACTCAGTCACTCACTCCGAGCGCACGCACGTATGCATGCAGCTCACGCGCCGCTGTATGCGACGCGGAAACAACGACCCATTCAGGCGAGCGGGCTTCCGAAGGCTAGCTGTCGAATGGCGCCTTCATCCATCACGCGGGTGACCGGCGCTGGCCGCTCAACTGACTGCTTTCTTACGCCCGCTCCATTTCGCGCCCGCAAGCGAGCGTATGCACAGTGGAACCGTGCGCCGTACACCGAAGCTGTCCATAATGAAAGTACGGATGTAGCGAAGAAAGGGAGCTAACGCCATTTGTGCCTCACTTTCACTGACAACAATAGAGTTTTAGCGGTCCGTATGTTCCGTGTCGTACGTGGTTACCGTGTTGACCGGGACCCGTCTGGGCACTTGCGCATTCGTCGCGGTAGGGTGGATTAGTTCCGTGGACCAGCCCTCGCCATGTCCGTGCATTCGTCACGGCGGAGTGCGATCTCCTCACCCTTCCCGCGCACGCAGGCGCAGTCGGGTCCTGGTCAACACGGTAACTACGTAAACGACGTAACAGCCTGTTCTGTTACGTGGTTACTGTTACTCGTGGTACATGGATCGATCTCCTGACGCAGGTGACGCGAACACTCCAGCTTTGCTCCATCATGCAAGGAGAGTCCATACGGATTTCATATACGGTGCACGTTGCGCGGAAAGCATGCGTGCAGTCAACGCCTGCTTGCTGCCCGCAGGCCCACGCTGGGCGCATTCGGACTGTGTATGCAGCCCGAACAGATTCTATTATGCGTGATGGATATCCGCAGCTTCGCGCCGCAGGAGGAAAGCAGCAAGGCGGTGGCTGTACCAGTACACATGTGCTCGAAGCTTCCGCTATACGGCCCGTTTCCTGGCCCGCCGAAAGGCTTGTCGAGTACGGCCTTGATTGGAGGGCGGCCTGCATTGCGTCTTGCGCAGAGACTATTACGAGCTCATTACGCGTGCTGTGCAGCGAAATTCGCCCAAGACAGGGGATAGCGGGGAGGGCAGAATATGTGGTAAAAGATGGATAGGGGACAAGGGCATCCCTCATTCAGCCACTCGTTTACAAAGTTGCTGCCGGGCCTACTGTGCGCGCTGTCTCGGGTCTTTCGTGTGCAACTCTATTCGGAGCAGAGTTACGGCCGCCCGCGTGCACCGGGACGTCCCGCAAGCAGAAGTCGATGGCCTGGAGAGTGAACAAGCGCGCCGGCCGGCAGCGACGTCGAAGTCGTCACGCCGATATAGTATACCTGTCTCTTAAATTCGCATCGCCCAAATTAAGCAACGCTTTCTCTCATGGGAACACCGAGTGCCGATGGCATCCTCTTTAACCGGTTATACTTCGTGTGGTGCCGGGGAGCTATTGAAAGCTCCATTTACTCATGTCCCGTGGCTCAAGTATATGGGCTCTGTATGCGTGCAAACGTGTTGCTCGGATCTGCAGCGACCTGTTACGTCAAACAGGTTCAGAAAACTCGTAAAACGGCTAACAGGTAAAAGTTTTTTCTAGATTTAAATTTATGTGGAAAAATTCGATAACAAACGGCGGATATTGCTGGGACCAAGATGAGATACTGCTCAGTTGGCGGGATATTCGCTTCTGCAGGGCTCGCGAGGTAGCACTGGCCGTTCGATGTTCCCTTCTGTTCAAGAGGTGCGGCCGTTTCATGGAAGAGCGGAGGTGCTTTAACCAACACTTCTTAGAACTGCCGTGACACTCTCCCATCGAGCTGTCGTGGCTGACGTTCGCAGTTAAGTAGAAACTGCGCATGGCTTTGATTGTTCGAAGTGTCGCCAGGTGAAACGAAAGTATCCGCTTTTTCGAGTCTTTTTGTCAATGGTCTTGCTGATCTGGGCGTGATTCTTTCTTTGAATTTGTATTTTGTGAATTACTACAGGCGCTCGTCTTCGGGAGGAACCGCTTATCCATGCTTGCTTGACAAGAGTTGATTCAATGTCGTTCTGGTATATAGGTATAGAGGTATAGTGTCCTGCATCATTTAACGCGTGCGCATTGGATTGTACCCGCAGTGCAAGCGTTGAAAAAGCGATCCCGATAGCTGCCACGAATATAAAGGAACGTGCGGAAGTTTCTGATGCATTGGAAAATATGCGTGTAAGTGTTGGCTGTAAGTTGTACAAAGGGCCGCCCTGATTTGCCGTCGTACGCACGAACTGTTTTACAGAAAGGTCCCAGCTATGCCTGCTTTTGCATTAACAGACGAATGCCACTGAACCGTGTCAGGATAAAAAAAAACCCGGAAAACTCCCAGTCGTGCGTATTACAGGATGAAAGTACCAATGAGCCCTCAGTTCTTCCGAGCAAAAACCGCAATCGGAAAAGCGCCCTCAAAATTTACACGGAAATGAACCCCGACAACGCATAGCCGCTAGTATTCGCCGCAATGCACCGCGGCTTGAATGGAACGGCTTCAATAGCGTTCCGTTGCTGGGCCTGTGATCTTATTGGTGAAGCTCAAAATCCAAGACATCGGCTGCAGGGGGTAGAAGGCATTGAGGACAGGCACTCTTGGAAGCCTCGAACAAGTCCGGACAGCAGCCGAAACCATTGCGCCCAAGAGCTAATCTGTTTGTCCGCCTTTGACAATTCCCGTAAGTACACAAATGCTGCTGGCCAATGCAGACTGCTCTGTCCATTTCATGCGGGCAGTTCGCGAGAGAGCTCCTGTCATAAGCGTTGGGTCATTCAAGCAGCGTAACTTTCTTTTCTATGATGCGATTAGCCGAGCGGCGCCGCGCAAAGCGCGCCCGCGGTAACCTGCGCCTGCTTGCAAGATTCGCCTTGAGGCCGGCGGAGAACAATGGCGTCCTTTCGGACGCCTCGGGCAGCAGCGAACGGCACACCCTCCGGGGAGACGGATGTTATGTCTGCGTATTATTATTACAACTCACCTTGGCCGCAAGGAAACTATTAGCACAGACTGAGTGCTTTCCAATATACATACGAATTGCAGCCGTTCGGAAGAAAAAGGCGCGCAGGAGCAGTGAATGGGTGAGTGATGCTTATTTTTGCTTTACTGGCCCCTTAGCCGACTGTATACGGGCCGGGGGAAGGCATTCGTTTGAGGGGTTACAAGCGCTTCAGAATAGCTTGATCATAGAAACATGAACTATGCGGTACATCGTGTTTTAATGCGAGTGTATCCATCCAAATCTACATGAGGGGAATGTTCGGCTTCCAGAAGCCGTAGGATTTGAGGGTAGCACAGAGGGATTTCTCTTCTTAGTCTTTCTCTTCTTATTTCTCTTCTTAGTCTACGTCTTTCCGCGCCTGTTTTCGAGATGAATCAGCACCGAATCGCCCAACTTGCCATCCTGTTAAGCACAGAGGGAGTTAACTTCAGAGCTGTCGAGGCGACGAAAAAAAGATTAGAATGCTGGTGGACGAAAAGAGGTGAGGAGAATATTGCCATTCTAGGGCCATTATTGTTTATTGTATATATTAACGACATTGTACACATACCACGAACACCAGATATCATCTTGTATGCCGACTATACCAGTGTATTTTTCTCTGGCAGGCAGTTGAGCAGTATAAATTCAGCTGTTAACACCTGGTTAGGTGACTTGACAACCTGGTTACAAGTGAATCAATTGCAACTAAACGTTGCAAAAACTAAATACGTTGTGTTCAAGCCTAGAAATAAACCGTATGATACTGAAATTCAAATACATTTTCAAAATTGTGTTATAGAACGTGTATATTCATACAAATTCCTTGGTGTTGTTTTCGAAGAAAGCCTGTGCTGGGCGCCACATATAGATAAGCTACATGCAAAAGTCAAGATCTATAGGAATGTTATATAAAATTAGACAACTGGTTCCTAAAACTATATTACGACAATTGTATTACGATACAACGAACATGAAACGAATAACAGTACTACAGAAACGAGCTGTTCGATGTATTGAAAATCTTCATTACTTGAAACATACCTCACCGGCGTTCTCTGAACTAAAATTGCTAAAAATTACGCAGCTGTTTGAATTTAAGCTCTTAATACGCATTTGCAACGATATCAAACTCGATGAATCCGCCTTTTATAGACAGTATCAACCACCCAACATGTATTATACATTTCGAACTATACAAAACCCCAATGATTAGGACAAATTATGGGACCCAAACATTTGGTTATTTACTACCCTGTTTCCTGAACAAACATCCTGATATTCCGAAAATGGTCCTCGAATCCCGTTCGATACGTGCCTTCAATCGCGATGTCAAGCAGTACCTTCTTACCCGTACTAGGGAATGAACTCTGCTGATGTATCCGCGGTACGATTGTTGTTTTGCATTTATTTGTATTTGTTTGGCTGAATTGTTCTTTCTGTGAATTTCTTTGGTATTGATGTCGTTTTCTCGCATTCTGTACTTCGCGTATGTTCGCTGCTACCGCTGTTAACAATGCTCATGTACGGGTGAATGGGCCTTAGTCAGGCAAAGTCCATCTGCCTTTAGTTCACTCACCCGTGAAATTTTGTTTGAATAAATCATTTTCGAAATCTCAAAAAAAAAAAAAAGGACAGCTACCACCTGTAACAAAAAAAAAGTATTTTGTGCCTACCCGCGGTAGTACATTAAACGACGAGTATAAAACATAGATACATTACTGTTTTTCTTTTTGGCAAGATGACACGTCATCACCCTGCTACAAAGGGGATACCACAAGCAATCGTCAATCATCGGTCCGATCCTTCTTCCTCCCGCTGGGTAAGGGAGAGGGGAGGGGGCCTCCCGCCGCTGACGCTTAGCTGCCGATTCCTTTGCGCGAACCGTACAATTTGCGCGCCGACGGCGCTGCCGTTCTCGGTGGAACGCCCGTCGACGTTCGAGTCCGCACAAGAGAGCCACAGCCCCGCCGTTTCAGCGGATTTCACACTGGGTGGAACTGGTTTTAATTGTAAAGCGAAGCTTTACATGGCTGGCGAAAGGAAAATCCAGCGGTCCCGTGTACGCAGAAAATTCCTCCGGCGCAACCCCATGCGCATGCGCGAAAAAAAAAAAAAAAACTGTTTGGAGAGAGAGAGAGTTTGAAGGGGAGAGAGATAGGATGGGGTTATAGATGACGTACCTACACCCTCGGATCTTTAACCGACACGGTTAAGTGGGAACGGAACATCGGAGAGGACGAAAAAGAGTCCCTCGCAGCAGAGCGCGTGCGCGCAGCAAGCTACTGCGTGAAGCGCAGCCTAAGCGACAACGGCGGGCAGCGTCAACGTGGCAGTGGCAAACACCGGCCGCGCGTTTGTTTGAAATGGGTAGGCCATGCTGCATGCGTCATACCTAAAACGCCGGCAGCACATTCCCGCACGGTGCACTTGTCTTTAAAAGGGATGACAATAAAGTTTAAGAATGTTTATAGGCCCATTTTTTAAGTATGTGGACCTATAAATTTGAACTTTTGCTCCAATTGGGACGCAGTTGAAGAATAGCGCGCGAAAATTGGAGCAGTGTACCACGAGGCGGGGCTTCCGAAATTTCCCACGACCCCGGCGAACCCCCTTAATAGCCATCGACGCACTTTCATTTGCCCACCCGACCCTCTCAGGTCTTGGCGGACACGACACCTGCAGCCGCTTCCGGAGTCAACTCGGCGTTTTCGTGCTGCCGTTAGCGTTCCCCACACCGCCTCGCGCGCTTTCCGGCCGCCGTCGCACGGCCATCTGGCGTCGTCGTAGTCCTGTGTCCCCCGGCGTATGCGATCTGCACAGCGACGAAGCGCCGCGCACCGACGTTCTAGATACGTAGCCACGCACGCACGCCGTTTGTGTCGTTGTGTCGTTTGCCGCTATAATAGTCTCGGGCTGTCCGTGCGTGCGTGAGTGTTTGTGGATGCCGCGCGAATTCGTGCTGGTGCACCGTCCGCTCCTGTTCCTTTTTTTTCCCCTCTCTCGTGTCCGGGCCCGGTCGCTCAACCTTTCAAAGAAAACGGCGAAGCGCAGCAGCATCCGTGCCTCCGAGCTTTGGGTGACCCGCTTCTCGCGCGCTCCCTTGTTCGAGACGCTCAGCCACGCCGGCTTCTTCACTGCGAGCTGGAGCAGTGATGCGGCGGCGATCATCTCCGAAGCCGCGAACAACGCTCTCAAGTGGCTGATCGCTCGGGATGCGCCATCGTCCATCACAGTGCAGAAGGAAAACATAACCAAGCGAATGTGTAGGAGCTTGCTGATCGGGATGGTTTTCTTGAAGATTTGGCCGTCGAGGCGTTTGCTTTTTTGCATTGGATTAAAACCGAAAAACCAGTTGGACGAGGGAGGCATCCTGGTAGATACGGCCGCGCGTATGTAGGTGACACGAGACTTGTTGATCTTGTTCGCCGCTATCAAGGGGGAGGCCAAGTTCGTCCGCCAATTTTGCGGCGCGCTGGCGCCGTCCTACAAAAAAAAGGGCTGCCTTTGTTCTGGTGGGGCAGTTGGCGGTGCGTTTGGAAAAGTTCATCTCCGTTCGCGCCGACTGAAGGTCTAGCTGTCTTGCCACGGTGTAGTTGATAATTGAGTTCTAAAGTCCGGAACATCGCGTTCTTAGGAACAGTTTTATTTGGGATTGCGGTTCCTTGTTTGGTAAAATCGCAAGACTTTGTCGACGGGCTGGAAGTTTTACCTCACATGCCACTTCCTGCTTTTATGGAAATGTTTAGCAATTTGCGCTACCTTTTGTTACCTAATATAGCTAGATGAGAGAATTGCAGCCCCCCTGTCCCGTTGAGTGAGCAGGGGGGGGAGGGGTTGCGTGGTAACTGGGCGCGCATCTGTGCGATACAATGTGTAGACGGAAGCAAAGTAAAAATAAGGGCAAATTACTGCAGGAAACGTCTGCGTTCAACTGTTGTTTGGCAGCCTATTCAAATTGGTTAGAGCTTGGCTCCACTTGGGGTAAAATCTCTTACGGCTGAAATGATTGGTCTGCATTTAGACCAGCTTGGACAGGTGTTCCCGCGGCGCTACCTTATTAGCGAAATCATTCCGAGTTTTTCTCTTTCCCCTTCCTGCTGTCTCTTGATCTTTCATTCGGAAGCGCGACTTATATTTTTCTCTTCGTTGATAAGCGCGTCGCCACCGCAGCCCACACTGCTTAGTTTTCGCAAGTGGTTCTCTCCACATCTTCAATCAAGACACGCATAAGATACCCAAGCTGGCCTCCATCATCTCGTCTGGATCTGCTCGTCTGGATCCGCACCATATCGAACCTCCATACTAGCCGATGCGCAAGCACGAGACCATGTACACACACACACGCACAAGTAAGTGCTTGACAAAGACATGTTGCATTTTATCGGTCTTTATTTTATTAAGAGTGGCCTCGAAGTCCACAATGATTCCCTATCTCCCAAAGAGACGGTGGCGGTAACGTGTATGTTTATTTACTGTGGGTACAAAAAATGTGATGTTATGCTTTGGTGAAGTTTGGTGCCTATATAGGAAAATATAATGTGAGATGGGAAAACATTTACCACGTGAATACAAAAAATTAGCAGTGGCTTAGCTTGGCTATGCCAGGATATACGTAGCGTGAGCTAAACTAGGATTAGCTGATTATACATGCTTACTGCTGCTAAAACGATTTCCAATACAATCCAATTCAATCCAATCCAATTTAATCCAATCCAATCCAGTCGCGGCGGCGGCGGCTCTGGGGCGCCAGCTGTACGCCGTGAGATGTCACTGCTCCTCGCGCATGCGCAGCACGGCTCCCCAGGAGCCACGCGAAACTGCTCAACCTCGGCCACTGTAGCTCAGACTACAAAACATTTGTTTACACTGAACACTACGTCTTCAGCTGCTGCTGGCCGTGGCTCTACCTTAACTCTACTTGGCCGATCCCATGAGTGTTTGTGTGTGACTTCGTGAAACTAATCATAATTATTAGTCACTCACTAAGTACCCAAATCTTTGTACGGTGACCAATGCTATTGCGACAGAGCTTTTAGGCGAGAAAGTCCCATGATGTCCCGGACTCTTGGCCGTGACGTGAAAAGGAAGGCGTGGCTTAACCTTAATTTATCGCCAATCTCATGACAAGTTGTGTGCGATTATACACTTCTGCAGTGCCGTTATACGATATATAAGCACCCCACTGATGTGACGTCAGGTCGCGCTATTTTGGGTAGCACCGCGCCGCGCCTGGAACTACTTACTACTTCAGAGCGTTTTTGAATTTGCTAATCTAAAAACGCTAGGCTTTATCCTCGTGCTTACGGTGCTCTTTCATTTCAGCCCTGGCCTTATCGACTTCTTCAACCGTTACACCGCTTATGATGATGGTGGCAGGATGCCCCTAGGGACTGGCCAACCAAAGAATCCATTACGAGATAGCTTCGCGTTCAACCACCGTCGTCATCTTCCCGTAGGGGTTTACTTAACGTATCCTAACCTAACATCACCTGGCCTGACCAGCCTAACGTAACCTAGATTAGGTTAGGTCAAGTTGCGTTGTCTAACCATCAGAACCGATCATTTAAGACGCTTAAAAACTTAGTATTAACCTAAATCAAGAAAATAATAATCGAAACAACAAAAACGAGAAAAATATGAGCCATTCCACTCTGTGAAGGTGGATGACGTGCGAAGCGGCGCCTTCATTACGACGACAGATAAGAGGGGTATGATAAGAAGGGTAATTCAAAGCGAATGACAGCAACTTGTCTTGACGACGGGACCGCTGCGCCAAGGAGTCAGAGGAAACTAAAGACACAAGCGCTTGGAACGCCTACAAATTGAGGGCGGTGCGAACGCGGACGTAGCCGACGTGGGTACGCCGCACAGCGGCAAAACTTCGAGGAGGAGGAGGAGGAATAACATTTATTTTTTTATGGAAAAGGGGAAGAGGAAAGGAGAGTGGGTGGTGGCCTCAGTCCAGGCCGCCTTCAGGCCCCCCAGCAGCCCGCGCCCGGGAGATCAGGTACTCCTGATCCTCGAGCTGGTAGCTGGTCAGCCTGTGCTCCCACTGCTCCAATGTAGGTGATGGAATTGGTTTGGGTTGTTTGACGAACTCCCATACGAGGTGATAGGTGGTGTTTGGAGTATTGTATGTTGGGCAGTTGTAGGGAAAAACAGTTGGTGAAATGTGATGTAACATTGTCATGTTGTAGTTAGTCTGTTTGGATTCGGCGCCAGATTCGTGAGTCTTGTGTATTGAGTGATTTGTATTACCTGCCTGGCACTCTACTGATCTTGAAAATGGTACCTATTGATAATTAATCCACTCAAAATTCATATCCAAGTGATGAAACGCATAGACTTAAGGACCAAATGAATGTTTAATGGCGTCGATTTTGATGGGGACCGCGTGCTAATAGCGCACACACGGGGACGCTCGTTCTGCAATGCCTCGAGCTTCAAAGACACGTGCCTTTTTTTCTTCGTAGACATGACAAACACACGCAACACTAGCCATATAAGCTTTGCTTAAAAAAACTGGGGTTGATTCATCTGTCATAGGAATCGGTAAAACACGAAAGTGAAATGTGCAGCGAAATCTGCAGCTGAGCATGATTTGCGGGTCGGCAGCTGTCTTGTGGGTGTGCTTGGCGAGCGACGTCCTGCTGGCGGGTCGCTTCGGCAAAGGTGTACTGGCGTCATTTCCGTGACGGATATGACGTCAGTGAAATCTTGGTGTATCGCGGCATAAAACACTTTCGTTTTAAATTATAAAACCCGCCGAAACGGACCCTAAGTATAACGTACTCTTTAGTACTAAAGGTTGCTTCCCCACAAGAATACCCTGTGTGCAGAGGTGCACCCTTTACAGGCCGCTTGCTTTGTTGTACTGGCGTCACTTCCGTGACGGATATGACGCCAGGGAAATCTTCGTGTATCCAGGAATAAAACGTTTTCGTGTTAAAAGAAAGGCACCCAAGCGCTGGGCTCGGTCCTCGGCGCCTTGCATATGAAGCTAAGGCGTAACCGCAACACTCCCTTCTGCTACAATGCGTTGTATTCAAGGTCGCGTATAGCTTCCTTGCAAATCTGACGCACGACTCCGTGATCCAGCCCAATTGATGTGGCAATGAAATATTACTGCTGGCAAGCCAAAACAAAACGCAACAAGTGCAGAGCAGAATGAATATTCGGTCCCGTCATTCTGCACTAGAGATACTTTTTTGTGCTTTAGTTGGTTCACTTTTCTACACTGCGTATATTCATACGATCACGAGAGCGATCGACAAGCGATCTCGAATATGCGCGCCGTACGATTCATCATCTGGCTGCATTCTTCGGTGCCCAAGTCCCCTCTCCAGCCGTCCTTACTCGGGCGTTCTAATAAGGGGAACATTATAAACGCACGCACTGCGGCCTCACGCATGCCGGGCGTATCTATGAGCGATCGCAGCGTGTGAAGTCCGTGCGTGCACGTATGGTATATACGGCGCGGATGTCGTGCACGATTTGATGAATGCCGCGCGCGCGGTTGCCCTCGGGTTTCGCTTTCCGTTCTTATCAGCGGCCATCGTAATTGCACGACGCCAACGATAATGCACTGGGCGCAACTGACAGCTGCGGTTCAGCTAGAGCTGATAATGCCAGGCAATATATCTCGCTAGCGACATTTGTGTACTGTACGCTGTTCAATCTCTCTCTCTCTCTCTCTCTCTCTCTCTCTCTCTCTCTCTCTCTCTCTCTCTTGTACACCCTCTCGTCAGAACCACACTCGCTGTGGCCAGTAAGGCCCCACTCGTTGATGTCGAACACTGCAATTCAGCATCATCATCATAATTTATTATGCCCTTAAGGGCCCCTTGCGGGGTATTACATAAGGGGGGAGCAAGTACAGAAATTCCACAGCCGGTGATGGTCGATGGTACAGGCGTAGAAGTGAGGCAGATTCATAAAGAAATGGCAGCAACACAGCAAATATATATACATATGTACCTAAAGGAACTGCAACAATAAAAATAAGGAGCGAGGACCCCTTTCAAAACAATTAATATAACCCATTGATTGGCCACATAAACCAATCAATCCCACACATGTCCCCACCCGCGGTCACGTCACCCAACACTCACTCTCATGCACTCATAGCACTCATAGACATCGTCACTGACCGCCCGGAGTGGTCAAACCATTTCGCCAGGCGGGCAGCACATACACAAGGCCAAAGCCGAACGCCTCATTTCTAATAGCAATATCGTATCTGCTCACCTGCCCTCCATCGCCCCCCCCCCCCCCCCCCGCACACACACGCACAAGAACACAGAAACCACACATAGACACACACTGAATAAAAGAGTGTCGAGTATGTTGCGGATGCTTTAGGGTTCGTGCAGGAACTCGAAGAAAAAAAAGTGCATACTCAGCGGCCTTCATGGCGCAGCAGTTAAGAAGCCGTGGCCGTATCCGTCTGTTTCCGAGCCGGGCTGACGGGCCGACGAGAATGACAAACATTCCCTTTCACCTGGTAATAACAAAACAGAAATAAAGGGGTCACGGATACGGACAAAAGAGACGGGAAGAGCCACTCTTCCTGCGGAGACCCCGCTCAAGGATGCAAACCGTTGTTCGTCGGCACCGTCACGTCAGTTTCCCTGAGCCCACGTGGTCATGCGAGGGCGATGTGGCTCAACAAAAGGCCGCGAAAACTTGGTCGCGCACTATGATGAAACGTCGGAGAAAGAAAAATGTGAAAGAAGAAAGAGTATCTTCAGTGAAAAGGAAGTTCCGCATGAAAAGAGCGAGATACCGAGCCTGCAAAAAAGCAGCAAAGTCTGGCGGCAGGGCAGGTCATCGCTAGTCTTCTGAGTGAGACCCCCCGCTCGCCCGTCTTCGGCTGCACCGCTTGCGTCCAGCGCGCTGCTCAAGCAGCCCTTGCATGCACGCACAGCAGCATGCTCTTCCACCGTGGTTCGTCCCTGGCGGACAATGGCTCCTTGCCTAAAAGCCCTTTGCTCGCGTTCTTGCCGAGGCGCTTTTCTTTTTCTCTCCCTAAACATTTAAAGAGGCTTTTTGTCCCGGAGGTAATCGCACCGGCCATTTGTCTTTCCTCCTCTCCTTTCCGTCCGACACAGCCGCGTCCTTTATTTTGTGTCTGGCTCGTCGTCTTCGTTGTGCTGTCCATTCCAGCGCACGACGAACCCCCGCACCTTCTCTTCTTGTGAGCGAAGCACTTCTGTGGTGGCGGGTCTCGGACGTCCCACAAAGAAGGCACGTTTGGCAGCACTGCACGTGCTCGTAGTACGCGTTTTTAACGACACACGCATGTTTCGCCGGCTGCGCTTCTTGCGGTGAGTTCAAATAAAATACGAGAATAAAGAAGAGAAACGCTTCTTCAGCCTTGGGAGACTCGGAATAATCCTTGTTGTTGAACCGTTGAAAACGCTGGAGGTACGTCTGAGTACGTCAGGCCGGAGGGGACAACTAATGGTGAGCAGCACGGGGACAAAGTGCTCATAATAGTTCTCTCGCAATTTAGTTTGGGCCTAAAGGTATTTCTAACCTTCGTGACTGCCCATACCTCTGTGAGAACGATCTCTGCATAGTGGCTCACTGATGCTCTCTTTCCTGGTCGGGATCATTGACTGAGGGGTGACTGGTTACGCTGCAGGGCGATACCGCCGTGTCCCTGTGCCCCCACAGGAATGCCAGGCGCCCCTATGACACTGCCGGCTACGAACAATCGTGCAGCGGCGAACTGTTAATCACGCGATGCACGGTCCACTTCTCCCACGAGCGGCGCTGGAACCGCCGAATGGATCCAGAAACAGCGACCGTTACGGCAGCGTCCCGTGGTCCTTCTGATTCAGCCCGTGACACGATCAAATGCTTTCGTTCGCTCACCCGGGGCCTGCGGGTTCAGGGACGAGCCCTTGCTGACCGTAGCTTCAGCGATGCGGCAGAGGAAGAAGGGCCGACCAGAGGGCAGCGGAAAATAACAATTGCCCGCTCGTCCATCAGCGGGGGCCCTCCCCGTGCAGTTCGGCCCCCCTCGGACGGTCATCATCACAGTGCGGCGTCTGGAGAGGCCCCCCGAATTAGGTTGGGTCGTCCGGCTCTCTTGTGCCGGGGGGCGCCTGTGGGGGTCCCCCGCACCGTCCAGGCTACAGAAACACGTAACGCTCGCCGTCAGTCCGATGGCCCGGAGAACCCCCATGCACGTTGTGTAGGAAGGCGCACTCCGGAGTTGGCACGTGCGTATGGTACTGCAGGGTTGTGGATGTCGGTTGTGCACATGAGCACTGCGCGCCTCTGCCACGATTTTTATTCGACTATTGCAGCGGGCCATTCCAAGACAAAGCGCCCTCATCTCGTCGTCTGTGCATGGTGCATTAAATATAAAAGGCCGAAGAAGACAACTTTTAGTTGTCTGCAGTGGGACACTGATCATTCTGCTGTGAAACTAACGGCGCAGCCTATTGGTCAATCTGAACATGCACGCTTTGCACGCGTCACGATACCGAGCCATACACTTTCGTTACAAAGTAACACGCTTTTATTTTTATTTTTGTGGCGGCTATAGAGTAGTGTTGCAGACGGAAGCTGTGTCTGTCGCTTCAGTTAGGCTGGCAACTTTCTCTCCCCACAGCGCTCATTAACCATAGCGCGGTGGCTGTTCGTAACGGCTGGTCAGATAGGCCATGGTCTCCAAAGGCTACGGTAATGAGGAGGCCAGTAAGTTGAGTTACGACAAAGCACTTGTGCGGTCGAAAGTTAAAGAGTCTAACTATATATACACTCTTCTTCCGCCTTCTCCGTAGCTTAACTGACGTGACGTGACTGGAGGAGCGTTTTCCGTTCATTAGCGTGTTTCTTATCTTCGAACAGCGCCGACACAATGAAGGTTTAGCCTCGGGCCCGCCGCATTCTCGCGCATTATAGTCACCTTGGATAACCGCGAACGAAAAGCTAGAAAAAACCGCGTGGCCCAGGGGGCTTGCATGCGTGTCCGAAAATTGATGTAAGGAGGTCGTTCATGCATATATGCAACGCCCTTTGTGGCCCGCCTTTATTTTTTGTTTCACCGGGCTATCCCCGACCGACTCCACCGACGTTGCCTTTAGCGCCATGCATGCCGGCACGCAACTTGGGACCACAGAAAAGTTTATGGGATGCTTGGCCGCCACCTAAGACGTGGCGATGGCTTTTTGCGTTCGTTGTCCGTATCTGCTCACTGAACAGCACTATCGCCATCGCTTGGGGGCTATGCGGTGACCTGCAGTGGCTAAAACCGCTCCCGCAAACGTGATCATTTGCTGCGGTTAGGAGAATTATCTTTGTGCAAGTGCCGCAGGCTCACGAAAAGGGCGCGCCTCATATTTGCGCTCTCCAGGGGGTATACTGTCGTCGTGCAGATGGTGGCCACGAATCAAATGGTTGAGAGCCGGCTGACCGAAATTCTTGGTGTCGGAGCCGCGACGACTGGCGGCGGTACGCTGTTTGGCAGAATCGCCGAGAGTATACGTTTACTCGTAAGAATCAGTGACACTTGAACAGCCGCGTCGGGTCTCCCGGACATTGGAGAGGAAGCGTCGTCGTCATCGTCAGCCGTTGGCCCTATACACCGCAGGAATTTCTCAGTGACTTCCACTAACTCCTATGTCTCTTTGGCTTAACTTTCGCCTGAATCTTATCCCCCCACGTGCACTTTTCTGCTTGGTTTCAACGGTATCCAACCCGTATCTCGCCTGTGGCGCGGCGCGCACATGTTGTCACCGCATTTTCAGGTAACTTTTAACTAGACGCAAACTCCTACTTTCTTGGCGGCAGAAGTATACGTTGCGTATAATTTTGCTGGATAATGGTTCCCAAACGCGCCCCATGATATATGCCAATCTTTATCCCCATTCGTGGTTTCGGCCCGGGGAGATTCCGTGTTTACGATAGTAACCTATCCACTCACCGCGTCCACTGCTTTTTTAAAAGTGTTCATGCGGCTCAGCTTTTAAAAATTAATTTTAGATTTAATTATCATCATCACGGGGACTAGAACCACCATAGTACTTAGTGGCACAAAAATAAATCCAATTTATTTGTATTTAAACTCAAATCAAACTCTAACGGGTGTTATTTTGCGTGGGACCTGCGCTGAAGTACTTGTTAACAAGATATCATCGGAGAACTGACGCTGTTCTTGGCTTTTGAAGAGATCTCAAGAAGCTGGACGGTCTCAAGGGGTCCTGAAATGAGGGCTCTTCCCCAGGGCTGACTGCTCTATAAAGACGTTTATTCCTCCTCCTCCTCTCCGACTTTGACTATCCTCAAACCAATCTTTTATTGCAACGCCTAAACGTGTGCCTCAAGTATGAGGTTTAAACCCCTGAGAAGACCTGTCTGTTTGTGTAACGCCTTTCTTAATCTTCTTATGAGGGGTCATGGTGCCCGTTTATTCTATGCATATCGTGAACAGTGACTGGAGTTTCCGGAAGCCTATCAAAACGAACAGGCGAATAAATCTCGGACGGCTATAACTAAAAAAAAGTTAGCAGGCACCCCACAATATTCTCTCGCACAGTTAATATTGAAGCTTGTTAGCTTACGCGTGACGCGCTTTGAAATTTGTCCAAAATCTAACCATGTTTTTTTTTTTTTTTTTTGTACGTGAAACGTTTTTAGGATTTGTGTACAGCATTCCGTGAAGCCGAAGCGGCGCGACCAAATCAGTCGACGCTGATTGGCTAACAGGCCGCGTGAGCACGCCTGGGCTCCAAACTTGCAGCGCGAGTTCTTCAGCGTGAAACTTGTTCGCGAGCACGCGTGACCATGGGCTCACGCCTCGCAGTGCGCGCGTTCTTGCACTTTGGTATAGAAGGCAAAGTCATGCAAGGAGCGGTGGGCAGGGTTTTCCTGAAAACTTGAACGTCCAGGTTTAGTACTTAAAATAGCGGCGCCCATCGACGATACGATCATGATACTGTGGCGCGTCGTCGCAAGAGAATTCTTGATCCCTTCGTTTCCTTACCTGCCTGCACACGTTGGCGTCTCTCTCTCCCTCTCTCTCTTATTCGAAGGGGGAGCGTCTGAGTAAATGAGTGCAATGGTACGGCACTTATCCGAATGCCTGGTAGTCACGACGGACCGCAGATTTGTGCCTTTGCAGAACTCTCGTAGAGACTGCAATATTGTCACGTGGATATTTGTCAAGCAGCGATCCCCTGCTTGCGGTGTGTGTGATCGCCGTGCAGTGTTCAATACCCAGTGAGTGATACGGGATTGCTCCAGGGGCCAGGCAGCCGCGGAAGCATGTGGGTCCCGTGAAGAGGGAACCGCCCCCATCCGGCACGTAGTCGCCGCAATTTTGTGCTGCTAAATAAAGTTGCTCTCTCTCTCTCTCTCTCTCTCTCTCTCTCTCTCTCTCTCTCTCTCTCTCTCTCTCTCTCTCTCTCTCTCTCTCTCTCTCTCTCTCTCTCTCTCTCTCTCTCTCTCTCTCTCTCTCTCTCTCTCTCTCTCTCTCTCTCTCGCTCTCTCTCTCTCTCTCGCTCTCACCTTGGTCAGCCAGGTGTTCGAAGACGACGACGCAAACGTGCGGGTCCACCGCTCGCGGGCCAGAACGATTCAGCCATCTTCGCTGAGACTCGCCGTGCTGCATGTACTCTTCGGTGTAGCGCTACGCCTAATAAATAGGTACATCGCCATCCTGCAGCTGTCTACACCTCCGTCTACTAAGACGCAACAATACTTCTGCTTTGGAGGCTCTGATACTGCGTCATTCAGGCAGTACTCAACCCTATGCGCGTTATCTTCGGAATATACCTGCATCAGGAACTCTCATATGTGTATCACTTCCTTATCTATGACGCTATTCTGCTCAAGCGACATTAGCGGCAGCGTACGCATCTTTGAATTGAACGCGTACATATGAGCGCTTTTTTTGCCGCTTAAAATTCTTTTTTTAAAAAAAGAAAGAAGCTACGGCGCAAGAGGAAGGAAGCCCGTGGGTTCATCAGAGTGGCGTGAATCGCGCTGTGCACGTTCATGCGGCACCGGCGCGCGTGACTGTCGCCTCTTCGCGGGAGGAAGCCGCGGCAACCAACCGCAGGCTTCCAGGGACCAGGACGTGTGGTTTACTCGTTCTCTTTTTATTTGTCTTCAGACTTATTTCTCCATTTCGTTCGCGTCTCGATCCTCCACGTAAGCACCTCCGCACGTAATCCGTGAGGAGTCGTCTCCCGATTTTACTTTCTTTCGCCTCGCGTTTCTTTCCGTTCCGAGCACCGGCTTCCGCGGGGGACGTCTGCGCGCAGGTGTGCGTTGCTGAGTTGGACGGCATCGCGCGAATCGCGCTTTCCCGGTCGCCGCCGCCGCCGCCGAGGAAAGCAGTCACGCACAGCGCCTGTTCGAGTCCTGGGCGAGTGCCAAATGAATGTCATATATATCCTCACGAGATGGACGAGCTACGCGAAGCAGTAAAAAAGTGACCGCAGCGGCGAGTACGGTCTCCCTCCTATACACTCACGATGCCCCGACAAGCCGTGAGCGAGGCCATCGTTTGAAGAAAAAAAAAAACCAATTCAAGATGTTTGCAGCTGCAGCTATCATGCGCATCTGCTTCTCTGTCTCTGGATAGTCCTGCCGGCATAGCTCGACAGCGCATGCACGTGCGAGGGCAGGATGGACGCTCTTTATATAGACAGCACTATCCGCGACGACGACGTCGCTCTGATTGATTATTCCGATTTGATTATGAGGCTTAACGGGTATACGCAGGCGATGAGGGGTGCCGTAGTGGAGCGCTTCGGATTAATTTTGACCACCCGGGGATCTTCAACGTGCGCGGAAATCTCGAGCACACTGGCGTTTTCGCTTTTCGCCTCCATCAGAAAAGCGGCCGCCGCGATTGCGAATCGAACCCGCGTTTTTGGGCTCAGCAGCACAGTGCCTTAGCCACTGAGGCAATGTTGCTCTGAATACCCGCGATACTGCGTCTTACCCAAGTACCTGAAGAAGGACGTTCGAACATGTTGCCGAGGAGGCCGCGACAGCCGTGCTTGAATTACCGCAACAAGTGGCTGTTCTTCTGCGCAGATATCCTGAAGTCAATCAGAGACAGCTATTTTCTGAGATCTTGACTGCCCGCATTGTTGGTGAACTGAGTCTACCCTCATGGTGCTGTGAAACCTATATACCACCGAACACGTTACTATTATGGAGGGGTGAGTAATTTAAGGGGGCGAATTGAATAGCATCCAATTCGGGCTGCGTCGTACGAGACTATATCACTACGGCCGAGGGCAGGAAACGTCGCCCCTGTTCTCTCGGGCAGCATGGATCGCCGCGTTGCAATCCTTCAACAATCACGCTGTTCCTGCAGCACGTGCTGTGTTATTCGCGCAGTCGTGCCTTCGACTCAACGTGCGCAACGAAGACCCGCACGCGTTGCTGCCTCTGGGCTAGCTAGCCCCATCAGTGTTTAACGGCGGTAATGAACTGCTGAATGGCGGCGAGCAGGAACTCTGGCCGCGCGTGCCGGCTTCCCAGAATAGGTTCGTTGCAGGTGTGCGGGCACGCGACAAGGTCCGCGAGTACACTGAACCACAAGGGCGCCCCCGCCTTCACCCCGACTGCGGCAGCCCTGTTGCACGGCGTCTGACCCGTGCGTGCCAGGGGCCACGGGTTCGCTCGCCACGGCGCACGAAGGCGGCGGGGTTATCGGGGCGGGCGATCGGTCGGCACCGAAGATCACCGATCGTTCATCGCGCGCCCGCGCACGCCTTCTTCGTGCGTCGGCAGGGCTCGTCGCCGTGTCGTGAGCGTCGCCTCTTCCTCCTCCGCAGGCTGGACCGCGGCGTGGCGCCCCTTTTGTTCTCGCCCTTGTCTCGTCTTCGTCGTTTAATAACGGCCCCGGCGTACTCTCCGCACAACTACACGCGCTCTCTCCTTCCTTTTGGGATGCACATACCGAGCCAGCTCGTCGCGCAATGCGGAGAGCGTCTCGTGTGCAGCTGCCATTGCCGAGCCATTTTGTGCGCGGCTTGAGCATGCGGGCGTCTTGTCGGCGCTCGTTAAATGCGCGCCAAATGTTGGCAGCATGGCGGGAGTAATTACGGCGACCCCGAGGCAGGAGTCGGGGTCGATGTTAAACACCCTCTGCAGGTGCGCGCCGTCGCATGGCTTCCCTGCAGCGCGTCGGTGCTGAGAGGGAGAGAGGCTGTAACTACGCCGCTTCCAGCTTCCTCCTCGAACAATACGCGCTCGAGTATGGCAGGATATAGGGATGCGCGTGAGTCGGTGAGGGCACGGATCTCGGGCGCTCCAGATTGCCGTCTGTGCGGCACGCCCGCTTGTTTCGGGCTCTGCTTGCAGGGTGTACGAGATCGACCCCTTTGCCGACGCGCTCGACACTTTGTTCCAGGCCGACGCTGGCTGCAAACTGACGTGGCCGGACAGCTCGTAGCACGCGGCCTGGCCGGGGTCGTGATTCATTCTATTCGTGGAAGACAGGACCTGTACTAGCTCTGTCATGCGGCCGCAGACAATGCAGAGCAGCTCTACACTGGCCACACGTCGCCTTCCGCGCTGCTGCTGCGGCTGTTTGTGCGGGCAGTATCTTCTCTCCCGCATCGCCCCCGTGTTGTTCGTGTTCTTCATCTTCTTGTTGTTCTCCCTCTTTTTGCTCGCTTTCTTATCACTCTTTTTGCCCTCGTCCCTTTAGCTTTTTGTATCACTGACTTATGTCTGTCTCCCAGCAAACTTTTGCCCGTTCGTAAGATGTCAGCGTACGTCACGAAGTGTAGTCGTTATCATCATCATCATTACTCATTCTAAAGTGAGCAGCAGGACTGGGGGTGGTATTGTGAACCCTCTCCCCCAACCGTCATCTGTTAGATACGCATTCTATGCGCCTGCATTGTGTTAAGACTGTAGCAGCATTAAAGGGGAAACGCATGAGTCGTCGCATGGGTGTGACGTGCCAAGCGAAGCGAACAACGTACACTCGTCAGAAGCTGGTCACATGCGACGCTTTTCCATCTCCGACAACTGCTTAATCTATTTTAACAGCAGAGCTGTTTAATCTTTTAGTTCCGCCGTCGAACGTTATCAGAAAAAAAATACCAAGAGCACGTGAGCGTCGTGAGGAGCGCCCGGCGTCGCCAGCTCGACCTTCAAGAACCCACTGCCCAGCGTTCGTGGCGTGATCTCTCGCATGCTGTTCTCTTCGCCAGTTCACGCGCGTTCGTGCCTTAAGTAAGTAGTACAGACGCCGAGTTCGCGCTACAGACACCGAGTTCGCGAAGACCATCTGCCTCGGGTTCTAGCGCGTGCTAATAACGCGGTCCACTTTGGGAGAGATGTGAAAGCCTGAAGACAAAACGATCCGGGTCTGCCAGTCATGGAGAACTTGCGGCGGCAAGTTCGGAAGTAAATGGGACGTGCACAGCCGGTTCTCCGACGAAGGAATAGGGGCCGCCAGCTATGTTGTTTTTCCAGCCTTGCACCACTAGTGCAAGCTGTGCTTTTTTTTTTTTTTTCATCATCCAAGTTTTCCACCTACGTCGCTCCCGCATGAGGCGGGAGTTATCTTCTTTTTAGGCCCAGGTCGTGGTTCGGTCGCCTACGACATATCAAGAGCAATTAATTGACAGCGGGTTTGGCAACAAGCCTGTCAGAACTGAGTCCCTCGCTATTCGTGTAGCCAATCAGATTTTTAAATGAGGGGCTTGTTGAATGGACGCCGAAAGGGAAGCCAGCGGTCAAGAACATTGATTGATTGATTGTAGGGCTTAACATCCCGATGCAACGCAGGCGATGAGGCGCGCCGTAGTGGAGGGCTCCGGAGTAATTTTGACCACCTGAGGATCTTTAACGTGCGCCGAAATCTCGTACACACGGGCGTTTTTGCTTTTCGCCTCCATCAGAAAAGCGGCCGTTGCGGCCGGGTATCGAACCCGCGACCTCGTGCTCAGCAGCGCAACGCCTTAGCCACTGAGCCACGACGGCGGGTCGGTCAGGACTTCGCTGTTTCGCTGTTTCGAAGGACTTCGCTGTTTCGTGTGGAAATATTTTTTTTATATGAAGGGAAGTGGAGGACAACATGCTGTCCAGATGGGACCCGAACCCACGACCCTTGGATTACCATAACATGTTTCGCAGCCTACTTGTCACGTAGCCAAGAGAGAGAGAGAGAGAGAGAGAGAGAGAGAGAGAGAGAGAGAGAGAGAGAGAGAGAGAGAGAGAGCGATCTTTAATGAAGTCTGGCGATGTTAGCTGGGCTAAAATGCCTAACTTGCTACGCCAGTTGATGACGTGATGAAAATGATGGCGATGATGTTCAAGAAGTTGATGCGTACAGATACGGCGAGTTATTCACAGCGACTGGTCTAGACCTGTGTGTTGCAGGTACTCTATCAGAGCTTTGGTAGCCCGTAAAGCGCGTTTGGGACAAGCCCATGGTCCTAAAACGTCCTTTAGCTGCATGTCCACGGAAAGCCAAGTTCGTCCAGGAAAAGTGACCGCACTAGCGACGTGTTGCCAGAATCGATTAAAAGTGGTAGTCATACATCTTATTGTTCTTTTCAAGTACGCAATTTCTTTTTACGACCCCTCTCGCAACGCTTTTACTTCGCCTCTGAAGCAACGCCCGCACGACCGGCCGAGTACGGCACCCTGCAATTTTCATGGGTGTGATAGCAAAGCCTGTACGAAAAGATTTATTTCTCAGCGAAGATTTATGGACTTCAAGCCGTTCAAAGTGTGTGCGTTCGGGTTCTTTCTTTTTATGAGATGATTGGAGACCACAAGCACGCATGCGCTTTGCCTGTCTCCTCCGTGTTTTGATGTACGGGTATTGTTTTAGGCGTGACGCGCTTTCAAAGCGCAGTTAATGTATTGCAGTGAAGCAAAGGGCCCGCGATCGATGGATCTACAGTTCCCTGCAGGCAGGCAGGCCGGCTTGTCATGTTTTGTGATCCTTCAATTTATCTTCTTTTACTACTATACAGTCTACTCCCGTTAATTAAAAGTCCACGGGGACCGCAAATTCTTGAGATTAACCGAACTTTTAATTAAGGAGAAAATACAATGACAGTATTGCCATTAGTCCGAAACACGTCTCCCTTCTTGGTTTTGTTCAGAATCTCGGCTCTCGTCGGCAGTACGGGCGTACGAAACGGGTTGCCATGATAGTTGAGACATAGCGAAATTCGAAGCATGCTCACGCGGAACTGTGTGCAACAAACAAGGTTGACGACCTGACGAGAGAGACACGTGCGCTGGCCGTGAGTCTCAGCACACATGCCGCTTTATCGACCGTGCGCTGCCTTAGTTGCGATGGCGCGGACATAGTTCAGAGCAAGGCGTTGCTTTGACACTTAAAATTTTTGAATTTTAACACGAAAGTGTTTTATGCCCGGGTACACCTTGATCTGACCGGTGTCATATCCGTCACGGAAATGACGTCGCCAGAAAAAGTTTCATTGACGCGGCGGCGACCGGATTCGAGCCACGAACTCTCTCGCCGCAACGGGAGGTATACACAGCGCTCACTCTGCCCACTGCGCTACGACTTCAAGCGCAAGAAGGTCTACGAACGCGCCTTATATCTTTCCCACTATTACCTTCATTCAGATGCCGTCTAGGAGATACTGCCTTCTAGGAGAGGCGAAGCGAAGTAGTTCATCATGACACTAATGAGCGGTGACAGTTGGCGCCTCGACGCCCGCGTCTTCGTGTACGGGGGACGCGGGTGAATGAGTCACCCTGCGCCACCTACTGCTTTCGGTTTCGGTTCCGTTTGTTCGCACGGTTTTCAAGTGGGTGTGGTTTCAGTCGGATTTCGGTTTCGTTCGCACGGTTTTCAAGGGGCTGGGGTTTCAGTCGGATTTACGCAATGTTCAGGCGCGTGCAATCCAGTGTCTAACGTTGATGCGTCTAACGGTGTCATACCGACTTTAATATAAATAGCGATGTGCAAGTTCATATGGATGCACAAAAAATGCTCCTGTGAAGGCACATTCCACTTTTGTGTTTTACCGATTCCTATGAAAGAGGCATCAACCACATCTTTTTAATCGAGAAATATACGATCGCCTCCATGCTTTTTATTCGAAATAACTTCCGATTAACCGATATGATGTGTTTTAGCATCGCATTATCAAACGACCTCTTCCATTCAGTTGCATCTAAAGTTGCCGGTACCTGAACATCACTTCCAATTAACCGAAAATTCCAATCAAGCGACTTCTAATTACTGAGAGTTGACTGTATCGCATTCATACCACCTTAATTTATGTAGTGAAAGGCAGATAAAACCACAGATAAATTCCCATAAACGTGTGAATCCCATAAAAACAGACGTCGATTGGGTATTCGTCGAGGCCTTTGAGGCCTTTCACCAAAAGGCAATGCAGATTCCACACAAACCGATTGTTGTTATGCACGGATAAAAAGAAGTTCGCGTCTGCAGTACCTAAGCTAGCAAAGCCTTGTCAGCACGCATTCGAATGCCCCAGTTTCGATTTCGACGTGGGTGAACGATTAATGCTAGGTATATCTGACATCATAAAGGATATTTACCAAAGCCAGAACAAGCCGCACACGCGTTCGAAACAAGCTTATTTCTGCCATTGCTGTTCAGGACTTCAATTTATTGCGTAAATGTTTAATTTTGTTTCTTAACAACGAATATCGCTGCTGATGACGCGCTGTACAGTTGTGTTATCTTTTAGAGAATTTGTAGACATTATCGCTGAAACACACTACGTATCTAATACACACATTTGCACGCAGTGCTGTCGCCCGTTCCCGATGAGTGTAATGCATGTCAGGCCTATACGCGCGGAAACTTTTTAATCATTCTGGTAACCATCTCCTCATTTATAAATTAATGGACCAACGTCTTAAAGTGCTATTTGATCTGACTGTCACCAACACTGGCGGTAACGCAGGATGTTTTCAACGGAGGATTAAACAGCCACGCATGCATTATTTAAACATACGTGAAATGGGAGAGGTGTGTACTTTCACGAATAAAGGCGGGAAACTGTAGCGAGTTCATTCCATACGTACTTGTTCAACAGGAAACGAAAGCTTCAACGTTTATGTTGCTGTTATGCTCAACCAGGCACGTGCACGTTTTCTTCATTTCAATTCGTTTCATTTATTTTACTCTCAAAGCCAGGTGCTTTGGAGGGGAGTGGGTAAAGTTATCCAAAGAATACAACAAAAGCAGTGCGGTTAAATGGTACCGGCAAAAACAGTGTCAAGTAAGGTTCTTCGTGATTCTGTGAGGGTTCTTCGATGGCAATTGTTGGCAGGGAAGGTGGTTCGAGTCCTATGATGTCCTGGGTATAAATGACTGAATATATGTTTCAGTGTGAAAAACACGTCTTAGTGTGGCAGAGTCACATTTCTTGGAGCGACCTTGAACAATGCGTGCCGTCGCAACAGGCCAACACGACTATACGGGCTTTTATTGCGCGTATGCGGGGAAACGAATCAATGCATGTGTGCGTGGTGACTCTGTTCGGTGTATAACGTGAGTTTTATTTTCATTTCGCAGAACACGTCCCGGGGCCAAGACCTTCTTGACGTGGTGTACAAGCATCTGAATCTTCTGGAGACGGCTTACTTCGGTCTCCGCTTTGTAGACAACCTTGCGCAGACGGTAAGAACTGTGCACTCTTCATAAACGCCTCTTTAGTTTAAAATACGATGTCTGTCTGTCTGTATCTATCTATCTATCTATCTATCTATCTATCTATCTATCTATCTATCTATCTATCTATCTATCTATCTATCTATCTATCTATCTATCTATCTATCTATCTATCTATCTAATATAATCGATCTTATCTAATCTATTAAACCTAATCTATCACATCTGTCTAAAATAATCTATATAATATATCTAATTAATCTATCTAATCTAATCTAATCTATCTGTGCGTGTGTGTCATAGTTATAAACCATTTTTATAGATAATCCTGATGCCACGTTCTAAAACAGTGTTTATCGGACTGTGTAATATCAAAGGGAAAAGGAGGAGGACGGGGCCAGCACGAAACAAAAAAGTGTTAACACTTCTTCAAAAAGAATGAGGTAATCATATTTGCTTTTACAGCGGCACTGCTATATGAGGCACGTTGCCATGGTTTTGCGGTTCCCTTCCATCCAGTGTAAAAACTGCCTGTAAATCATGCTTCACTGCAAGCTTTTGCATAATGAAAGAAAGCCAACTTTATGGAGAAAAAATGGCGCGGTGCATGGAAACCGAAATAACGTTCGACAACGGAACATTAGCGCGAAGCTCATGGCGCTACTGTTTGTAAACGAAACACTTTGATGAGACGTATCCCATCAGGGGACGATTCAAGCAGTTGAATGTAAACAAAAGAAATAATTTCTGGACTTGGCGGCAAGGGGGCTCAATTTTCGGACCAAACCGAATTTAATATTCAAGGGGTCCCGCAACCACGTTGACGTGAGCACTGTTGACCTGAGGAACAAAGGGATGAAAATAATGAACGCTCTTGAGCTTCAGCGCCCCTAAGCATAGTTAGCGGACCATTAGTCGCACCATAACGTAGGATGCGGATTAATTTAGGCCAAGTGACGTGAATGCTTAACGTGGTTTGCGCGGCTACTTGCACACAAGCAGCGAACTTATCCCAAGGAAATCAACGAATTCTGTTTAGGACTAAGCGAGGCAATCATTCATGCTGCTTCGAAGGTTTGCAAAAGAGTTGAAGGGTGGGATGTGAGCTAGACACGTTGTTCACCGACAGGTAGTTCCACTGCAGCTTCGAGGCTGCAGCCGTCTTAGGTACCAACTTTCCACCAAATATCTTTGTATATTGTAGTTTCTAATACGATGTTATAGAGTGCTGTGTCATAAACTAGGGCCGAAAAGAAGCCTATAGAAATCGGCGGCACACATTGTCTGCGGACGCCCACAACCGCGCAGAAGGCGCATGAGTGGACCCTGCGCACCAGTGATGAAAGAGTATAATTTTCTGAATTTATTGTGTCAACAGCGCATGTATAGTTGAATTTGTGTAAAAAAACAATTACTGACATTCGCCTGCCGATAAAATCATGCCCATTAGTTTTTCGCCCATTAATATACCTTGGGTATCACTTGATTGGTAACGTTTAACTTCGCCTGTGAATTAATCTCGGGCTACCCACCAAGCCGCACTAATGACTTCAGCCGCAGAGTAGAGCTCTGTTGAGCCACAGAGATGAAACTTTGGACTGGTTCTAACCACAAGTTGTTGAGAATAGCTTTATGCCCAAATTTAAAGGTCACAATTTTAAAGCATACTTTTCCCTTATCTGTAAATCCGCATGGTAAAGATATCGTAACGGCGTCTCCATCGTCACTCTTGTCTTTCTTATCCAGATATTTATGCTTCGCATTTGAAACGGTTCGTACGCCAGACAGGTTTCTGATTGGCTTCCGGCTTAGTATCTGCCATCGACAGGACAATCGGTGGCGCCTTAAAAACGTGACTCCACGACGGCCGTATAGGTCAGTCACGAACGGTTCCTTCAAGCAACCAGCCTTTTTTTTTTTTTTTTTGATAATCCGACCGAGGATTTTTACCCTTAGAAGCCCAGAAGGACGAACTCGGAACAGCTTCGCACTTCAAATTTGAGGTTGAACGTACGGAAAAGCGGGGCTATATGTGAAGCCCGCTCCGTGGAGAGCTCCGGATCAACTGGGCTACCTAGGGTTCTCGAACGTCGCCTGCAACGTCACGTACACGCCTGCGTTTTAATCTCGATCGCATCGCAGATACGGACGCCGAGAAGCAGTCCAACTCCTTAGACAGTGCACGCTACCGGGAAATGTGCGATGCCTCCTATGCATGGTACCAAATATCAGCTCATGCACTCCGGTATATTTAGGAGGCGCTGCTACCGGTCGTGCAGGCTCTGGCTTATTTCAACAGTGCCGGTCTGCTTGCCTGTTGCCGTACCGCACCAGTGGCGGCAGCGCGTTGTTGCGGAGAGACCGGGTGGGCGTGGCGAGGAGACAAGTGGCCGAAGCGCGCCGGAGTCGCGCTTCGCTGGCGCGAGTCCCCGAAGCGCGACGGATGGCCACCACGCTCGGTGCTGACCAGCCTCCGCGTTCGCTCTCTTTTCTCCCGTAGCGTGACGCTCGCTACCCAGTGAACAGATCAAAAAGGATGCTGCTCTGCTAATTGCATCCTCCTTTTTCGCTTTCTTCGTTTCCCTCTTCGGAAGTCATTTTTATTCATTTAATTCGGTAACACATCTCGGGGCCGCCGGTGGAAACATAACTTTGTCTCGAATAAACGTAATGGAATTCTGGTACATTAGCCTCAGAAAGCTAATGCAGCAGTGCTCCCGCTGGGAGTATCAAAGCGGCGAACTGTAGTGCGTATTCGCCCGGCGCAGAGTACTGCAAAAACATCAAAAAACAAAAGCAAAAATGAAGAAAATTACTGCGAGTACCAAAGAACGCGAACAAAAGTTTGATTGATTGATTGGTAGATTGATTGTGGAGTTTAACGCGTCGGAACTGCGCAGGTTTCGGTGCGTCGTAGTAGTGGAGGGCTCCGGATTAATTTTGACCACCTGGGGATCTTTAACGTGCGCTGAAGTCTCGCACACACGGGCGTTTTTGCTTTTTGTCACCATCAGAAAAGCGGCCGCTGCGGCCGGGAATCGAACCCGCATCCTCGTGCTCAGCAGCGAAAATACTATATATATATATATATATATATATATATATATATATATATATATATATATATATATATATATATATATATATATCGTGTCTTGTATGATCCTGTTCATTTTTGACTAGATGCTGTTTTACTGTGTATTATTGACTAACTTTTCACTAAATGTGCGGAAATCAACAAAATTTCTGTTAACGCGACTTCAAGTTTCGAGGCTCGCGCGCAGATTCGATTTTGTGAGTCTATGTGTGTATGCGTGTGTATTTGCTTGATACAGTTGACTTCATATTGGTTGTTAGTCTTGCCCAGCGGTGTTATATAATTTGTAAACTAACTCTGTTGATTTTATGTGCTCCCCCTTACTCTATGCCCCACCCCATGGGCCTGTAAGGTATCTTGAATAAATAAATAAATATATATATATATATATATATATATATATATATATATATATATATATACATATATATATATATACATATATATATATATATATATATATATACATATATATATATATATATATATATATATATATATATATATATATATATATATATATATATATATATATATATATATATATATATATACATATATATATATATATATATATATATACAGAAAGAGATGCCGGCAGTCTACAACGCCAAAGAAGGCATAGGGGAATGGTTGGACTATTTGTTACCGTTAGTGACGTTACATTACTATTATTATCATTTTATTAATTACGTGATAAAGAAAGAAAGAAAAACACGCGCCCAGAGTGGGGACCAAACCCACGCCTTTCGATTAGATCTCGAATGCCTTACCAACTCGGCTATCTGGGCGACTGTGTTCTCCTTCGCTTTCTGGGTTATTTATATTTACTACAACTGTATCTGACGCTTGAGGGTGGTAGCCAGCGCCACTCAGACTACACGGGGAGAAGGGGACCTTCTTTTTCAACCCCCGGGGCGTGACGCGAACGTCTACAGCCTGTGCGAAAGCTTAGCGAGGGCCTCGGTTCTGGCAGCCTTGATGCCAAGGTAGCATAAGAGGGTTTCCCGCCAGTTACCCGCTTATGACAGGCTGTAGACGTTCGCGTTACACCCCGGGGGTTGAAAAGAAGGTCCCCTTCTCCCCGTGTAGTCTGAGTGGCGCTGGCTACCACCCTCAAGCGTCAGATACAGTTGTAGTAAAATATAAATACCCCAGAAAGTGAAGAACACAGTCGCCCAGATAGCCGAATTGGTAAGGCATTCGAGATCTAATCGAAAGGCGTGGGTTCGGTCCCCACTCTGGGCGCGTGTTTTAGATGCGGCGCATCTCTTGCTCTGAGGCATGTCCCTCCTGCGTCGTCGGCGTCCGTCCGCACGCCACCTGCGCATGCACGACAGCATAACGACAGCTGGCGCGCTTGGTTGGCGCGCGCTTCGCTGCGTTAACGCTGCGTTAACAGCTGCTCCGGTGCGCATGTGCGTGTATGCGCGACTCTCTCCCGCGGTCTCCTCTCCTTCAAGCGCTGTGCATATAAAGCGGGTATCGCTCCGCGGCGGTTCAGTCAGCGCTCGCTCTCGTTCTTCTCGAACATCGACGATGAAACCAAGATTTGACCACTGCTGCGGCAACCGCTCACTGTGCACTTTACTGACCATAAAGTCATAATTATTAAATGTCATAAAGAGCTGGGTGGTGGTCGCTAAAACTCGTGTACCCTCTCATTTCGCGTATGCACGCGCCGCATCACACCAGGGTTCCTTCGCGGGGAGATGGGGGCAATCCTTCTTTCCTTCTTTCTCACGTAACTAATAAAAAAAAGAATAATGTAACGTCACTAGCGGTAAAAAATAGTCTAACCATTCCCCTATGCCTTCTTTGGCGTTGTAGACTGCCGGCATTTCTTTCTGTATTTTCTAACGAGCCCCTCATTTCCAAACCATATATATATATATATATATATATATATATATATATATATATATATATATATATATATATACATATATATATATATATATATATATATATATATATATATATATATAGAAAGAAATGCCGGCAGTCTACAACGCGTACAGCGTACACACATATATATATATATATATATATATATATATATATAGAAAGAAATGCCGGCAGTCTACAACGCCAAAGAAGGCATAGGGGAATGATTAGACTATTTTTTACCGTTAGTGACGTTACATTATTATTTTTTAAATAAATGCATGAGAAAGAAAAACACGCGCCCAGAGTGGGGACCAAACCCACGCCTTTCGATTAGATCTGGAATGCCTTACCAAATATATATATATATATATATATATATATATATATATATATATATATATATATATATATATATATATAAGCACGCAATGTTCCAAACGCGGCAGTAAAGTAGTAAAAATATAATATCGTTTTCAGACGCAACTATAAATATATTAAGCTTTATCGAAGCGCCGATTCAAGGGTTGTTTACGTGGCTGTTAGAGGAAAAAAATCCTCGGAGATGTCGGCTCTCTGATTTAAATTCAATATTCAAAATAAATAAATAAATAAAATTATAAAACGAGTTCGACACAACGACAAATTGCGTCGTTGTATAACCGTCACGTAAAGAAGATGCCGTGGCGACATTACTGCGAAGATTACAGACGGATGTATACAGACGGATGTATGATTAAAACGTCCCATTTTCAAACAAAGTGCGAGAAATCAATTTTACAACGGAACCGCTGAGAAGGCTCAGAAAATTCGAGAAAGCCTAAAACATGCACAAGAGGTATGTCAGTGTGATTAACTCTTTAATTATTTGTGGAGGTAAGACGATTTAAAGGAGAAGGATGGATGTTGGATTATAAAAAGTGACCTCTCTCTATCTTTCTTGCTGCCTCTAACGCTGTACATCCTGCGCACATACACTCTGCACACCAGCTAAAATTTCACGTACGTGAATAGGGCAAAGTAGGTGCTCGACAAGTATGTTTACTTTGACATAAGATGTTGCAGTGGAGCTAAAGGCTCAAAAATGACACGAAGTATTGAGCACGCCGTAAGAAACAATAAACTACACGCGCCCTGTGTCTCCTTTGTATTTCTTCTTTTGAGCTGCGGATTTCCTCAAGACGCTTTACCAGCTTACCAAGCTATCTTACGAGATAGTCTCAGTGCGAATCCCGCTTCCCCTGCGAATGCGCATGCGCGCGCACAAAAGACGAGCGCTATGCGACCTCTACGGGCAACCGTGCGGTTTCTGCCTTGATTCGCCAAGGAATAGCGATGGCCCAGGGCAGCCGCACTGGCGATCTTCTTTTCCATCGTTTTTCCAACAAAAAACGTTTGCGCGGAATGCCTTGAACGGACAATGGGGTGCCGCCGCGATCGAGGCAGACGTCTCTGTTTACAATGGCGAGGGTAAACACGAGAGCCGCGTCGACCCGTCACGAAGGCCGCGTGGTTGGTCAACACACTCGGCGCGCTGAGAACCGTGACGGCTTTGCGGACGGCATCAGGGTCGAGTGGCGAAACTCGCCGGAACGAGCGTTTACGCGGCTCGGCGTCCGCGAGGCGGCCTGCGGGGCGAAAACCGTTGCTTGGGTAAAGAGTGCACATCCCTCAGCTCACGTGGCGGTGGTGCCGTTGAAGGCGGGCAACCTCGCATTCTGGGACCTTGTGCAGGTTGAAGTGTCGGCATTCGTGGTGGAAGTATCGGCTGCGCATGATAGTGCGAGGGTAAAGACAGGAGAAGGTCGCGTGTGAAGGGCTTAGCACAATCGTAGACGTGAAGCCCAGGATTGGAACTTGTCGTGAAAGCTTCCTCATCCCTTCTGTTCAACTTTTCCCGCGTTTTGTTAAGGGGGTTGGGCGGATAGCAGGGATTTCACTATTCATGCCCGTGTGTGCTGGCGGATCGGCCTTGCAAGCTAAGTCTGTGAACGAAATGCTTGGATGTGTGGCTTGATGCGCCACGTTAGAAAATACCACAGAGCCAACGACCTCCCTCCCTCTCACCCTAGCCTGTGTTCAGGGTGAAATTAGGTGATCCCTACTGTTTGGCCGTACCAAGGGGTCAGGCTATTCACCCCCGCTTCTCACTCACAGTTGGAAAGCACTTTCGCGGTTCAGAGTTCTGGTACTTTTGATTTAAAACAACCAACATAATACAATCGCCCCCCCCCCCCTTTTTTTTTAAAGGGTTCGGGATCATAGTGTTGCCTGCAGTCATTCATTATTGTAGCTGCTGACCAAAAGAATACTCGCTTGCCCAGCAGGCAGTAAGTCCCGTCAACCCTGCATGAGGTACGGCGGCGTGCCCTGTAAGAGCGATCACTTGGTCACAACGCAGGAAATAGCCTCTCGCACACAAACTAACGCTTCAGCCCTGAGGACACGCCGTGCCGCCGGTGGTGCTGGACGACGCTGATATTGGAGCCTCCGAGAGCTTACCTGTACACTCGGGAGCCGCCGATTGGTGGCCAAAGGCTATGTTGATGGGCGCAGGAGCGGCATACCCGTAAAATTGGGCGCGCATAGCGTGTTATCACGGGCCACACCGTTCCGTGCTACAGAGTATATACAATGCGATACCTGTCCGCTGTTTATCCGAATCGCCCCTCAAGAAGCACTTGGGTGGTCGATGACTTGCAGAGTGTTTCATTTTCTTTTCTTTTTTCCTACAAAGAAGCGTGTATGCACTCGGAAGTTGTTACTCATACATGGAGGGGTAAGGCTTCCAGTGCGGCGTAAGAATGCACCGACACGTGTCATTACGCGGAACGCGGAGGTGCTAAGTTTGCAAGCGAGCGGTCTCCGCTCCCTTTCCCTACCGCATCCTTACGCTGCAACGCGTATTGGACTGGAAGGAACACAGAGAAGAGGGAGAGACGATCTGGCCACGAAGGAAATCTCTGATGGATCTTTTCTCTCCTATTCTCCTGCTGGCCGGTCATGAGGAAAGAAGGCCCTAGCGGCCGATAGCCCCGAGGCCAGTGCCGTTGTGCCCCGCTGTCTCCTCTTCCCGCTCTGTGAGCGCGTGTGACGCAACCCGGCGGCGATGCTCTGTACGCTCAAGTCGCCTATAGCAAAAAACGCCCGAATAGAACGGGATTGATCGTTCCCCCTTTATCATCTACGGGGCCGATGAACGATGATAAGAAACAATTTTCTTTGGGCGCGCGCGTGTGTATGTTGAATCCCCACGGTCGCACTGCACGACAAGATGCCGTTGGGAAGCCCAGCGGCATTAGAATCGCTCATGTCCATTGTCGATCCAGCAGCTACTTGCAAAACGGTATGGAAATAACGAAGCTTGACTCTTGGACAACCCACATTTTTAAGCGAAGCTTTTATTGGCTGACTTGCGTCGTCGGTGGCGTCGTACGCCGAAACGCCTTGCGGCAAAACCAACTTTGACCGCGTAATGATGACGACAATGATGATGATGCCCTTGAAGTGTTTGAAACGTACCTACTCAGGGGATTAGCTAGGGATAAAGTGTTGACTGTGCTACTGTTAGAGCTTATGGACTTACGTGCTCTTCTGGCGCAGCTCTCGTCCACAAGTTCACAGCTGGCGTGGGCGCACGCGCGCGCACGGGTGTCACTCTATATCACGCCACAAAATGAGCCAATCAGCGTCGTCGCTCACACCAAGTCACATCGCCGGGGCGGTCACTCGCTCCTGTCGGGTAGCTCACCTTCTAGCGCGGCATGGGTAGGCCGCCCGTTGTTCGCTCCGCGGAAAAGCGGGCAGCAATTAAATAACGCAAAAGTTTTAGATAATTGAGGAAGAACGGCATACAATTTCGTATGCCAAACATTTGCGTTGGGGCAAAGCTCAGCTAAATGAAAGGGTTTCGTTTTAGTCGATCGATGGTTTTGCGTTTTCATTTTGCTCATTGCGTTTTGATTTTGGCAGAAGTGTTTTCGTTTTCAATTTGCGGTCACTGAGTTTCGATTGTGGTCGTTTTCGTTTTCACTGAGGTCAAGCTTCGTGTGCACCCCTATTTTCGGAGGGAAGCAGTCCGTTAATTTTTTTTTTTTCGAATGTGGAAGTTTTTATAGGCAGAAAGAATGTTTCTCTGCTGAGCTCGAGGCGGAAAGCGAAAACGCCCGTGTGTTCGAGGTTTCGGCGCACGTTAATTAAAGATGCCCAGGTAGTCAACATTAATACGGAGCTCTCGACTACGGCGCGCCTTGTCGCCTGTGTAGCATCGGCGCGTTAAACCTCATAATCAATCAATCAATCAATCAATCAATCAATCAATCAATCAATCAATCACTTAAAAGGAATGTTTCTAAGATTAAGGAAATTATCGACACTTACTTCAAAGCAACTTATACTCCACCAATGCCGCCAGCAAAACAAATGTTGGGCTGCATGAAGTGCTGCTCACTGTACTCTGATTCATCAACATCAGCATCATCGTCTTTGTCGTTGTTGCCATCATCATCATCATCAGCAGCAGCAGCTTGTTTGCATCTACTGTCCCGACGTCTTCCTGTTCCTGTCTTGCGATGCTCCCCAGTCCACTTCTCGCCTCCGAATTTTCCGATTTCGCTTGACCTCGCACGAAGTTGCGACGACCGTTTTTGTATAGGGTCCTCTTCCTCCTTCGCATATAAACGTCTTTCCAGCTGTGCCGTACGTGTATACGTAACGCGGCGGAATGCACGCATTCTCGCGGATCTCCTCTTTGTATCACCCCTTCTTTACGGACGAACCGCACGCCGAGGGGCCCCAAACAGTGGCGCCGGTTCATTGCGGAGAGAAAGGGTCGAACGAGAACAAAGTAAAGAAGGGAAGAGAAGAGGCGACTGGAGACGGCAGTGGCCGACGAAAACCCGGAAAAAGGAGCCGGGCTAGAATGGTTCGGGGCGGATTGCTCCGATGGAGCCCGACGGTTCGCGGGCGAACAGCCGGGAGTGCCCGCACGCGTGCGTGGTGTCCCGCGGTGCCCGATAACCTGGGCCCATTTCCACGGCGCGCGGCTGTTGTTTTGTGCGTGCTGCCGCTGCTGCGTTAGGCGAGGCGGCCCACCCAAATTTCGCTCTGACACAGGCCCTCCGGGGGTGGCGAAAAGAAACGAGGCGACGCAGATGGGTGTCACTGAGATAATTCAAGAGAGGAAGCTTGAATGGCTTTGGGAGGAGATAATTATCGGCGCTGCGTGCTTCATTCATGCTGTCGCAGTCTTCTTGCGGAGCGCGCTGGGGAGCCTTTTGCAGGAGCACCCGATAGCCCGAATCCGAACGTTTAATTGTCTGCGGTTGGGCGCCACCCTGTTTGTCTCGACCCGCGCCACACGGCGGAGCGAGCCAGATGTAATTGGTGCTATTCATAAACAGGACTCGGCTGGCGTGCAATAGGCGTGCATTCTCGAGTGGGGAAGTGTACGCTGCGTCTGTTAGTAACGGTGTGCAACCAGTCCGTACTTCCGGTGATGTCTTATGGGCAGAAAGTTGGCGACTTAGTGAGCACCTTTAGTCAGCCCAACGAGTCTTGAAAGAAGCATGATAGAAGTAACGCTAAATATGGGATTGGAATTATAGTGAGCAAACTCGGCGGAAGACGTCCTAGTTCAAATTAAGATAAATGAGGAGGTGGCTCAGGCATGTGATCGGGGGCACAGACAACAGGTGGACACCACTAATAGAAGGGCTACGGACAACGGGACTAGAAGTGAAGACATATATCTCGATGGAGGGATAAAATAAGAGAATTTGATGGAAGAGAATGAATTCGGATAGCGCACAGCACTCGATTGTTTTGAAGTCTGTGGGAAAGGTATTGGTCCTTCCGTGGACATAAACAGGTTAATGATGATTACGGTGGTAGTGGGGATGGTGGCACTGCTGATGATGATTATGATGATGAGCATGACGGTCTCCGAGCTGACGCAGGGCAAGAACTCTTTTCCTCGTATTTTCATCGCAGGAAATCGGCACAAGTACCATAACTTTTCAACCGAAGTCCTCTTCAGTTCAAGGGTATCATTTGTTCGGACAGTTTGTCTATGTTTATGCGTTGCCTTTTGCCATCTATACAGCCTGTTCCAGAAGAGGCTTTGTGTACGTGACTCCTCCTCACTCTCTCTATCTCTCTGCTGCAGCTGCTGATGAAGTAACAGTTGAGACACGGCCGCTGGATGGAACTCTTTCATCCAGTGGCCGTGGTTGAGCAACCTGCCATTCCTTCCTTCGCTCTGTACTTAAAAGGGCTTCGGGGTGTGTATAAGAGGCCAAATCCGTGTAATTTTTCAAGCCTTACACGGAAAACCTCCCCCGGGTCTCGCAGCTTCTTTGTGTGGCTGGCGTGCCGCGTCGAGACGCTTCCACGGAGGCTTAACGCCCTCAACTCTCCGTGACATGGCGGAAACCCCAGCCGACTGAGCGACTTCGGTCTCTCTTACAACGGCGACCACGCCAACACCACCTCCAACGTAACGAGGCCCTCGGTACGTCCAGAGTTAGCGTCAAAAGATGCGATCGCCACTTAGCTGAAAGTATGGAATGAAGAATGGAAAAAAAAAAGAGAGAGCGCGTGGACTCGTGGAAGTTGAGGATGATCGACTCGTTCGACGAGAAACAACGTGGACTGTGGAATCCGCCGGCACACCTTGGCACCTATGGAACGTTGTGCAGACAGAGATTGCGTCACGTGACAGGCACCGATCAATCTCGCTTATACGGCCGCGTGTACAGAGAGCGAGACGCGGCGTCCTTCCCAGTGGCAGGAGGCAGCAAAGGGGCCTCCTCTTCTTCAATAGGGCGCCCTTTTGCCGAACTACCTGCGCGCGCACACGGCGCGCAATCACCGAGGCGGACGCCTTTGTGCAACTTGCCAGCCCCGTCGCGTCGACGTTCCTCGCGAGCACGGAGGCTCTTGAGCAACGCTGCCGCAGGATGTGAGAAGCCGGAGGAGGAGGAGGAGGAGGCGTTAGCGCGCGAGCAACGCCGCTAACACGGCGCCCGCGTCGGAGCCCCTCGAGGGGAGGTCAACTCTGCCGGTGTGCACACCGATACGCGTATTGAGACGGGGCGAATCATTGCAATTTGCCTTGCCTCTTCGTTCCCGGTGCGTTCCCACTCGCGCGGCTCGCACTCGAACGTGGTGTTTCTAATGGCGTCCATTAAATGCAAATGCGCGTGGCGTGTTTGCCCAACTGTGGTCGAGGGGCCCCAGCTCTCCGCGTGCGCGTTTCAGGGGCGCTTGGAGACGAAAGCCAACCAGCCTTCCGCGCTGCGCCGCGCCTTGGGCTTCGACGTTGTCGTTTACGAGAAGCAATTTTGACGAGTCGTGCGTGGGCCGTAGCTAGCGTGGCGTGCCTGAGCTGGCATAACGAACGGCTCGCAGCCGAGGGCACGCGAGTGGTTGCACGTACAAGTGGCAGCTGTTAGTAAGGCGACGAGTTATACATTACCCTTCCGGTGGGCAGCGGACATATTGCTGCGTTTCGCCACTGTTTCCTGAGAAATGAAACAAAGTTGCGCTTTTTTTTTCTTCACACAGAGCATGTACGCAATGCAGTGAAGTATGCTTTTGCGCAACACTTCGGTTTGCGCGAGTTAATCGTATTCAACGCATTTCGCGCCGGGGAAGGTTCGAAGCCATAAATCATACTCACCGTTTCTGACGGTATGTTACGGTAGGAAGTGTAAAGACAGGCCCCTGCCAAGGCCGTCTGGATCCTTGACCAATTATTCGCCGCTGCACCGCGGCCTTCACAGAGTGCGCTAATGAATGTCCGCCTCTAACGATTTTCTCTTTTTATTGTTCGACGAACAAGATACGGGCTGGAAGGTTGAAGAGTGTGTGGAAAACGTGCCGGGTGGTTCTCCGCGCTGTGCACATTTGGCATGAGCGCCTGCACGCCGAAAATAGGCGTAGCTACCTGTGAAGGGAGCAGCACCGTACTTCTCGTCATGTAAGCCGCTGCGGCTTAGCCTGTATATTCACGTGTGCCGTCGTAGCTATTCTTTGTCTGCTTTTCTTTCAACTTACGGTTTGGCAAATACGATATGGCGGCAAGGTTGGCATTTAGAGAGAAGGGCTTACCGGAACATCCGTCGAAATTCTTGGCAGCTCTGTCGTCTTCGTCCATGCAGGCAAACACAACGACAACAGCAGCAAAGAAAGCATTGGTTGCTTACTGGCTGGCTTTGCAGCAAGTGTCTTCGAAAGTCTATAGCCTTCGGCCGCCCGCCACGTAACGTCCTTACCGCTCTCCCACCACTCCCCTCTCTTGATTTGATTGATTGCGGGGTTTAACGCGCCGACGCAACGCAGGCGATGAGGCGCGCCGTAGTGGAGGGCTCCGGATTAATTTTGACCACCTGGGGTTCTCTAACGTGCGCCTAAATCTCGTACACACGGACGTTTTTGCTTTTCGCCTCCATCAGAAAAGCGGCCGCCGCGGCCGGGAATTGAACCCGCGACCTCGTGCTCAGCAGCGCAACGCCTTAGCCACTGAGCCACCGCGGCGGGTACTCCCCTCTCTCTCCTCCCATCATGCATGCAGTGGAGGCCAATTCAGTTCAAATTTTCCGCTTTCGCACTGCTCGCACACCATCAGTTGGGACACTTTGTTGCTGCTACTGGAACGGCGCTAGTCGGCATCTTTTACTTTAGTATTTGTTAGTGTCTTGTCTCGCCTCTCTACGACACCGTTTTCAACGCGTAGTTTTTTTTTTGTTTTTTTTTTTCACTTACACAAAGGCCAAATTAACGTGTATTCACTCTCCGTTATGTCCTTGTATTTTGCTTTAAATGTGCTTTAGCTTTCTTTTGCGCTGCTGAAATAATGAGGGCATGTGTGAGCCACGCTTTCAGTAGTTTGGAACTCTCTGCTTGTATGTACTCGATGTTCAAGTACTCCCTCAACTGTTGTTAAGGAGAACAAACGCGTTGTGAGGTACAGAAAATTGTCCTGAGGTACCCGAAAGAGGAGCGCGAGATGGGAAAGGGAAACGGCAGCGGAGGAGGGTCGGCCGCTGCCACAAGTTCAGTACCAGCCGCTGGGGAGGTGAACTGCGGGGGCGAGCTGCGAGGGGCTAGGGGGGGAGGCTCCTGGCGACGAGCAGAACGAGCTTCCGAGGGTTTTGTCCAGGGGGGACGGACGGACGGACGGACGGACGGACGGACGGACGGACGGACAGAAGGACGTTATTGAAAAGCGGGATGGCTGTCGCTGCCTCCTACGATTTTTCTTGTCGGATTCTTCGATAGAACGATAGTTATCAGATATCAGTGGGCTCATTTTTTTTTTTTTTGTATCGCAGAATGTGGCCTGTATCCAGCTGTAGCGGAGGATTCGTCCGTACGCGCATGACGCAAACACTCTCCAGCTTAATATAGGGGCAAGAAGCATAGCATGCTCACCTATCTCGCCACTGTCTCTTATGGATCCCGCTAGTGCCGCTAATATAGAGACATTCTTGAGGAGGAGAAGGAGGAGCTTGTCATGACCGTTATATTCTGCGCTCTTCGGGGGAAGAATTATCCCTGATTTCTTTTCTTTGAGTAATGACAGGATTAATCTTATACGGCGACATACTTCGCGAGACGCATGTCTACTATGAACCGGGAACACTATGTCGTTTTTTCACACAAGGGCACATATCTTCATTGTACATACAGTTTTACCGTATAAAGTATACCGTCTCCGCACTCACGCTCTTTCTCTTCTTAGAGCCGTACGTTGCAGTAACCAATAAGTAAATCCTGGTTGTTCTCCTGCTTTCTCTGTAGCTGTATTAACCGTGCATGGTTGCAATCATGGGCACCCAAAAGCAAGCCCGGGCAGTTTGGACCGGCGGTGTCATGATGCGTGCCTGCCGCTCTTTCTCCCGCTCCCCCAGCCCACCACAGCAAGATCGTCAGCTGGTCACAAGCCGTGAATCGCGGTAGCGCGCGCACATGCCATAGGCCGCGCGTGCTGTGGAAGAGCGAGAGGCGTCATCGCCATCATGGCCGAGACCGAAGCACGACCTTGGCGTCGTGTACGGATGAGGCTAGCGCGGCCGCCTCCAACGGTCACCCGCGCGCTGACGCCCTCCTTCGCCGAGCTGCGCGCCTGACGACTGTCCCGTCGCCGTGTCTCGGCGGGTGTCTCTCGGTCTGTCCAGCAGACTGACCAGCGGCGCCGAAGACAGTTTGAGGTCGCGCCGTTTGCGCCCAGCGCGCGCAAACACGCCGTCCGTCACGTCTGGCGCGGCCCTGATCGTCGTCCCACGCGCCCGCGGACCTCCCCGCCGCGCGTCGATGCTCTGTCGCGCGCACGGGGAGGGAGGTCAGCGTTTCCGGATCAGCTGATGGGAGCCGTCGTGCGTCTCGTTATCGAGCACCGCCATCGGCAGCGCAACGGGGCCCGCGTCTGCCCACGCACGACCGACGCCCCCAAAAGGACAAACCGCGCGGCGTGTATGCCACCACACCTCGGAGAGGGTTCGAAGACCGGACTAGCAGTAGATGTCCAGAGACACCACGTTACGGATCTGGTTTTCCTCGCCAAGAGCCTTCACTGACGAAGAAAATCGCAGTCCAGGGGAGGTTTAGCATATCTCGTTCACTAAGGGTGGCGTTGGCTGTGTCTGCCCGTGCGTGGGTACTTTAGTTCGTGTGCACCATGTTTACTATGCTGGACGCACGCCTGACAAGGGACGCAGCGCACTGACTGTGGATTGCGGGGTGAAAGGAAACGGGATGAGAACCAGTCAAGGTTCGAGCTGGCATATCGTGGGAGAACTGAAGATGCTCTTTAGAGGAAGCAGTCTAGCAAGAAGGCTGTGAAACAGGAGAAGCGTTCATTGAAGGTGTCATTGACTGTATACTATATCGTTAACGAAACGGGATGTCCCCACTCCACCTATTTTTTGCAGCGTAAATATATTGCCGAAAAAATAAGTATAGTGCTGATGATCGCGCTCAATCTATATTTATTGCCAACATTTTGACACACCCTCAGTGTTTAATAGCGACGTTCTGACGCCATTCAGACTGTGTTCTGACACACGACCACGTGTGTCACGAGCACGCCATCACTCCGTGCATATGAAAGTTCACAAAGCAACCTTATAGAAATAAAAGCTGTTTTGTGCAAACTGTGTGGTTTGAAAATTGTCGTTTGGAAACAGCATTTCTGTGGTTTATAAATTGTGTGGTTTGGAAATAGCTTTCATATAAATAAAAGCTGTTTGGTGATTGTGTGGTTTGGAAATAGTAGAATATAAACAATTTGAGTTAAAGGTAAAGTAATCGTAGTTGTCAACAATCGACAATGCCAGTTGTTCACTCTTCACTGTTCTACGCCGGCTCTACCACGATCGCGTTAGTCGTGACTGGCGAAATCGGGACTCCCCCTCGCGTCCCTTGCCCGCGGTAAAATTTGTTCCAGAAACCTACTACGTGTTTTCTTCGAACTCGCACTCACTACAGCCTCTATTTTTCTACCTTTTCAGCACTGGCTGGACCCTACCAAGAAGATCCACAAGCAAACTAAAGGTAAGCCGCCTCGAACCCAGCAGTTATATATCGCATAAAAAGCTTATTCGGAAGGCACTCTGCCCCCAAAGTACATCGCTAACAGCTGCACCTATTCTCTGCCCCATATCATTTCTTTTAGTTCACTATTACCGGCATCTCAGCAATTCAGTAAGGCAGACAGTGCATTTTTCTTTCTTGAGAACGCAAGTGTCATATACGTTGACAATAAATTTGTTGGGTCATTGCTGTTCAGTTGAAAGCTTGCAAGTACGTTTCGCATTCAAGCCAATTCGCACGAAAATGTACAACGAGTGTGTTTACGGCTGACCGAGTGGTAACCGAGAGAGTTACCACTCTCCTATCAATGGAATTGAGCGTCGACATCAAAGCGTTTGACGAGTCGTGCGTTTCCTGTGATTGGTACGTCGCAGTGGCGTTCCGTATGTGCCCGGTCGCGCGTACAACGACTACCTAAGAGGGAGTGTTCTCGTCACGGCGTGTACGATGACTGTGTGGCAGATCTATTTTACCATAATATACTACGGGCCGTACCAGAAGCCGCGCCCTATCGATCGAACCCGCGACCTCGAGCTTGGCAGTAAGCAGCGTAACGCCAGCCACTGCGTCGCCACGCTGGATACAGTATTGCTAGCGCGGGTTCCCGCTGAAACTGACACTCATGCGTAATGCGTATGCGGGCTTGAAAACAGGGTTTTGACAGCCGGAACAACTATGCAGGATTGATCAGCGCTGTTTCGTGTTGTTACGCCTACAAAGGCCTTTTCCATCAATGTCAACAAACTGGACTACCTCTTGCTCCGTGTAGCGCAAAAAGGGGCGTGCAAGGGCTAATTTCGCTAATTTCCAAGTACGCGTCTCACACTGGCAGCTCATACAATCGCAGATTGTATCCAGCGTCCGTTTGCTTGGCTGCAAACGCACGCAAAGGACTCGCTGTAGCCTCATTTCTGTTTCGCCTTTGCATTGTATGCTATATAAGCCGCCAGCTTTCGTGTTATAGGACGTCAGGAGAGTGAGTAAGTGAATATTGAGGCGAGGTTCAGGCGCTGATGTTTGGATGCCCGCACGGTTGGAGGCCTCCTGTAGTCAGGAAAGTTCTGGTCCGCGCTGGCTGCCCTGGCCCTCTCCACCAGGCTACGCTGGATTGAGAGGTCGGTGCTGACATTTTGGCCCGCCCACTGCTCGTACGTAGGGTGGTGATTGGGGGTAAGGGATGGGGTGTTGTGACACTCCCACACCATGTGGTACAGGGTGCCAGGTTGGAGACAGACATTACAGGTAGCGTAGTAGAGGGTGGGGTACATGGCATGCAAAAGCGTGGCATCAGGATAGGAGTTCGTCTGAAGTCGGCGAGAGGCAGTCGCCTCGGCTCTGGATAGATGGGGATGTGGTGGTGTGAACTGTCGTAGTTCGTGACGGTACTGCGCTAGAATTTCCGTGCCCTGCGAAAGAGGAATAATCTTGGGAGAGCGAAGAGGCTGCGTGTCTTCGCCTTCTTGAGAAACGGCCCAGAAGACATCTGGTATAGGTGAGAGAGAGGGAAAAACTTCTTTGCTGCCGAGAGAGAGAGAGAGAGAGAGAGAGAGAGAGAGAGAGAGAGAGAGAGAGAGAGAGAGAGAGAGAGAGAGAGAGAGAGAGAGAGAGAGAGAGAGAGAGAGAGAGAGAGAGAGAGAGAGAGAAATAAAGATAGGGGGAGGAATAGGAACCAGAATGGGTGTTGTCCAAATTTCGTCGTTGTGGACCTGTGTTTGCGGTTTAAATTACTTGCCGATGTGCAGCTGGCTTGCCAACACAGGCGAATTGGGAAATGAAAAAAAAAATATTGCAGAACAACAGGAATTACGAGTGCGAGCTTTTTTTAAATCTGAGCGAGATCTTCACGAAAATATCGTTCACCATACCCAAAGCCTTATACTCGTATACGTTCGTCGTGCATATTATCGCCCACGTACGTATACACACATGTATCTGCTGCGCAGCTCACGTTTACGCCGCGTTCATGCACCGGCAGGTGCACTGCAAACGGTCGCCGACTTGGCCTCTCCGTGCGTTGCATACGATCGACGCACGCGTGTATTCTAGGCCGGAGTGTTATCGGGAAAATCTATAGCGAAATGTCCATAAGAGGCAGCACATTACAAGTTTGCGCCTGGATGCCAGTGGGTGCACCTACCTTCCCGTTTTCGATGTGTAAGCAATGTGAATGAATCTATAATGGCCGGCAGAAATACGCGAACAGAAACAGGTCTCGCGCGCTGCCATCTATGGATCAGCGTAATGGTTCGACCTGAGAATAAAAAAGGCTCGCGCGCGGCCATTATGTATCCCGCACACGCACTCGTTTACCGGCGCTTTTGCGCTATCTCCGCGCACGGGCAGCTTATTTGAAACGCGATAAGGCGCCGTGTGTATGAGAACAGTGGGGCATCGTGTTGAAAGTGCTCGGCGAACTTTGGGAGTGCTATAAATGAGCCGCCCTTGATCGTCTCGGAGAGCACAGCGGTCTGTGTCCGCGATGCCTATTTCGCTCTTGCAGGCTGTGTTGATATGTCTCTGACTGCACTGAAGGCCAGTGTAGCATGCACCGATTGTGCACAACTTGCACAGCGCACGTAGTAAGGGCTTGTCGGTCAGGCGTGTATTGCGTGGACGCATCTTTTTTTTCCTTGCTGCAGACAAGAAAGCGCCACACTTTAACCACTTCGCGTATAGTTCAACGCGGATAACTGCCAGAGAACCTATATTCCCCCACTTCAGTTGTATGGAAGCTGGATAGTACTCCTCTTCATGGGCTAAAAGAGTGGCGTGCGTCGTTGAAGGGTGTACGTCAGCCGTGGCACGCTGAGCTCATCGCACGCTCTGAGTAAAGCTTTATGTCGACATGTCTCCAGGCCGCGGCGGCTGCTTTTCTGATGGAAGCAAAAAGCGAGAACGCCCGTGTGTTCAGGATTTCTGCGCACGTTAATTAATTCGGAGCCCTCCACTATACGGCGCGCCTCATTGCCTGTGTAGCGTCGGCGCCTTAAACCTCATAATCAGTCAATCGTAAAAGCTCAAGTTGAGGACACGGATATTCCAACGTGAATTCTTACGTGGCCAAGAGATGAGCATGCCAATCCCCCCGGCGACAGGTGCGGAAAACTAAGTGCCCCATTTTCCATTTTCCTTCGGCCATCCACGAATGCGAGGTTGATTGCCTTTCTTGCATAATGCCAGTCGTGCTCTGGGCTTAGTGAGCGTGTTTCCACAGAACTGTATGGGAGCAGGAAGAAAACCTTGAGGACAAAGCGCATTCAAGAAAGAAAGAGAAACAGCCGTAAACAACCAAATGAAAGGAGGCAATGAGACAGAGTCAGAGGCAGCTAGCTTACTGGCCTCCGAAAGACAAAGCTGAGACGAAAGGAACGCGTCCAGTGTGTGCATACCACCGGTATGCATGTCCTTTCGCGCTCGTTCCGATGAATGAGCAATGATGTGGTGGCCGTCGCGCCCTCCAGCTCAGAACTTTTTGTCCCTCTTTTCGTCACGGTTTTCTGACCACCGCGGGCCTTTTTATCTCTGAAACAAAGAGGGGGGTTTTCGCATACTTCCGTTTTACGGCGCTGTTTATGAATGGGGAAAGTTGTCGAGCTCGTTAGCGGAATTGAAACTCACGGATGCTGAACGAGACTCGTCTTTAGGAGGGTCATCAGCAAGTTCGGCAGGCCCGCCGCGGTGGCTCAGTGGCTAAGGCGTTGCGCTGCTGAGCACGGGGTCGCGGGTTCAATTCCCGGCCGCGGCGGCCGCTTTTCTGATGGAGGCGAAAAGCAAAAACGTCCGTGTATACGAGATTTCGGCGCACGTTAAAGAACCCCAGGTGGTCAAAATTAATCCGGAGCCCTCCACTACGGCGCGCCTCATCGCCTGCGTTGTGTCGGCGCGTTAAACCCTACAATCAATCAGCAAGTTAGGCAGACTGCCCCTGTTGCGTGTTCCCTTTGTTCTCGGGGGAGGTGAAGCGTTGTAGGAAGACGAATGCTACGCACATATTTTCCCACGCTACGCATAAACGGTTTGATTTTCTGATTCCTTCAAACGGAACGCACTGTGTCCGACCTGACAGGTCCGTCGGAGCAGTTTCTTGTCTTCACCAGTGGGCCCTCCACCCGTTATAAACAAGATAGCTCGACACCGCGAAGGGGCCGTGCCGCTCACGGAGTCGTAAAAAAGCCCACGGAGGATGGAGAGAGGGAGGGAGAGAGACAGAGAAGGCCAGTGACCCTCGGCTCCTTCTCAGGACATCACCTGCAAGGAGCCTGTGACTGCCGAAGGGCAGACAGCGCGCAATCGCCGCTTACGAGCTTCCGGAAGACGTCGTTCGGAACGCGGGAGTAATCAAGCGAGGCCAAGCTCGTTCCGCCGACGACACAGTGCCGATTGTCGTTGCCACCGGGACGGCGTTTCTCTTTCGTCACGGCAGCGTGACCAGAAGGGGGCAGACTTCGAAAGAGTGCGTCCGTTTGCCCACCAGGCTTTGGCGCACCCACGGCGCAGACCGCGGCAGACGTGCACGGGGCGATGTCATCTTGATGCACTGCCTGCGAGGCTCAGCGGCACTGTCCGCGTTCCTCATAAGAGACTGTAACGACGGTCTGCGTGGACGGATGGTCCCTCCTGCTCGGCGCGCAGGCGTTGACCCCGATTCACGCAATGCTCGGGTAATCGATGACCGACCCGGACGGCCGATGCTCTCGCGGCGGCGGCGGCATCAGAGAGGGGGCGAGGGAAAGCACGCGTTCGACCGTGAACGTCGCGAGCAACGGCGGCTTTCCTACCGCGCTGTGCTCGCGATGCCCGCTACGCGTTCCTGAGCCGCGCGGCGACGGTAGCCACGCCCTCCTCGTCTGCCGCGGTGCCTCGTCCTGCTTCTAGTACCTGCATCTGAGTTCGAACAAACGGGGACTTTTGTGCGTCGAATGTCTTTGCAGTGTCTTATATCCACTGTCTTCCTTCGTTCGTGGACATTTCTGACGCAGATGTAAAGAATAGAACTACTCATTTGTTATCAGCATACCAATATATATATCTACATGCATACGTACATGCATACGCACATGCATACGCACAGTACGAGGCGTTACATGGGAAGCTTGTCAAGGCGTAGCCTCGTGGTTCCCACATAGGGGATAGCGGATCCCGAGAGAGGTTTGCGAAGAGATTTAAAACAATTCGCGAAGCCCTAAGCATGATACCGCGTTCCTCTGTGCTTTTTTTTTTTTTTTTTTGCTGCCGCGCCATGGCAGCGATTTAAATTATTAACGGTTGATTTAGCTGCAGTGTTGGCTCTTGTGCACAACACTAAAGCTGTGTGAGAAAGCCAGACTCAGGCAGGCTAGTTTACGGGCGCCTTGTTAATAATGTCCTGTATCAACACCCATCTTTGCAATCCCGAAAGCCTCCGCCGCATTCATGGTTAAGGACCTGTGCCCCTGAACAAATCATTTCACGTGTCTTTCGACCATGAACCTACCAGTACAACTTGAAGGTAAACTAATATGCTAATCAGTTTTTTTTTTTCAAACTTATGTAGTCGAGAACATCACCGGTTCTCATCGGTCATGTAATTCATTAAAATATACTACTACTCAGGTGTTTCGCGCACTCGCCAAAGTTTTTAAATTCCATTTTCGTAAAAGCTGCTTCATGAGCTTTTGAATCGAAGCGATCAAATGTAGAATTCTGATATCGTTCTATCGAATGTTTTTAAGTATTAGCACACCATTTATTTTTCTGTTTTGTTGTTTCTGTAGGGATAGCTGTATGTGGAAAGAGACCACAGTTTGGTTCCGTCCGCCGACTAAGCCGGAGACGCCCCTGTAAAGGATGCATTCCTGCAAACATATACATAAGGGAAAGCCAACTGCTGGAACGGGAACGAAATGGGGCTGTTTATAAACCGCGGTGGTGTAAACCGAAAGTTCTAACTCATTGCTGTCGTTCGCAGAGAGAAAAACTTGGAAGGCGTTTGCTGAATATAAACCGAAAGCAGCCACTCACACTGACAATACAACAAAACTGAAACACCGGGGCATGATGGCCCGTAACCGCGTGCGTCACGATGCCTCGATTGTCGCTAAATTTCTCATTGTGCGTTCAGCAGCAGTTTGCGCAGCATCTTTTTTTTCGTTTCCTTCGCCTCCTTACGCCGACATTCCAATATCGAGAAGGCTATAGGTTGAACGTAATAATCTAGATGAAGGTGGCAAAGTCCCCAGGAGCCACCAAATAGCGTCATATAATATAGGAGCAACGGTGGCTGCATTCCTAGCGTAATAAACAAGATAAACAGGGGATGGCAATGGCGGAAGGGAAGCTCAACAAAAAAGAATGAAACAAACAGTGAACCTTAACACAGTATGCGGAGAGATAACGTACCTACATTGTAGACTTTCTTTCAGACTGCACAGCCACACTCAAAATCGGGGATATCACCTCAGATCCCATCACCCCGGGAAGTAGAGGTACACCCCAAGGCTCGGTCCTCTCCCCGCTCCTATTTAAAGGAGCCATGAAGACAAAATACAAGGTTATTTTAATCGAAAGATTTCGTGTTTTATAGTGCTTCCAGTGCTTGTCTGGATGCAAACGATGCTTTATTCACTGGCGGAAGGGAAGCTCAACAAAAAAGAATGAAACAGACAGTGAAGTTCAAATTGGGGAAGCGAGAGAGACAGCATCACATCGAGTACATCGCCGAGCCCCTTCTTCCCCCTGGTACCCCACGGGCCCCGCCCAAAAAGTGTTCACTGTACAACGGAAGGATTTTTAGTTTGATATACGTTTGCAGCGTTAACAGTTAGGGCTTCGTTCCCCGAGAGTCGGTCGTCAGTTATCAGAAGCGACCTTTTACAAGACAGCGCCAGGATTGACTGTGAGACGACGTAAACCCGTGAATTGATCTGCGCTGGTTATAGAATGGAACGTTTCCGCGGCGGAGGGGTTGACACGAGAAGAAGCTGTGAATCCATATCGAAAGTGACCTCTCTGGCGTTGGCATTGGCTGTGGGGTTGCGTGGTCGTCGCCGCGGTAGACACGGACAGTGAATGAAGGGGCAAATAATGTGCTCTTTAGAGCCATTGTGTACGTATCGCTCAACCCTAGAATCGTGAAAGAGTAATTTGAAAGCCCGGAAACATTTACGCCATCATTCTACTGAAGTTGAAGTGCGTAGCTGCTTAGCATGTCGTCTGGCAACTGCTTTGAATGCGTAAGCATTTTTATATGTGGCGTCAACGACGAAACCCGCCTGTTTGTCTGCAACGTTTATCATGTTCGCCGCGTACGAAAATGCCATTAATAAATGGTGCTAGGGCCTTTGTACCAGCAATGCACCTGGGTGCAGCTGTGAAGCAGACTTTACAGGTACTCAGTGTATAGCGTTTTGGGTGTTTAATAGTAGAACTTACGGGTAGATCTTATAGTAGGTCTTACGGGGTGTTTAATAGTAGAACCTAGGGCCTTCGTACCTTGATATCGGATAACTTGTTCCCAGCATTGCGTTTATGTAAAGTATGGAAGCAGACTTTAAGGAGACCTGATTGCAGGGAGGATAGGCATTTATCCGAAGGAAGTTAGTGAAATATCACTAACATTTTTTTTTTCGCGTCACAGTTAAGGCGCAAAGCTGGTCACACTAAGTTATTTGTTTATAAAACTCTGTTTCGAAAGCTTATCCCCCAAAATGTGTCGAGTGCGCCAGAGCGAAAACCAGGAGGAGGCCGGTGCATTCACAGGCCGCCTTTGACCGCCTGCGATGTACGCGCGGGCAATGACGGCGATCGTTAGCACCACCGAAGCATAACGTATAGGGCGAAGTTGCTCGGGCGTGTAATCACTACAAAGGGAGGCTGTATAATCACTACAAAGGGATGACATACCAGTGCAGCAACATGCCTTGGTGACTCTTGGTGATGTGCCGCGAGTAATTTTAAATTAAAAATTTACCATCCCTTCCCAAAGAAAGTCGAGAGGAGAGCGAAGCCTTCTGACGTCAAAACTGTGTGGAACGTGTGTCAAAACCGTCGCTGAAAGTGCGTCCAATCGATCGTCAAACCTTCAAAGACTCAAATTGCAAACGAAGGTCGAGCCCACGAGACCGTTCCTTCCTCGCGCAATAAATAAACGCATCTACGAAATATTTAAATGTATACCGATACGTGTTTTATGAGGTAAAGGTATACCGCTGTACCCCTCCTTCATGATTGATGTGTGCATTGTCTTATCTAGAACCGTTCCGTTGTCGGGATTTTTCAGGTCGCCGTTCTGACACAATGGAAGCCAGGTTTTGCGCATGCGTCGTGCATCCCGAGATCTCATCAGAGCTTTTCGGTCGACCAACCGGTCTACAGGAAAAATGATTAGTTTTTTGACAGGACACACACACACACACACACACACACACACACACGCACGCACGCACACACACACGCACGCACACACACACGCACGCACGCACGCACGCACGCACGCACGCGCGCACGCACGCACGCACGCACACGCACACGCACACGCGCACGCACGCAAAACGGGATGACTCGTTGCGTAAAGGCAGCATCTACACACGTGCGCGGTGACGGCTGAGCGGACGCACGCGTGCGCGTGTTGTGCGCTGACCGCGATGAATGACGCGTCCGCACCAGTTCGGCTACGTCAGCCTAATTACTAGTTTCCCGGCCAGCATATCTTATGTCTGCTCCTGCAAATTGCCCGCTTTTTCCGTTAATGTAAGAAACGTAACGAATCCGAACATAGAATGGGGAAGGGCGAGTGACCTTGCAGCCGAATCTGGTAAATCTATTTATACAGGGTCAGGCAGCGTGTGCCAGCAACTTTCTTTTTGTCGCACACGCGTGATGCAGGTGATCACTCCCTCCTTCCTCCTCTTCGCAGGCATGCAGACGTTCACATTCTACTTCGGCGTGAAATTCTACACCCCGGACCCGTGCAAGCTGCTCGAGGAAATCACCAGGTGAGTGCGCCGCCCGGGCTGAATTTCAACTCGTTTGTTTCCACCTGAAAGGCCCGAGGGCATTACAGACTATGTTACACAGCTTCAAGAAAACACAATTAAAGAAACACGCAAATAAAAACAAATTACAGAGGCACAGTAAGTATAAGTGGTATAACGGCGACACAAAATTGCAGTATAGAGAGAATGCAGTCAAAAAGCACAAATGATGCAACAGCATCAAAATACAAGACCACATTTGCAAGGTATGTACTGTGAAATGTGGATGGTTAATTTGTCGTGTAAAAGTTTACGGTCAGCGCACGAGGTTATACTATCGGGTAGATTATTCTAGGGGGTTAGTGCTTGAGGAGGGAAAGAGTTCAGTACTGACGAAGTGCGCCTGTTAAGTCGTGCATGGTGTTGCACGGCTGATACGGGACGAGGTATACGGTGTGGCTGTTTTAAGAAAGGGTGTCGCTACTTCGCGTGATGATAAAACGCACGAAGAAGGCAAGAAGGCACATGTAGGCGTGATATGATCCGGCGTGACTCGAGTGAGTGCAGGATTAAAGATTGGTTTAATGCGGTGACGTTGACGTTGGGGGAGTACTGTGAGCAGACGAAGTGGGCGGCACGATTCTGTATAGTTTCTAATTACTGAGCGAGGTGCGCTTGTGAGGGATGCCAAATTGATGATGCGTGTTCGAGCTTACGTCGCACGAACGTTATGTAGGCTAGTTTCTTGATGTCCGGAGATGCAAGTTTCAGGCTCCGACGCAGGCTTTCCGACCCTTCGGCATCTGGCCGGTCGCGCGCAGCAGCGCGTGCATGCAGAATTCTCCAGGAATGGCGTCCTGATCTCCGGACTACTCTGGAGCGTTCCGGTCTTTGATCTAACGTTATGGAGTCCACACGTCACTGCTCGGTTAGGGCTGGAAGCATTACGCCCACAGTACGTGTAGCATTGCGCTTTGTCCACTGGTGCGTGTGGACGTGCAAAGTATGTAATGGAGTTCAGTTACGTGTTTGCGGACAAATTTCGTAATTTCTTTAGCTACATGTTAACTCTAACTTGTAATTTTACTAAATTATCATTATTTCGCACTTCGTCGGCGAGCTAGCGACGCCTTTACGAATGCAGGACGAATTTTTGGTTACTTGCGGGGGTCGTCGCAGCTCCATTACCGGCGCAGTCCTTGCCGTGGAGGTTCTAAAGGCCGACCTCCATGCAGCGAAATGTCGGCGAAAAGGCGGCGAACGTCGCCCGGCGGCGGCCGCTCTGCCGCCGGCGTCGAAAATACGGCTGTTCTCCGGCGATCTACGCGAGCTAGATGTCGAACGCGCGGCGGCGAACGCGACCGGAAGCGGCAAACTGCATTTTGAGGCCGCAGCCAATCACAGCCTCGTACTTCGTTGTACTTCCTGTCCTGTCTTCCGTCGGCGGCGTTCGCCGTGTCACGTTGCATGGAGGTTGGGTGGACGAAAACTGAGCGGCGCGTCAAACCACGGCGTCCGCCGCGCCAAGTTCGCCGAGAAACTTCGCTGCATGGAGGTCGGCCTTAAACCGTTCCCTCTGTCCATTCCTACCCCGCATGCACTCTCGCAGCAGCGCCTGGGCCGCGTCGACTTTCGAGGGAACCGTATAGCGCGAGCCAATTGTGCCGATTGCAACGCCGGTGGTGATCGTGTGGGCAGGCCATAAGAATCGGGCCAATCATTGTTAAAAAACTCGTGTGCTTTGTGGGCGTCCGCACTTTGCGGCACGTTGAAGCGCAGTGCGCGTTGTTTTGGGTTCGACCGCGTTGCGTGGACTCCGTGCGGGCAGCCAACGATCGTGCCGCTTCGATTCCGAGCGCAAGAAAAAAAAAAAAAAGAGGAGGGGGGGGGGGGGGGGGAGCAAGCTGAAAGCACACATTGTCTTCCTTTGTTACGGCAGTGAGACTAGTCTATAAAGAAGCCATTGAGTGCGGCATATAGCGCCGGGGTATACCTACTCGTCGCGGTGGTCTCCGCTCGGGACTATGAGGCCACGTCTCATGTCGGCACGCGCACAGCGAGACCGCTTTGCGTAAAACACTAAGCCTAATGGCGTAGGGACGGCAGCTAATGGCGCGGCGGCGCTCAACAGCCCTGCTTCTTTATTATGCAGCGTCGGCGGTTTTGCTTTTCTCCAGGAATCGCGATGCTTGTGCTTTTTCGTAGCCTTCCTTCCAAAGCCAGGGATATAAAATGGTGCGCGGTGCAAGAAACCGATGATCACCTGCACGCGCTGCTTAGCACTACTGGCAGTGGAGCAATGCAATTGCTTCGAGATATCAAACATTTCTAGGGACCATAGAGATATATCGCTCTGGATCTTAGTCATTTTCTTATTTGACTTGAAGCCAGAATGAGACGTTGTATATACCACGCATGATAACGAGATGCCGTTGGAGTGGCGTGCACTCATGCGTTCGCACACGTTCGCGTTTGTATCTATATGGTCGTTTGACATGAACAAAAACTACACTCATGATTTCGAGAATGTAAAGAAGTCTGCGGATGAGTTCACTTCAGCCGTTACATTGTTGTGGACGTATTGGTCTGTACATATTGCGAGTGGGAAAGCCAAATCAGGTCAAATTATGGGGTGGCATTACAGCTGAATTTCGTTTAGAACCAGTGCACACGTTTCTGTACCGTTTTAGGCCGCTGAGATAATTGAATCACCCGACAGCAGTGTCCCTAGTGTTGTATACAGGCAAAGGAGAACTAAGTTTACTCTTCAATTGCCGACTACATACCGGAAATTGAGGGAGACAAAGATAAACGTTTATTCGAGCAAACGGTCATGGTTGAGCCGCCACTCGGTGGGGTGGGGTGGCCTCAGTCCAGGAACCTTTGGGCCTTGGATGCAGCCCTGGCGCGGATGACCGAGAACACTGCTCGGATGTCGGGTTGGTAATGGGGGCGAGAGATTGGGTTGTTAGCAAGCTTGCATCATGTGGTGGGGTGGTATTCAGTGACTGATTAAGCATTTTTCGGGCCCGTGGCTAACTGTGCCCTTGGAACCGTCGTTGACGACGACGATGGTGATGATGACTGGTTTAAGAAGCTGAGTTTTTCGAATCCCGCATGTTCGGCTCGCTGATACTTCAGTGATAAAATATACATCATTTTTATGAGTACCCGATATTAATTTCTTGGCTTGATTTCCGCAGGAGTGAAACAGCTGCGCATATTGCGCAGCTTTGATACAAATTTGTTTTCCTGCGCCAGGCTGCTCCAAAAGCGTCAAAACTGCAATAACTGCGCCAAACTGCCCCAAAACAGTCTGAGAGCCAAGGATTTTAACGCTGTCGTCAGTTTCAGTGGGGAAAAATGCTTACTGACGGCATAATTTTCCAGCACCCCCAAGGGGATGCTGTTTGTAAAGGTTGAATTGAGTGATCATAAAGAAACCGCATAAAATTGTCCCCGAGATAGTTTTTTCGAAGGTCACAATTTCGGGTTGCACATGTTCTATTCTGTGAGTTTTTGAAGTTTTCCCATCGAAAACCGTTGCAAAGTACTGTAGAAAAAATACTTATGTATACTGAGGCGACAAATTACTTGTGCAAGTTGTTGAAAAAACGGCAATTTTCGCAGCGCCGTATCTCCGGAAAGGCATGACTGGGCGCCGCCATCTTGGTGCGGTGAAGATTGGAAAACATGGCCGCCGGGCGAAGCAGTTGCTCGTGGTTCAGGCGGAGTGGTCTTCGCCGATTTCTACCGTGTTTTTGGCTATGGGGGTGGCTGGGTTTACATTTAGTCGTTTGATCTGTTGCGAGAAGTTGCGCGGCTCGAAAGACAGGAGTTCATCAAAAACAACACGGTGCCCGCGAATTCGCCGTGCTAAGACCTGAGTGTGAGGCGCAGTGCGTGCTTGAAGTGAAATTTCGGACTCGTTGCGGTGTTATAAAACGCTCAGTTATTATTGCTGCCTTTGACAGCGAGCTTGCGAACGGCGGAAATGGGACGATCGACACCGCAGAAGTGGCGGTGCAGGCTCGCGGCAAAATGTTCAAGCAGTCTCCGATAGCGGGACGGGCTGTTATTGCACGCTAGTAAGAATGGTTCGTCTATCTGAGGTGAAATTTAATGCCAAGAGGGAGGTGGCTAAACGTACCAACCTTACTAAAATTACGGTCGTAGTGAAAGTGCAACTTGGGGATTGAAATGGGAGGGCTGGTGGGGTGCGACCACTGTCACCTCGCTTCGCGCAACTTCTGCCGTGGCTCTACACTTGTGCGTAAAGCCCAGTCTGGGACTACAAAAATAATAATTTCGGCATTCCCATGATGATAAAAATGCCTTACAATTATTTAGTTTTTCAATTTGATATTCTCAACGGCGCTCCACACTATCTATGCATATAGCCTAAGAATTTAAAAATGGTTTGTATAAAAAGGTAGTGTAGTCGGTACCTTGTGATACTCTGCTAGAAGAAAACTTTATTGAAAGGCTGTTTCAGTGCTATGCCCGTACGAAACCGACTAAAAAGTGCGGTTTTTCCTTCTGAGCTGCCAAAAATGGGATTTTTAGGCTCCTAAGGTGACATAATAAATGTCGTTCTTCTGCTCCAAATCGAGGTTCTTTTGTTCCAAAATCGAGATTTCGCTGCTCCAAAAACTGCTCCCAAATCTGATTTAGCTGTCTCGATCACCCCTGAATATTATATAAATGGTATTACGTGGCATGCACGTGCTGGTATGTTTTAATTGTGAGTCCATCGCAAGATCTCAATGCCGTATCGGTCCGCAGCGCAGTTTGAAGAACAGAAAAGTATTTTCTCCAAAAGAATATTTTATTAAGCGTTCAAGCTTTACGTTATAAACGCAAAACGTGTGTACAGTTACAATTATTGAAATAAGAATCATATACAACGATATCTTATAAATCAACGTGTGCATTCAATAAAATAAAGAGAAGCGATCATTGCGGGCTCAAAATGCATCACTCGCGACAAAATAGGAACAAAGAGCAACTTCATTCGTGCTGTACATTTAGGAAGCAAATCGGCTGCAATCGTGGACTTAAAACCGTCGGTCGTGGAGGTTGCGTACAGCTTCGCTACCTTCAAGTCTTGCGCGTTAGTGTGAGTTCCTTCGTTTTATTTGTTTGATGTAGGATTCTACATTAGCGTGTTTTGTCGTGGCATTTACAATTTGCATTGCTTTGTTCGCTCAAATTTCGCAAAAGTTCTTTTTTTAAGCAGCATAGTTTGTAGGGAAAGAAGAAAGGCGATCACACCAACGTGTAATACGAAGTCATGAGTCAGTTGACGATCGTGCACAGAATTAGAACCGTCATATGCATACGCCGTTGTGGTTATGCCTTCGGCTATCGTCATCAGATAAATACTTCCGCCACCGTACTTGCTTGAGGTGCTTGAGATATATATACGCTCTTCGGATTGTTTCGGTTTCGGAACTAAGATGCCGTCTGCGGAGCGCCGCGCGTATAAAGCTATAGGCTTTTTCCGGCCTTGCCAACCTTGAAACTTTCCGAACGACGCGCAGCTCCGTGTTCCCCATTGTCTTCGGACAGGTCTAATCAGTGGCTGTTACAGGAGCCGTCTTCCGCCCAGTGTCTTTCCTCCTTGACGCTCACGTCTTGTCCGGCGTGAAGGCAGGACTACCACAATGGCTCTTGCTCTTAGCGCCAACAGCGTGCACTATACCAGAGGCATGTCTGCCCTCTCTTCCGGTCTGCATACAACACGCCTATATCTCAAATAAGTACTTGGTCCGGCAAAACGCACCCTGTCGCGTAAAGAGAGCAGCGACCACACTATAGCTGCCGGAATCGCTTCTTCGCCCTGCTCCCCGGGCGCATGCAGTCAGGCGGGTCATCTGCTACGGTGCGTGAACACCCTAGTAGAGAGTACTGTAATTTGGCCCATTCATGGCGAGGTGTCCGCGGTCGAGAGAGGCCTCTTCTTCGAAGCCTCTAGCAAGCAAAGCCTGCGAGGAGGAGGGAAGAAGAAACGCCGTCTCATCCTCACCGACGGAATTTTTGTCTCTTCTGGCGGTGCATTTATTGTTGTGCCTCGTGGTGGAGGCAGCGAGCGGGCGCATGACAAAGGGAAAGTTGCTGCCCCGCACCGACGACGGCCGCAAGGCAGCCGCAGAGCCAGCGGAGCGTGAAAAAGAGCGCCGCAATCTTTGCCCTCGCGAGAGTCGGGGTGATTATACTCTCCGCTTTTGTTTTGGACCACGGACGGCTAAGTGGCCCCTTCTCTTACTGTGACGCCGCTGATGAAGTAGTCCGCCTTTTGTAAGCTCGTCTTGCTTCCTTTTTCTCTCGACTTGGGCCTTTCTCCGCTCGCTCCGTATCACCTCGAGGTTTCAATTTCCATCACGCGTGACGTGCGGAAAATGATGAGCGCGCACGCGAGCTATTTTTTTAGCGCATCTCTGAGTGCACTTAAACTCCCGTGCTTGCTTTATTGCGGACCAAAAATAGGAAACAGTAAAAGAATGCTGTGGTGGCGGTATTTTCACCGATATTAAACATGTATGTTTCTGCTTCATAAGCGTCGCCCCTCCACCACTTCCAACTCCTTTTTTTATAATAAGAAAAATTAACACGTTAACTGACTTGTATGTGCGATTTGCGCGCAATTTGGTAGCGGGCCCACGATCGTTTCTTAATCGCAGACCACGTGGAGCACATGCTGGTCAGTACGCACAATGCACGCTATATAGGTTTGTGTACGTCGAAGTTTGAGGAATAAAATTGAAACACCCATTGATTGCGAACCTTGAAGACAACTGACAGTATTAGGAACAATCAACAGACTTCGCCGCAGTGGTGTGTAAGGAAGGCATAAGATGGGATTCTAGTGGTTTCGTTTAGTGTTTATAGAGATGATGTGCAAGTCCCCTTAAACTCGCTTTGTAATCCGAAACATAAGCAAGGACGGCTGGAGCGACAGGATGCAACGGAGCGGATAGAACAGAGATCACTTCCCCGCACCAGGTAGTACTGTCCTGAATGGACTCACGAACACTACAGCTGCAAATATGAAGGCAGCGGAAACTGAATGATTAATAACTTGGGAATACGTAATTTGCGCTAACTGGGCATACAGAGGAAGGAACACAAACAATGCGCAACTCGCCGTATTTCATAATGCCCCAACTAGCCCAACAACACGTTTTGCTAAAGTAATAACTTGAGGTTCTGGTGGTTTCGTTTAGTGTTTGTAGAGATGATATGCAAGTCTTATCTGTTGTACTGTTTACATTACCATGTCGGTATCTCACTTATTTTGTGCGGTGGCGGCTAGGTTCTATCCGCCATAGTTTAGGATTCAGTCTCTGCAAACTTTCAGGAATGCAGATAGGCAAGGAATGTCGCAAGGATAGGTAAGGTGTTCCCTTTCATTTGGAAGGAATAAGCTGGATTGCTCTGTCCTGCTAACGGTCATGCCAACTTTATCGCACACTTCGAACAAATAATGACGATATTAATGAAAACAGATGAAGCAGACACTCTCGGGCGATTTCTCAGTGACGTCACAGAATCTCCTTTGTGCGATTGGCTGTTGCCGATCTAATTAGGCCACTGCCAAGAAACATGGGTGGGGCCTCTAGTTCCGTTTAATCACATCACTTCAATGCTAACGCACGCTGAGTGCTACCGCACAATTTTAATGCTGATGTACAGTGCAGCGCGAAGTTTGAAAGTTTTTCAATATTTCTCGTGCTGTTTCGTTAAAAAAAAAAAAAAAAAAAACTCTTTAATGGCTGGAATGGTGCTGAGTGAGCTACCAAAGGGGAGTTTTTTTTTTCAAACCGAACAAATTTTTATTTTACCTTCATGAAGCACTTGTCATCATAATCATCACATTCAATAGCCCACTACGTCCACTGCAGGAGCTCCTGTCCCGCACCGCTCGAGACCACTCTTTGCCTCCGAAATTCCTCATGTTATGCCTCCATCGAGTTATTGGCCTTCCCCCTCTCTGGACCCTCCCCTCGGTATCCACTCTGTCACCCGGCCTGGTAGTCCACCGTTTCTCATTTCCTCTAATTACGTGGACAGCCCAACACCATTTATTTTTCTTTATTTGAACTTGATATCTTCTACTCTAGTTTGTTCCCTAGTGTTACTCCTGTCACCAAGTGCTCCTATCGTTCTTCTTTCCATGTCCCGCTGAGCGGACCCAAGTTTGATTTCAAGTTGTTTAGTAAGGCGCTATGTTTCCGCTCCGTACGTATGTCACCACCAGCAGGGCGCATTGGTTGTATATTGCACTTTTTAGTGATAGAGGTAGCTTACTCTTCCTTATTTGGGAGTGCTTGCCGAGTGCACCCTGCAGCGCAGCCCATACCTATTCTGCGCCGGATTTCTTCCTCGTGCATGGTTGGGATAAGTCAGACGACCTAACCGAGGTAGTTAGCCCAATTTTCCAATAATACTGGACCGAATAAAGTTATTTCCTCCTCTTCGCGGGAGCGTCGATGGGCGGGTGTAGAGCCACTAAATAAGCTATGCTTTATTTAGTGACGCTAGGCGGGTGCATGGGTCAGCGCCTTATCGCGGTAGAAACACAGGTAGAAAGTGGCGAAACGAGCGAGAGTGTCGGTACTGCGCAGAACGATCCCGCTGGTTCAACTGTGACGTTCCTCCTGCGCCTTTAACTTTCCATAATATTTTCCCCAGCAACGCTAAAATGCTTACTTCGCGATTTTTAACAGGAATACTCCACGACCATTTGGCAAGCTTTAAGGATTATGCAATAGTAGCAACAGATGCATCCCAGCGTGAGGAGCGAGCAGGTGTGGGAATTTTTAGTCCACACCTTAACTGGTCAGTCTCGCTGCGTTTACCTGACTTCACACCAATATTTCAAGCCGAATTCCTAGCGATAGTTCTGGCCTTAAAAGACGTACCTCCGCAGCACTTTAACGTAGCAATAATTACTGACTCCTTATCGGTTTGTTCTGCTCTGTCTTCATCCGAAAATTCCGCTCTTATTCGTACATTCAACTTCCTTGTGCCTTCCCATTTGCGGGACATCTGCCTCATTTGGGTTCCAGGTCACAAAGGGTTACAGCTTAATGAACAGGTGGATTCCTTGGCGCGATCGTCGTTAGATGGCCCGCCAGTTGACCTATGCCCTATTCCCTTCATTGTAGCAAGAGCAAGGTTTCGTACCTACCAACGCCTAGCAGGAGTGCAGGAAGGAATCATCACTAATTTTGAAGATTATGTCCATTTAAAACATAATTGGAATACCCGTTTTTGTGAATCTAGACAATGCGAGGTCACATTGACTACCTTCAGATGTCGAGTCCCCCAACTCAACTTTTATATGCACCGGGCTGGTCTAGCCTCCTCCTCCCGATGTGCTGTCTGCGGTGATCAGGAGACTTTAGAGCACTTTCTATTGCATTGCCGCGGTTTTTCAATGATGAGGCAACGCCATCTTGCCACGCCATTTCGACGAATTGGCCTGCCTATTTCCATGCCCGTTCTACTATCTTTTGGGGCCACATCACTGGGACATTGTCACCGAGGGGTGGCTGCAGCCATTCATGTATACGTTTCCGAGACCAGGCGCCTGCCCTGTTAGCGTTGATTCTGGCATGTAGTTTTTCCGGTCCAAAAAGCTCAGTTGTTCTAATCAAAACTTTCAACCAATTCCATTTTTTATCTTTCTGCGTATAAATAGAGAGGTGTATTAGTTTCCGGTGTTTTAAGCGGGCACATTAGCCATTTTCACGCCCGATTCCTGCAGCCAATCCCCCACGTGGGTATGAGCCAAATCGCCAGGAACAACAACAACAACAACAATCAACCGTCGTCTACTAGGCTGTTCGCGCAAGTGAATTAGGCGCATGCAAAATCATTGTCAATTGGGGAGTGCGACTTCAGCTCAGAAAATCCACCCCTCCTCCATCCCCCCACCCCCTCTTTTAGAGAGCAATGGGAGATTTTGATGTCCAGCTCCTCACTCGCGACCCAGCTAGCGCTGGTCGACCGGGCGCAGGCGGCCATGACATCATATGGGCTCCAGTGAATAAGGAACCACTCCCAATTTAGACGCTCAATAAATGTATTCTCTCTCTCTCTCTCACCGCCCCATAATGAAGATAACCGACTGATTAAAAGGAAAATGGAATTGCGTCGTGCTTGCGGGAACAGTTTAGCAGACGACGGTTGAACCGACGGGATCGTTCTGAGCATTCGAAGTACTCTCGCTCGTTTCGCCACTTCTCAATAGCAAACGATTTTTTTTTTTTGTCAAATGGGGTTGACAGACTTTGGGAGATATCTGCATAGAAATTTTCACTGGAATCGGGTATGCACCACATTGAGAAAATTTTGTTTGTCCCACTGGACCCAGCCGCCTCCGCGTTGTGGGCAGCCAGGGCTTGCAGTTGTCGGCTTGCCGGCTCAGCCGTTCGCTGCGCATGTTCGGCTGTTGATTGTCCTGTTTGCAGTGGTTTGGTGCGCTTTTATTCGGATAACAACAATGCATATTGCAGCCACCTCCCTCACCCCCTGAGAGAATGTAGCGTCCGGGAAAAGGAGGCCGCGGCTCCGAAATGAGCGCACGCATCGGCCGGCGGTTCTCGATTGGGCAGCCAGTGACAGTGGCGCTTCGGCCAGGGGGTCGTATCTATAGTTGGTTGCAGCACTATGGAAGCTTAGCGCAGCTTTGAGCTAATCCCCGTCTAACTGGGCCTGACGGTGTGCCGAGGCCGGCGTATGTACCGTGGCGGTTCCACGTGTCCAGCGGCGGATGTCCGTCCAAGGCCCCAGCGCGCGCGTTGTCTCTCTTCTTCACCCGGCCTCTGATGAACGCGGATTCGCTGAGGGCTGTGCGACCTCCGCAGTGCTGCGCGCAGTTAGTGAAATGAACTCGGGGAAATAGGCGGCACCTATCACCCTCTCGGCGAACGGTAAAACGGAAACGCCCCTTCCATCATCGCCGCATAGGTTCTCGGAGAATGGCAGTCGTAGGTTGGCGAGGGCGTTAATGTCAATTTCCGAGTATGGCCTAACCTTTTCGGCCACGCTCAGGCCACATTCATCATTTACGTTCGGCTGGCATGGGGGCCGAGAGTAATGACCGTTTCAATAAGCAAAAAAAATACTGCTCTCCCTACCCCCCGATACATCTTTCACAGGGTTGGTTTTTTGCTGCTCTGTTACCCCTGATGCAGGTATCAGTACTTTCTGCAAGTGAAGCAAGACATCTACCACGGTCGACTGCCCATCAGCTTTGACCTGGCTGCTGAACTCTTTGCTTTAGCCATTCAGTGTGAGTATTATATTCTTTTTTTGTGTATCCCATCAGCATAGCTGCGATAGGTTTGCGGTTCTCTACAGGAGTTTCATATTTTCGTTACCAGTTGAGCTTGGGTATTGAAGTTATTTTTGTTATGTGGGGGAGGCTGTTGGTTACAGATAGGCACTACGGCTTGGTAAAATTTCAATGCTGATGGTACTAGTTAACGCGCTCTGTCTGACAATAAAAGTTGTTTCCTGCCCTAACAGCCAGCCTGATGCTTGCGAGGCTTTCTACAAACAAAACAATCTGTTTTTCGAGACGATATTATTTCTTCTGTCGGCTTCTTGGTTCAGCCCAGCAAAAAGTTGAAAGCATTTTTGAACGAGGCGTTTATCAGGCAAAACATTTCCATACTGCCTAAATGTGGTGGCAATGTTCATACTTGTTACCATTAATTGTTTAGAAAAAAGAAAACATTAGGCATATCCGAGGCAAAATATCAGTACATAATTGGCATTTGCAATGTTCTTTTAATTAATAATACATGGCTGCTTGATTTTTACGATAGTCAATAAAAAAAGAAGGTTTGAACAAAATGTTTTGACCCAAAAATGCAAATAAAAGCGGCCGCGCGTGACACTGGCCCTCCTGGCGGCATTCCAAGAAGTTCAGGAGTCACGCAAGGTTCCAGTAGATGGCCAGTGCAACGCGGCAAAAGCGAATCTCCACCGTGTTTATCCTGGGAGGAGCGAGACGCGAGGGGAAGAGCGTGAGAGGTGGGCAGGAAAAGGGAGAGGCATTTACGCGCAGGAGCAGCAGACGACCATCGTCTTCAGACAACTTATACTCGGCCAATTTTTTTTTTAATGCACCACCAAGTATTTGAAAAGCTGGAGCAGGTTATTTATTATATTAATACCCTCAAAATTCTCTGTTCGTAAAACACATTGACAAATTCTCTGATCAATTTGTTGACTTGTTTGTGCTTCAATTATGTATGCAGGTAACACTTTGGCATCTATATATTTACCCCAAGCTCAGTGGCAGTGCTTTCTTTATTTGTTTGTTACAAATAGGGTGCCTAATTTGCCATACACGGTTGTATAGCAGCAATCTAAAGGATTTCAGTTTATTCCGAATGAACAGAGACAATATTCTTGCCACTTAGTGAAAAAAATAGTATAATTTTTAAAACATGAATTATCAACGAAAACTGAGCACACATGCATGAGCACTTCTTATGAACAATTTAGAAATAATCAAGGCTGCATTTTTCTTAGATACTTGACTCTGTCAACACAAAACAACTGATCTCAATTAATGCAGTGACCTCCTTTATGCCATAATGAAGAAAATAGTTAGATATATTTTTGTCACTGCACAAGGCATAACCAACGTTGGCGGAGCGTATTTTAATTAAACTAGTGCTGTTAGTGTCGGAACAACCAACTTTATATAAAAAATGATCCTCAAAATGAGATATTGTAATAAATTTAGCAACTTTTATCGCTCTTGAATACTGTAGGTGAAATCATAAGTGGTATATATCATTGCATGTGCATAAGAATTTTCAGCTCAAAAAATTTTACCTATCCACAGCAAATAAAATTCTAGTTGAGCATATCAAGTAGTTTTGAATTGTTTGAATTGAGTGTTATGTTTGATGCTACCAGTGTATAGCCTAGTGATGTTCAAGTTCATTTCGGGTATTGCTCAAGTAAAAGAGAATCAGCTGGGAGAAAGTCATTCTGTTTCGTTATGTTCTACATCTATCTTCTGTGTGATAGAGCCTCTCGTTGTTATTTTAATCTATCCGATGTGACACATATAAAGTGCTTTGTCATTTTTTACAGCTGAGCTTGGGGACTATGAGCCCAGGAGGCACCAGCCAGGCTATGCTTCAGAGCTGCGTTTCCTGGTGAACCAGACGCCGGAATTAGAAGAAAAAGTTGCAGAGCTACACAGAGGACTGAGGTGAGCAAATATGAACGGAAATATATGACATCAAGTTATTTTCAAAGCATTCCGGGCTGACGAAATAGTGGGTTGCTGTTTTTGGAGCATCTTCCCATATACTTTTTTTGTGGGGAATAATGTCCATGAATTTGAGGAGGGTAATCAAGAAATGTACGCGTATAAATTTATCTTGAGGGGCACCTTAGAGTTTCCTAGGTGAGAATACATGCAAACGATTCATTTGACAATTTTGGCAAATTTTTATTTTAATGCCTCACCCACAATACCACAACCTAAAAAGTACTTTCCAGGCCCCTAATTGAAAGCGTTCCTTTTAGGTAGTCTGGTGTTATTTGCCCGATGCCTACGATTTCTTTTTGTATTTCAGGCTTGTAAACTTGATTTTTATTTAAGTGTTATGCATAGTGGTGTGTAGCAACTTCTGCATGAGGAACCATGAAGCACTGTTGTACAAACAACACAGGGGCCCATGGCAGTACCATAACAACCCTTGCCTTACAATGCAAAGATATATGTATCTCAACAGGCTACACGCGTGTCATGCCTTTACTGCTTTGGGCGCGCACACTGCTTTTTACCTTGACAGTGTGTGCCTTCTCAGTTCAATTGCAAAGTGTGGGGGTTAAGGCAGCAACCTGTGTGCAATACTTCCGTTATCAGCTTGTTCTTTTAGCGCGAAATGTGTCGCTTGTGGTAAACATTCTGGTGTGTGAAGCCAAACTGAGCAAAAGAATTCTGAGGCAAGAAGAAAAAGGATTACACGTCTTTCTTGCTTGTAGCAACACTCGTGACACGTCACTGTGCTACTTCATTTTCCTGTGGCTCTCCTCAACAGCAACTGTGGTTGAACCGTTTTTGATCTAGTAGTTAGGTTGTGTTTGGAGGTAGTGTAGGTTTCAGTGCGAGAGCACGCTTTGCCACTTGCAAAGTGTTATGCCAAAGCATGGAGAACACCTGCAACACTGCAGTTGGATAGATGATGTGCTTAACCAAGTGTAACCAAGTGGTGTTTTCACCCCCCCCCCCCTCCCCTTTCCCCTCAGTCACTACCACTTGCATTCACCATGTTGGACAAGGCTAATGTGTAAATAACGGCAGTGAAACGTGTAAATGTATATTTGAAGTCCTTTCCCCTTATGCGGGGCAAACCTTATTTAATGGAAGCATCTGTTGGTTAGGCTAGCAAAATGTCAACTGAAACGATAGAAATCATGACATAAAATGCCCTCCAGAGGGATGAAACCTCTATTTCAACAAACTGGCGCTCAAGAAAATTCACAACTCTTCAAGAAAACATCGACTTTTGATAGTCCACTTGTTGAGAACTCTGCTCGAGTGCTGCACACAGATGTGATATGCCATGCACACATAAGTGGGTCTTTTTTTTTTTTGCCTGCTCAGGGCAGCTGTAAGCAGCTTTGTATTTTATTTGCCTGTAGAACGTCTATGGCGGGAGCAGTTTTGGGCTGCTTGGAGCTGCTCAGAGCTGCCCTGAGCAGGCAAAAAAAAAGAGACCTAGTGTTCTTGGTTGTGGCCATTTGTTACTCGCACTACATGTGTGGTGGCTGCAGGGGCCAGGTTCCAGCGGTTGCCGAGATGAACTTCCTGGACAAAGTCAAGTGGCTGGACATGTACGGGGTGGACCTGCACCCAGTGATTGTGAGTAGCGAGCTGCCACCCTCCCTTTTATAGAGCACCCCAGGAATAGCACCGAGAAGTTGCTGCCAGCGTAGCTCGCCATTCACTTCAGCCTCTGTGTCTGTTTCAGGGCGAAGACCACACGGAGTACTTCCTGGGGCTCACCCCAAGCGGTGTGGTTGTGCTCAGGAATAAAACCAAAGTTGGCAACTATTACTGGTAAGTCTGAACACGTGATGGCCGAATAACTTATCGCCCCTGAGGAATTGGAACTGATTTTAATTTCAAGCACATGCTGTTTTCTTTCTCTTTTTTTTTTTCTCTCTCTTTTTGACTGGTGCAGGCCACGCATAACCAAAGTCTACCACAAGGGCTGCTACTTCATGCTTCAAGTTAGGGACAAGACTGTAAGTGGGCTTGCAGTAATGTAGTTTTGTGTTGCGTGCTTGATTTTTTTTTCCGGTGGAATAATGACATTTCAACCATATACATTTTTGTATTTGTCCCGTGCTGAAAATGTTGTATAATAAGACTTTTAATAAACCTGTGTGAATATTGTACTTGCTTTTGAAGCAGATTAAATTTAATACAAAGTGAATAATAATTTGTTTGAATAATCCTGAAGCAAATAATTTTGAGAGAAATAAAACCAACCAGCAGCAGCCACAATAACTGCGAAAAGGACTCAAATGGCCATTTATTTTCATGCAACGGTCAACTCACTTCACCAGATACAAACCATTTCTCAAGACCTCCGTAGGAGCCTAGAGAATTCCTTTGCATTTGATGCACCGGGCAGTAGTAGCTCCCAGCTGTATTCTTAAGCGGTAGCACCAAATGGGGTTCTAATACACAACACTGCTATTCTCATCATCAAGAGCCACCAGCATTAGGTAACCATGCACAAGTGAATTAAGCACAAGTGCAAAAAAGAAGCAGTCATTTTGGGTTCCTTTACTTTTTGAATGCACCAACCACAACGAAGTGTATTTTATGTTAGTAGCTTGTAAAAATATGCAAAAGCAGCTCTGTGATTCGCTCACCGTATCCTAAACTATGGCATCCTCCATTTCTGTCATTAGTGTCACGTTCTGTTCCTCTTTCCCAGACCGTGCACTCAAATCCGCATGCACTTCAGTGTAAAAATAAAGTTCCCCAATGTTAGCTTTTACATTTGCTCCCACATGAGTACATTAAGCCTTGTTCCCCTGATAAATTCATTGCTGATATCGTTCAACAAAATGTTGGTTTTGTTTCTTGTTTTGTGCACAACGAACACAAATGAACGCAACTGAAATGCATTTTTTAAGCAGGTAGCTATCACGTTGTAAAAGCGCTACTATTCCTGTCGTGCTTCAACACTTCAACTTCGCACGTTCCAGTCACTGTAACCGTCTGCCTGGCTGCAACCTTCACTCACGTGTCTGGCAGAGCAAACTTTTTGGAAAAGTGAGCTGGCAAAGGAGATAAAATGTTGCTGAGGGAGTGATACTTATTCCTCAGGAAAAGTTAAAAGGCAGAGCTCCAATAGGTTACTGTTTCAGACTCGGTTACTCGATGGAATTTTATGCGGGGAGTGCTGGGCACGGTGTGCGAGCTTGATTTCATTTAGTGACCCCGCACCAGCATGTGAGAGAGATGTTAAGGTAAATATCAATAGGGAAAGAAAATATTGTGTAGACTTGCCTCACGCAGGAAACTCAACCGACAGATGTAATTTTTTGCAGCGAAAAGCACCACCTAGCCTGCACTCTTCTTTGGTGCAGAATACATACTTCAAAATTTTCGGTAATGAAACTTTGATCAAAGTGAATATCAAATAATGCATTATTTGACTCAATATATTTGAGATAGAAAAAGCAATCTTTGCACATGCTTTTACCCAATTTTCCCCCCTCCCTTGTGGCTGTCTACTTTTCTTGCTTTATAAAGACTACTGTCTTTGTTGTCTTTATTGTGGGCTAAAGGGCTTAGCGTTCACATTTTCAGTAGCGAAATATTGCTGCACATTTTGGTGATTAATATTTCTTTTTTATCTTGCCGCATGCTAGAGTGATGACAGCACATATGGCTTTGAGCTGGCTACCAAGCAAGCATGCAAGCACCTCTGGAGGTGCTGTGTTGATCACCATTCTTTCTTCAGGTAATGCCATAAGCTGCCTGCAGTATACCATGAAGAAAGGAAAACTTTCTTTATGAGTATGCTTTCTACGCTTAGAAGGCAGCATTATAATGACACTGTCTTGAATGTTGTTCCTGTCTTCTTTAATTAGGTTAGCGCACTCATCCGAAAACCCCATTGCTTCAAAGAATTTTGGTTGGGGAGGAAGGCTGCGAGTAAGGTAAGTGTGTTTTATATTCCCTGCTAAATGTGGCTGCTTAGGGGAGCTTCACTTGCACCAATAACTTTGTTCCTTCACTATGTATAGTGTATTTAAAAAAATGCTTGAATACCATTTCCATGAATGTATATACATAATGCACAAATTGAAAAAAAAGAAAAAACTAGTTTTTCCATCTGCCTGTTTTTCTGCTTTCCATACGAACCAGTGGGCTATTGGCAGTGCGCAATTTCAAGCCTGTACTTGACAAGGGCACACTGTGTATGAATTTCCTTAATTCTGTATTCTTAACGTGAAACAATCTTACTCTACTTTCTTGATTTGAGCATGCCATGCCCTGCATCCATTCCGTTGACCGATGGCTCGAAACATTCTTAGGCATGCAAAGGCTGAAAGATACTGGGCGCTTGCTCTGGTGTGGAGAGGGGGAAGTCTCAGTTGGGCCACAGGCCACGTTTTGGGGGCGTGTCAGCATAGCTGTGGCGAAGCGGTGTCGGCAGGCCAGCTTGTCGAAACACCCTTTCAATTTGCTGCATGCTCGACATGGTGCTGGCGCTGTGAATCTGTCGTTTGGAAAACGCTGCAGAAGAGGATGCGAGGCTCTTCCTTTCCTGCGATGGCAGTTAGGAGGAAGTGGCATGGGATTAACACAGAATAACTCGTGACCTATTCACGGAAATTTTTGAGGTTGGTGCTGTGAAGTTCCAAGAACAGTATCGCCAGGCATGCTCAAACCATAGAAGGTGGGAAAATTGACCTGCTACATTCATTACTATCGAACTGGAAACTCGTGTTGATTTGTACTACTATATTGGTTGTGGACCAGACAAATGTTGGGCAAATTTTTCACGAATAATATTGCGAGTTGTGCGCATTTCCCTTACACAACAAAATCGCTTACCAATTTGTCACAGTTTTTTGCTTCCACTGGTTACACTGGCCATGCATATTTGTGAGTCTGCAAATCATGAAGTTGTGTCCTCTTTTTTCTTTGTTTCCAATCAATACTGCAGCTACCCTCTTCTTTCTTGATCGGAACCCCTGCATGGGACCCTTTGATGTGTCACATATAGCTTACATTGACTTCCCTCAGTACTAGAATTCGAATGAAAGCAGCAGCCACGGTTAATAAACCCTTGCTCAGAGAGAAAGAAAATGTAGACTGGTGAAAGCAAGCCAGTAAAGTTTCCTGCTTCGGTCAATCCTCACTACTGGTGACATGTTGCAGCGAACAGATTTACAAAGGCTCCTCTCTGTTTGTGTACTTCCAGTGCACGAGGGCAGCGTCCCAATCCGGCTGGCTTCAAGATCCAGCCGCGGCCACAGCCAACCTTCACGCGGGTGCCCAGCAGGCGGTACCAGAGGCGCCTTGGGCAGCCTGACGGGGCTGATGGTGGGTGCGCATTTCATCGCGTGATAGCGTTCCAAGCTGATCTCTATCAGAGCAGCTTTGTTGTTGGTGTTGTCAATTACAATGCACGCTTGTATATACCTACCATTAAGTTTCGAAAGAACGCCCACCAAATCTACAAAGATATCAAGCGAAAAATACTGGATCGGTTAACTTTCGGGTCAGGTGTGAAAATGTACAAAAATGTGGCTGCTCCACCAAAAAAAACTGCGTAGGTGTCAAGTAATGTGTTTGTTCAAAATTGAGACACCGGCAGTGTTCGCCGCCGTGGGACATTTTTTCAAAGGCGTCGAAGCTGGGGTGATTTTAGGGGGCGGTCGATCTTTGGGGCCTTTTAGTAAATTAAGTAAAAGGGGGGTGGGCAATGTTTCAGGGGAGGGCATTCCCTGAACTTTATAGTAATTCTCGCGGTCAGTACCGTTCTCTGTGCACACATGAGTGCATTTACATAATTGCCAATCGTCCTCCGCGGCTTGATATTTCATTTACCTTTAAGGGGGGACGTGGCAAGCAAAACTATTTTTTGTTAATTATGGACCAAATTTAGCCAAATTAGGAGATTTTATGTAGTTAACTAACCTAATAACAAAACTTGAATTAGTTTAAAAAATATCTTCTATACTTTTTGAGTTACCAGACTAATTACCTTTGTAAAGTTGTCTGAAGATTAATTAACTAATTAGGCAAGAACTCAACAAGATTTTTATGTCAGCATCACGAGGAAGGTCCATTCTGTGCAAGGAAGCTATTTAATTATTGCTTTATTTCCTTAAGGTATCCAAAAAGAAAGACAGAAGATTCACTTTCTTTTTGACACGAGACAATTTCTGATTTCGAAAGAAAGGCGAAACTTTTTTTTGCTCTTTCTTTATCCCTAAAGGATATAATGCAATAATCTAACAGCTTCCTTGCACAGAATAGACATTTGTGATCACACTGAGGTAAAAATCTAGTTGACTTCTGCCTAATTAGTTAATTATGCTGATTGCAAGCTTCAGGTAATTAGTCCTCTAACTGAAAAAGTATGGAAGGTATCTTTAATCTGATTTCAGTATTTTTTTTTTTAATGGTTAGCTACATAAATGGTCCTAATTTGATTCAATTTGGTCCATAAAATAAAAAAAGTCATTTTATACCCCTGTCACACGGGCACTTTCAATCGCGATTGAGTCGATCCGGATCGAGCTCAATCCGGATCGGGCGCATGCTACACGGCAGTTTCAATCGCGATCGAGCTCGATCCCGCTCGAACTCAATCCTGGTTTCTCAAGCGCGATCGAGGCTTCCAAGTGCGATCGAACGACAGCGGCGGTACTCTCGTCCCCGCTCAGTAATGACACAGAAGGTGAAAACTTCAACTAACGCCACAAACTGTGTCAAATAACTTGACCCAAATAAGCGTGAGGTAACATTTACATAGTTACGTATACCTACGACCGCGAGAAGTTACCAGACGCCGGCCGCAAGTACAATGTTAGCGCCATCTAGCGTACACGAGTGGAACCGGTGCATGCAATTTTCGATCGCGATTGAAACGGGCCGTGTAGCAGCGTCAGTGCTTCGAGCGCGCTCGAAAACTCGATCGCGATTCACTTCAATCGCGATTGAAAGTGCCCGTGTGACAGGGGTTACTTGCCATGTCCCCCCTTAAGGTGGCAGTCCCCTACGTTGGTGTTATCGTTGACACTGTTCCTCATTTTTGCCTGAATATTTAACCATAAGAACTAGGCTGTAGAACACACATTTTCTCCTCTTACTGAACAACAATACCATAAAAATGTCTTGCACAACGTTTTTCAGCTTGCACCAATATGTTACCTGTAAATGAGTTCTCAGTGTCATCTGTGTAAAGGTAGCAGCTTTTCTTTCTAAGGTGCAAAACAATGTGCTTGACAGTTAGCTATCAGTGCATGTATCTTATCTTTTTATAAGCAAATGCTTAGAGGATCATGATCATGGTTTTTGTCACCGCTTATCCAATAGAAACGGAAATTGCAGTTCCTGTTTTTGTTGTATAAGTGGAAACAAAAGCTTAGTGGCTGGTGAAATTTTTCCTGACTGTTCTCTTGTTTCCCACTGTGTATCTCCATGTTTCTGAATGTTTTGTTTTCCTTGCAGCGGGAACACAGCTCAAGGAACAAGAGAAACATGCGACTGACAATAGGAACGGGAGCCACTGGGCACACTCGGCTCTTCTGTACGTCCCCATCAGGCACTCTGCTTGCTTTTCTTTCATCGTTTTATTCCCCTCACGTGGTGTGACCTTGTCTGTGGTGAAGGGAGCAGCCTAGTTTAATTAATGTAGCAGCGAGGCATGTATACTGACTCTCTACGCAGATCACCGTCATCCACATCACTTCATCACGGCTCGCCTGCGCCGGCCACTTCAACACCAGTGACTTCTGGAAACCAGTCATCATCAGTGCCTCCATGGGAAGACCCCAAGCAGAGGTACACTAAGCTCATCGAAGAACACTGTTCTTACATGACTGCAAACTAGACTTTCCTGCTGGGCTACCAAAAGAAAAAAGACAACCTGCAACCGAAACTGAGAAATAACTTTCATGCTACTAGGTGCATGAGCTCAAACACATATGCAGTTTGCACATACACTTCGCTTAATTAAAATAACAGTTCTTTCATGCAGCTGTTCTTCCTTCCATGTAGTGTGACAAGCCCTTCTTGCATTTCTTTCTTCTCTCTGGATGCTGTCCAGTAAGATGCATTCTGTTGCTTTGTTGCCAGGGGCCTCTACTCAAGCTCCACGAACCCCTCACCAAGGTCTGTACGAAGCTCGGGATCTAGGCACTCGCACTGCAGGTCATCGTCCAACGAGGGAGACTGCAGGAGGCGCCGGTGGGTGGAGCACAAGTCCAGCTGTGGCATGAATACAATTACGTTGCCACCACTGCTTACATTGCTACCACCACTATGTGGAAGAACAAGAACAGACCTAACATCTTCACGCTGACGAGAACACAGATTGCAGACATACCAAGAGATGGGACCAGAAGAAGGGGAAGGCCATTAGCCCGATGGAGGGATGAAATTAAAAAATTCGGGGGTAAACTGTGCACTCGAGCAGCGCAGGTCAGGAGCGGCTGGAGGTCAGTGGGAGAGGCCCTCGTCCTGCAGTGGACCTGAGTAGGCTGCTGGTGATGACGATGACGATGATGATGAGGAGGAGGAGGAAGGGGAGGAGGGGTATACATGACAACGGATAAATGAGTACTGCCAGTAATAATGTGGAGGCTTTGTTGTTGTTCCCACACGCACAGACTTCGACAGAAGCTTCTCAGTTGGGCCATGCAGGTATATTTATTTATGGAACAAAATCCACAACTTTGCACATTTGAAGGTGCACATATAGAAGTTTCTTGTTGCATTTCATCTCTTGTTGACCATGGTGACATGTACCTGCCAACACCTTTATGGGGCCAATACGGTAGCATTTTGTATTTTTCTCCTCGCCACACACGTGACCAAAAGCTGCCCTTCATTGGTCTATGACATGGAAAGCACCAGCAGCACATTGACCTCTGCACCCAAAAATCAAAAGTGTTCTTGGGCTTTCCCGGACACATTGTCATGCACATTTCAATTCTCAAAACACTTATTGTATATCCTCCGTATCAAATATCTCCATCATTGTTCATAAAATTGAGAAGACTATAACTCTTACTAAATGGAACTCCTACTAAACAAAACCTGTTTTGCCTTTATTTTTAGGTTCCATTTAGCCAGGTTGCACTGTAGCACCACAGAGCATACAAATGAGTGTAGCAATTGTTTTTATACATCTTCACTGCAGCCATCGCAGCCGGCGGGGTTCAGACAATGAGAGTGAAGTGTCCAAGTCTTCCAGAGGCTCCAAGGCATCCAAGTGCTCCCGAGCCAGCAGTGGGGGCTGCCGCCACAGGTAACCCCCGCACTGCTCGCTACTCCCGAAAGAACTTCCGGTAGCGCATCAGTGTTCGCCCTTTCTTTATATGCACTGTGTCACGTTAAACTTTGCCATCTGATTCAGAAAACGACAGGGTGCCGTGAAAAATTAAGGCTTTAAAATATGTTATGTTTATCTTGTTTGCTAGGTACAATTAAGAAAAAGCATATCCTTCTGTGTATTGGACAGTAAAGCCACTGGCCGATTTTCCCGCCTGGCTTATTGTATTAAGTGAAGACGATACAAATAATTAATTTATCGCAGAAGGACAGGTGCACATGCTAAACACATCTAGCGCCTGCTCTTAAAGGGGCCGTGCAGACAAAATACAAATTTGTTTTATTCAAAAGATTTCGTGTTTTACAGTGCCCCCAGTGCTTATCCAGAAACAAATGATGCTGTATTCACTGAGAAATTAATCAATTTAGGTTAATATTTTAATTATACCGCCAAATCGTGTGTTTTCGTTACGTCCGCCACCATGAAGTCACAAGGGCGGGTATTGAAACGAACTTCCAATGCGTCATTGGCTCTACAGCCTTGCTTACCGTCAGTTTTCCCAGATGGCGCTGCCATACTGAGCTGCTGACCATTGTCCACCGTTGCTTTGTTTTTGACTGTATTTGCACCTGGCTTGTTTCTGTTACGGTAGAAAGTAATTGTATCGTAAAACATGGGGTATGCTCGACAAACAGTCGCGTAACACAACGTCGCTTACGCCAATCGGCCAGTGTCATGTAAACAACTCCAAAGCGGCGGACTGCTGTGCAGCTAAAACAAGCATAGAGAGCCCAGTACCAACAGCCGTGCGCATCGGTACTTCTATGTTTGCGGGTATTTTCGTGACTTTCATTGTTTACCCTACCATTGTTACTGCTGTAAGATGAATATGCATTACATTTAAGTGCAAATAGCTCATTTGGCAAGCTTATAAGCCCCGCCTAATTTGTGTTTGCTTTTGCCGGCCTCAGCCAATCGCGCATCTGGGCATATGGCATCGTAGGTTCTGTTGCAGGAAATGAGCTAGCGGGTTGCATGGCCATTCCCTTTTTTCCTAATTATATAACTTATTTGAGCGAAGTGTGCGTTAAAAGGGGTGTCAGTATGATTCTAACAAGGCACTCTTTTGAATGAACCGAACTTGTGTTTTGTCTGCATGGCCCCTTTAAAGTAAAAAACAAGAGGTAATAAGTTTTGCATCAGATATGTTCGCTACGTGCTGCCCTTAGGGATTGGTACCTGTTTCAGCTGCCATTCAAGGGACAGTGGGAGCGAATCTGACCATCACCATCACCACAGGCACAAGCATCGGCATCACAGGAGGCACAGGTGGGCACGATAATAAGGCTAATTACTTGAGTCGCAATTGTAGGGCAGAGACACGTCTCTTGTTAGAGAAAACAAAAATGCTTTGCTGTCAGCTTTAGGGCATCCCCTAGTGTACCGTTGGGCACCAATACCAACGGCTCACCAGGGAAGGTAAAGTTGACTATGTGTATCGAGAGCTTCTTCAGATCTCTAGTATCTTGGTACCCACATGAGCCATAGTGGTAGTAAACAGTGCAAAGACGAAAGACAGGAAAATGGGGTACACAAGCATGGTACTGCAGTGCTATTTTAGTCTTAATCGTGTGGTCTACTTATATTTTATCTTTGATAGGCTGCCAAAAAAAAGCATTCACTGTGTACACTCGTAAACCATTACAAAATGAACCATTCATTGTGTAAGCACTTTCACCTGCTGTGTGTCAAGGTGCTCCAATTTTTTGAAGAGAGGCCTTGACTGCCGAGCCAGTGACTTAAGAGATAGTAATTTTTTTTAATCGTGTAGAGTGCCCCATTTAAATATTCTCAACATGGTATGTCCTTGATAGTACCACGCTGCTTTGAAGGAACAGTTTGAAAATTCTCAGCTGCACGAAGAGCCTGAACAAGAAAGCAAGAAAATTAGCTGTTTTTTCTTGTACTCCACTCCAGCTGTTAAAGCTTACATATGTAGAAATGAAATAAATTAACTTTTCTTACTTTTTTTATGCATTTTGGCAATCTAAGTGCTAGCATTGAGTGGAGTGCGTGCTGATACTGGAAGTAAAAACTGATTTCTAGCGAGTATGGCTTACGTTTTATATCATAGCTTTAGAAAAAAGCATGGAGCAGCAGACTGAGACCTACTGTGAAATATAGCATACTAGCCAAATGCACCATCAGTTTTTTTCATTCCACAGCCAATATTTTCATCTCCACTGTAGACAACACGAAAAAAAAAAACTCCCACTCTATACCATGCGTGACTGTAAGACAGAAAGCAGCTCCTTACAAGGCATAGCACTGACAACTTAGGGAGCATTGCAACCCATCTCTCGCATGCAGGTCGTACGAGCTGGTTGACTCGGAAGCCCAGTGGAAGGAAGTGCAGAAGCAGCAGCAGCAGTCCAACGGTTGCATCAAGCCCCCCCAGAGTGCAGTCGTGCGGGACCTCTCGGGAAGGAAGAGCGGGTAAGGGCAGAGGAAGGCCATGGGTAGATGACGGCAACCACTCTGCATGCGAGAGACAAACAATAAAAAGAAAGTTGCTGTGGGGAAATTTTGTTAGGGGGTACCTGGTGAGAATTCCTGGTTTTGATCTTGCTCGTTCAAAAAGTTGTATTCTCCTTACGTAGGGACATTATTTGAATCTCTAAATGCACCTGTTGAGTCAGTTTTTTGTTTTCAGGACTTCATCATAACTAGGGCTTACTGTACTCTGTGGAACAAGGCCAAGTGTGACTATTGATTTAAAGATGTGATTTCTTCCTCTTTTTTTATACCCCCAGGTACATTCAGTCCGGGATGGAAACGGAGTCAGAGGCGCAGTATGCGCAGAGGCGGAAAACCAGGAGGTGAGATAAAGGGAAACTTTCACCTTTGTTGCACAGAAACCTTTGTTGAGTTACTAAGATGGAGTCAAACTTCAAAAAAAAAAGTGTCATAAATGGGAGCTTAACAAAGCCATTTATGTTACACAAGTTTTATGAAGGCGTAAACATGAAGCATATTGCTACAAAAAATCTGGAACAGCTCACTGACTGGTTACTGCACTCTCGATATATGCATTGCATAGTAACGCCTGCAGATGTTTCTTGCTGGCAAGATTTGAAGTATTTTTTTGTAGCAGCTGTAAGGTCTTAGAATGAGGTTGAAGCATACTGCAAGATATGCAATTTTGTGTTAGTGCAACTGAAGCTGAACTGAATTTTATGGCATTCTTTTTTATGCAGGCATCGGTCCCGTTCAAAGTCTCCAGATGTTAAACGGGCTATACCAGAAGATGTGAAAAAGCACATCGAGTGAGTATTTTATTTTCTTTGTAAATGCAACAGCAGCTGAAGATTTCAGCAGGTGAATTAACAGAACAGGTTTACATTTTTGTTGCTGTCATTTTTGTTCCCTGCAATACACTGACTGACTTTCTTTGTGGAGATTTTTGTAGCCCTCATTAGTTTATAAAGGGGCCTATTGCCTTAATTATACAACTAGTACTTTACACATGTCGCAGCATTATTGTTAGTGCAATGGAACTGAGCACCTTCTACTTATTAACCTTTCTCTTTTATATGGTTCTTTCTTTGCCAATGCACTTTTCCCATTACGACCAGTAGAGCATTCTAACTGCCCTGCTATCTTTTTTTTTAGAGACAGCTACACGTACGAAAAATTAAAGCAGTTCCATTTGACATGAAAGCTGTGAGAAGGGCAGAGCAGTGATTCGCCATAAGGGCTGTGGAGCCGTTCTCCGCTCTTTGCTACCACCTCTGACGCTCTTCCCCTCTCTGTCTCACTTTTCTCTTGATGAATTGAACAAAAATTTTTGTTCATGCAGTTCAATTTTTACGTCTTTGTAGTGCTCACGCATCTTCTCCTGGGATAGCTTGCATCCTTTTCGTTATCTTTTGTTTCTTGTTCTGCTTGGAGCAGCGTATGCGAGAGTTCTGTTCATTTTGTGCTTGCTTTCATCTTGCACGTGCCAGAGCCTTTCTGCACCATTTTGAACGCATCATTTTTAAAGACGATAGTCTTTCTTGGGCTACTTAAACCCACAAATTTTGGTCTGTCTGTATGTCTGCCTGTATGTTTGTCTGTCTGTCTGTGACTCCATTCAGCCACCAGGCCAAAGTAAAATTGATATTGCGCAATAGCCTTATATACTCACAGCCACATGTAAACGTCTAAGCCCAGTTTATATGTTCATACTTGTCAACTTTGTTGAACGAGAAGAAGACATTATAAGACAGGAAATTAGTACACAAGGGATATTTACAGTGTTCCTTTATTAAAAAATTCATGGATGCTTGGTTTTTCGATAGCAAATGATATTCTACATCTACTGCAGAAAACCGCCGCCTCCTGGCGGCATATGAAAAATCACGCGGCAACAGCAACGAAAGGTTCCACTAGCTAGGTTCCACGTTCTGCTTGGAACGCACGTGGAGCACGGCCACGCGGCTCTATAAACCTTCTAGTCGACCGCCTCCATTCACGCGCGTCTCCACCGTACTGCAGCGCTGGCATCGAGGAACCCGGCCTTAGCAGAACAACGCGGTAAATTCAAATCGCCTTGCGCAAACCTTTAGTGTGTTTACCTTGGAATGAACGCGACGGTACAGGAACAGCATGAGAGGTGAGCGGGAAAGCAAAGGGGGGCATTTCCTTGGCAAATGTCTACTAAGACTATCGTCTTTTCACGACATTTGCAACGAAAGGAGCAGATACGCGGCCAATTTTTTTCTTTTGGCGGCCACTTCTCTTGCATAATATTGTAAAAGCCAACCAAGTGAGCATTCCTAAGTAAATTAACACGGGGACTACCGGTTAAGTACATATATTTTTCCTCCAATGGATCAGCTGTTTTCTTTGCGCTAAATAATAAAGACTAATAAACATGACCAGTGCCATCGGTTCCAGGAGTTTCGAATGGTTTTGTGTTCAAGTATCTTTTTCACTTTTGGCCGGAAGGCTGAATCGAGGGGTGAGCGGGTATCTTTTCGAAGCCTTTGTTTGGGTGCGTGACGCCGTGTGACTGCGGTGGTTAGGTAACGTGACAGCGGATGAGCTACGACGACAAGCGGGGTAAAGAGCTCTGCACTTCAAAATTTAAGAGTGCAGCATACAGAAATTGCAAAAAACATACACCAAACTCTGTGTGGAACGACAACGCTTGTGGTGTTCATTTTGGTGTTCCTCCGTATTCATTTTGTTGCCTTCCGTTGCACTGTTAAATTTTTACGTCAAGAATTTTTACCAACCTTCCCAACTTTCTGTCCATTTGTATACTGAAGGCTAACACAACTTCATGCCACCTAATCTGGAAACACCATTTGAAAGTGGCTTCACTGCGAACACATGCATAGGGAAGAAAAGCCAACTTTACAAAAACGTCATGACGAGGGCGGCATGTGAACCAAGAAAGGTTCTATGAGAATGAGCATGTAAAGCACAAAAACTTGTGGGTGTTGCTTTTTGTAAATGGAGAACTCTTATTGCACATACTGCAGGAGGATCGGCCTAGGAGATTGATGTAAACCAAGAGCCAGCTTTATGAGAGCATTGTACAGCAAAAGCATGTCTCAGTGCCAAGAAATTGATCTTCATTCAATGAATGCCCCGCTTTTCCGAAGGGCATTACAGTAACGAGAGGTTACACACTAGAATAAAATACTTCTTCACCCGTACAGCACACTTGCATCTCTTGCAGCCAGTTCCAATCCCTAATAGTCAGTAGATCTGAAAAAATTTACTATGAGATGTTGCTGGAGTATACATTCTGTGTTCAGCAGTGACTGCTTAGCATTTTCATTTTTTTCCAAAGTGCCCTTGCTGATAATTAGTGGTAGGCTAATAGGTGCAACATACATATTAACCCACCAAACGCCATAAGGCTAAGTTGTGCTGATATCAGGATGAGCTAAAAATGAGGAGGGTAGCATCATGTTTCATTTCCTTTGCCATCTCCATTAGTTTCCCTGGCCATTAGTTTTAAGGAATGATACTGAAAGAAGTGCTATCATAATACAGTAAAACCTCGCTACAAGAGACCCTCAAGGCAACCAAAAAACGTGTCTCTTGTAGCCAAGGTCTCTTGTGTGCAATGTTGCTAACATGGCGAACATAGGAAAACCAACCAAACCGCTTTCATTCAAATGTCTCTTATAACCAAGTGTCTCTTCTAACAGTGTCTCTTGTAACAAGGTTTTGCTGTAGAATTGTGGTTGTATTCATTCATAAACCTGATGCTGAGTCTTTATTTTTATTTTAATACATGTGCAAGCCTTTTAGTTCATCACTGAACATCTTTTTGGTAATGCCAATTTTTTATGCAGGTACCACTTGGTTGATCCTGTTACACTGACTGAAGAAGAGAGGAAAGATATCAAGTACACGAAAGTGGAGTAAGCATTGCATCCTATCCTTTTTTTTTCCCATTTACCTTCATAAAATTGCAGAGCTTTTCCAAGAATTGTCTGCAACAGGCAATCTATGTGAAGTGCAAAGGCGTGGTTTATAATAAAACATAGTTGGTTAGGTTAAAGTTAAGTAAATGGGTACAAAACTCTCCAATGGAGAAGAGGCGCAAACATCCAGGGTGACACAGGTGCCATTTTTGCACTGCTTTCCTTCAAGGGACACTGAAGTGATTTGTAAATATTGTGGGTGGGATTACTAGCGCAAATTGTGATCTGGAGTCTCTAGGCCATGTTTCGACCACTCTTTGTTTGTTCAACAGAAAAATCAATTCGAAAATACTCTTTGCATCCTCCTTGCCAATTTCCTAAGACGTTTTGTATGACGTCGAAACAAAATGGCTTGGCTTGACTGCACTACTCCATGGCTGGACAGCCCTCCGACAGAATCAGTTGGTTCGGCGTTTAGTCAGCCGGCCGCCGGAGGGTCGTCGCAATTCGTTTGCTCAGTTGAAAGCAGCCATGAAATGTTTGTGCCTCAAAAAATGTGCCTTTATTTTGTAGACTGTATCTAAGTCCAACTCGCTCCACACAAGCGCACATGCAATGCTTCGCTGACTGGTACGCTGGCAGGAAATTCTGAAGCCAATTGAAGATGGGAGAAGAATCTGAGAAGTCAATATAGGTACTAAGGAATTAAAATCGGCCAAAACTTGTATCGTACAGTGTAAAACCAGGGTGCGGGAAGCCCTTCACACGCTGGGTGAACTAGCACAGCAGTCAGCAGCACGACCAAACATCTACAAACCCTTTTCTGCTTAGGGAATGCAGTCGCTAGACATGAGATATTTCGAGGATTTGGGGGACGCTTATTGCACGAGCACTATTCAAGAAATAGTCATCTAAGCTGCTTGAAATGTTAAAACTAAATAAAATTGTAAACTGGCTACACATTATATACTTTATATTTCCACCCCTGACAGTGCTAGCTTATGGCAGAGTGGTCTGGAGCACTATGAATATTGTTTTGCGATTCGCAAGTTTGAATCCCTGATAGTGCGTATTTTTTTAAAAGTTGATTTATCTGTTTTTCGGCAATGTTTTCTATAATGAATGCATCATTTTTGTGCTGTAACATTCACTGCTCCACAAGCGAGTTCTCAGAACGCGTGCGGACTGACACTGACGCGCTGGTGAATTCTCATTGGTGGGGTGTTACCGTAAGCACAGACTGCCTGCGGGCACAGTCCGCAATCAGCCGACCGTTGGACTGGTGGGAACACGCCTCTTACGATACAGGCATGAGCCAGGCAAGCTCCAAAGGTGGAGGAGAAGTGCATCACATTTGAACGTCTCCAATGATGCAGAGGGCGTTCATCCACTGCGTACGCCTCGGCTACTGATTGTTATGATTCCAAGCTGTGCTGCTGGGCTTATCTCCAGTTTTACAGCCAACAACATGGCAGAAGCGCAGTATGTTGATTACTGAGACATTGACAATGCCCAGCCAACGATAACGTCGGATGCCAAGCATGTTGTTTCACCGAACCGAAACCGAAACTGGTTTGAATTCTAATCTTGAACATTGTTTAATCACATAGTACTTTGCATTGATGTCACTGCTTTAGTTGGTGTGGCCGCCGCAAACTGCTCATGGTAGTTTTTCTTCTTTCTGGCTTTATAAAATAATTAACGACTTATCAACCGGATAAACGATGAAAAGTGTGCTTATGTGAGCCAGCCTATGCAGTGCAAGCAAAAACTGGAGCTTGACAAATTCACTTTATTGTCCCTTTCACATCAGCCATGTATGCTCGGGCTAGATGATACAATTACATGTTTGTGAGAAAAGTTCTTCACTCTTCGCGGTGCAAAGTGAACTCATTTCTCTTCTTTGTCAATGTGTTCTGAACAGGACAGACTCCAGACTCTTCAAAATTCGATACTCGCCCACAGCTGGCCGCCCTAACTACAGGATGGCCAAGATTGCCTCAAGGTAGGCTAGGAGATTTGCTGCACTTATCTTGTTCACCTCAAACCTTAACGTTAGCAAATAAACAGCTGGGTTTTAGTAAAGAAAATTTTTTGCTGCTCGTTTCCTGACCTCCTTGCCCCAGGGTTGTGGGCCATGAGAGAGAAAAGCTTTAGCTGCGAAGTTAGTGAAGAAGCCAACCACATTTTTGGATGATACATATGTGATGGCTCATGTCAATGCGCCTCTCCACACCTTCTGGAAAGGAAACCTGCCAGCCAGCATGCACAAATATTTTAACTGAAAATTGTATTTGGTGTGTCAAGCAACGTGCAGTTATGGCAAAGCAAATAGTTCTTGCAAAGTGCACCAAATTGACGAGAATGACATTTTTTTTTTCTTTTAAATTCACAACATATTTTTTGCGCACATCATAAGCATGCACCAGCAGTGAATCGCAGAGCTATGTGGCCCACCAGATGCACAGAACTTGCAATTCGACTCGACTTTCCACGAGCTTCTTCCACAAAGTGCAGCCTAGAATAGGGAGCTCGCCACGCTAAATTCACAGCAGTATCATGAGCAAAACTCCTGATTTAAATGAAGTGGGTCAGGATGAATGATTTCTACTCCATAATGTGGCAACCTCACCTAGAACCTTCATGGGCCAGCCAAGAGAGACCAAATTTTTAGATCCGTTTCTTGCAAGACAAATCTAGTGCACCCTGTAGTGCAATCACCCCGGTCATGGCCATATTTAGCGAAATTGTCGTCACATTTTTGCCCTTGGTTCGCAAGACCATTCGAGCTGTGCGCAAATTGTATGGCATTATGTTTTTTGGCCAAGAGCATGGACAAGCCTGTTTAGCTTGCCTTTGTAACATTTCATGCATAAGAACGAATTGAGGAAAAAGAATGGATTGTATATCTGATCAATGCAGGGGTCAGTTGACGAAGGGACTTAAATTCTCCCCCCCGCAGTCGCATGGCCAAGGATGCCAAGAATGGCCCAGAAGAGGAGGATGGCCCCCCTCCGCCCTACTCCACACTGCACTCATCGCCGGCCGCACGGTCAGCAGGAGGGACGGCCTCCACTAAGGCAGCCACCCCTTCGGACCTGCCGCCATCAGGAGCGGAACCCTATGAGCCATCGCCAAAGATGACGAGAGACACCTTTCCACGGCCCTTGATGACTCCGGTGTCAGCATCGAATGGTCTAGGGCCCCAACATGTGGCCTCCGCTGGACCCGCGAAAGGTCCTACCAGCAATGGAAAGCTGCCAGTCTTCACATCTAGGTGCTCTTATTACCCTAACCTTGCCATTTATCATCGTCAAGTGCAGTTGAGCCTTCCTTGCTTTCGAGGACCTTTAAAGGTGCTCCCTTTTGCCAACAGTTCCCGCTGTCTGTTACTGTCATCTTTCTTGCGCATACTTCTCAAGAAATCATTTTTAGCCCGAGAACATCGAAAATAGTTAATGCTCGCAGGTTTTGAAAGGGCCATGGAGAAAGATACAATTCACTCAAATTGAAATAATGCCTTGTCGGGAAGCCTGTTTCAGTATGATTTTCAATAAAATAGCTATTATTGAGAAAAAGCCATATTCACTGAGAACTGGGCCTAGGAATTTTCTAGAGCTGTTTCGCATCCACACCAGCAATGCAACACCAATGTGCATTGTCATGCAGCTGGACCTGAATTTTTATAAAACTGTCAAACTAATTTAGATTACCCCTGCGGTTTCCGTCCCGCTTAATGTTTTTTTTTTGAAATTACAAAGAAGTTACCGATTTCATGAAAAAATTCGTCGGCCACAGTGGCTTTTTTTAAATTTGGGTTCAACTGTACTGGTTTGTCCTAATAGCAACAGAGGGTGAAAATTTTGCTTTATACCATTTTGTTTGACGAGTTAACCCTAAAGCTTCAAATAATGGCCAAACCCTGTTGCAAAAAGTTTGACGATGTTTGAGTCGTATGTCAGTCGTATGTTGAGTCGTATGCTACCTGAGATTTCCCAAAGTGCTAAGGCTGAATAAATGTGCAGGTTTTAGGAAAGGGCTGTGCAAAAGTATGCGCCGTTTCTGTGGGTACAAAACTGCTGTTGTATCTTTTTTCAGAGCATCTTCCACGAGCAACCTTGTGGCACCCACAACTACCATGTCATCTTGCATGACAACCTTGGCTAACGGGGGCATCTCCTACAAGTCATTTATGGTGAGTCGTTCTCTGTCTGCTGCACTTACAAGGTTGTCCAAATTGCATGCGGCCTCTTCTCTTTTTATTATTTTGCAGACTTTTTGGCAATTAAAGGCAATTTTGTTTGTCACTTCACCTACAATTTCTACTGTTTCTCACGGCATATACTGCAAAGTATTCTCTTTGGGTAGTCATGAATTGTTGTAGTGCATTGCCTTTTGTCCTTGTGGTGGCATTAAATATCTCTAATTTCTAAAATTAGACTTCACCTTTTGGAGCAGTTACAAATCCCGCATAGACGTATGACACAAATGGGCTGACTAGGTCTTTCAGCCATTATAAGTAGTATGCCAGTCGTGCGTGCCCTGTTAAAAGTGACATCTCACTGATAGAATGAAAATGATGGCACATGTGTGTGTAGCAAGGTCCCTCTAGCAGACGGCCAAACGAGATGTAAGCCGATGGGGCATGTCTCAGAGTTTGGTAGGACAAGTTTTTGAGGGCACAACTTGTATGAATTGGACGTATGGTATGCCTTTACTGCTGGTCACAATCTTTCTCACTTTTATTACTCCGCGTCGCTGCACAAATGTTTCTCTGCGCCAAACACGAACGAAGGAATGAGAGGAGTAAAGTGACAGTACTAAAGGGGCCATGTAGACAAAATACAAGTTTGTTCACGTTGAAAGAATTAGCCTTTGGTAACTGACTCAGCTCCATTACAGCGATGAAAGACGCCTTTTAATTGAAAAAATAAATAAATAAATAAATAAACGCAATTTTTGCATTAAATATGGGCCAGCCGTAAAACATAGTTAACAGTGTTAACTGCACGTTAGCAATCAAGTGGTATCACCAAATGAAACTACTACAACTGCCCAGTGATGTTTCTTGGAGGTGACTTAGGCTGCCGGCCGCCAAGTGCACAGACACGATTCTGCAATGTCATAGACACATTGCCGAAAAGTGTCTTGGGAGTCACCACTGCTTCGTATGTTTTCTTTAGTTTATATATTATTTGTTGAAAGTTGGCTATAAAATTGGTGTCATTGTTATTGGGGCAAAGCAGTCCTTTTACTGCACCAAGTGTGTGTTGTGCCTTCAAGGCCGTTAGTAGTTGAGCAAGCTGATGTAATTGAGAAAGGGCTGTATTGTAATTCTTAATCAAGACTGAATTGCTACCTTTATATGTATATATATATATATTGAGAGACAGAGCTTCGAGATGCTAAAGGACCACTTTTAATTAGGCTCCCGAGCACAGGCCACCGAAAGAAGGAACTGCCCGGGGATGATGATGGTTATACACAGATGACAGTGTCGATGGGTTTGAATGGGTAGAAGGAACAGAGGGATTGACCCGCCGTGTTCCACACTGGATATACAATGATCATGTCGCTTCCACGCATATCACAGCAGTACACTCCCAATGCCCACAATATATATATATATATATATATATATATATATATATATGTCGTGTGTGCAAGATGAAGACTGGTTACTCAAGATGAAGACTGGTCTTCCAGTCAAAACGTCCGTAAACCACTGTTTTTGTTTTTAATCGTGCGTCTACCATTTTCTCAACTATTTCTTCTGGCTCCTCGAGAAGTTTCGTCTACTGCTTATGTGTGTGTGTATGTATGTATGTATATAATATGCAGTAAAAGTCCCTACTCACAGTCATGACTGGTTGCAGGAATCCTCCGCGCAGGTGCCGATCAATGGAAGTCCGCGAGCCACATCTCTTGGGCTGCATCACATGGCTTCTGCAAGGTCTGTTGCACTTTCCTTCCCTTCTGTATATGGCCAAATGCGAATACAGTAGCAGGGTGTATTGCATGATTATATGCGGATGTCCAGCCGGTCTACTTCAAGTACGAAAAATAAATCGTCAACTGCACGGTAAATGTAACATCTGCAGTGGAAAAAAGATGTGTTAATCACTGCCACCGAAATTAAATTTATTTATTGTATTATAGGCCAGCAGACATGCAAGAAAACATCATGAGTAAAATATATTGAGAAAAGCTCGAATTTATGTTGCTTCATAAATTGCCACCTACCGACTCTAAAGTGGCAATTCTAAAAACATGAGTGTTAGTCAAGAGTGTGTGCAAAATTTTTTCAGTGGGTTTCAAAATACATGTGCAAGTGGTGTCCATGATCACCTGCAAGCTGCCTGCTTAACCAGGGCACAGCAAAAAACTTTAAATGGAAGTGAAAATGTGTCAAAAAGAATAATTTCCTGAGTGATTTTTCAGTAACCGATGATGTTTACAAATGCTATGATTTGTTAACTTGTCCAAATTTTTTCTTATGCCTTTGCATTGTTACCTGACAATTTTACGCAAGTTTCCTTGCAATCTAGTGCACATAACTTGATAAGTCAGGTTTTGGCCTTGATGTTAACATTACATTGACAAAACTCTACCACACGGTGATTAGTGAGTGACTTCATGCCTCTTTCCAGGTTTAGTGGATGTGGCGAAGAGACCGTGAATGGCTCTCGTGAGGCAATGACGCCCGCAGCCAGCAGCGGTCCTCGTGTGACTTTCCAGACCCCCACGGTGGCCACTTACTCTCGGGTCGGTCTCTTCTGAGTTATGAGTGTGCGTTTCATTAACTCCATTCGCTTTGCTTGCGCTGTGATTCCCTGTGGTGCATGTGCTGTGGTGCTAACTGCTTTATTCTCTGTTGTTCTGCTACAAAGCTAGCAAGACTCGGCATTAACTAGTAGGTTATTCATTATGCAGCTTCCAAACGTCCTTTAACTATCGTTAATATTTGTGGTATGTGCAAGTACTGGAAAACTACACTAAGGGTGGGTGAAAGCTGCAGGCTAATTTATGGTATAAGTCGGACTAAAAATTGAGCCGGAATATAGGTCGACCCGCTTACCTCACGGCCAAGAAATCGGAAAAAAAAAAAAAAACTAGGTACATATTATCGTTTTATTGGGGCTGTAAGCCCTTGTTTTGTCTGAGCTCATTAGAGCTGTCTGATACCTTGTTGGACGACTACTTTGGTCTGGCTGTCTCCCACCAGCAAGTCATCCTCAGGGAATAGCTTATGGATCACTTTAAGGAGCAGACCATCACGAGAGCCGGTTTGCGCAGGCGGCCACCCATTTGTAAAGACGTCACACAATGCTCGCGGACAGAAGTGGCCGCCTTGTACCTCAGTTCCAGGTGCACAGCTCAGCGTCCACGAAACGAGGTCTTCGAGCGTTGCATACCAAGAGCTGTCCCTTCACATTGCGCAAATAGGGTGCACTCTTTTCGGAGGCACCGAACTGACGCTGGTTGGACTTTTTGCTGTTGGCTTGGGCATACTATATGACCTTTCTTTTAAATGCTATGGTGAACCGGTGCTATATGCCTGAACTTTTCTTGAGCACACACACACTCACTGACAGTGAGAGGAGGAACAAAAAAAAGAAGATGGCGGCACATCCGGTTGATGTTTGTGGCGATGGTGCCTGTGCAGTTGGATGGGTTGCCAGAGGACGACTATCATTATGCCAGTTAACGGTATATAGGTCAAGGGGTGACTTTTCGGCAAATTTTTTGGTAAAAAATGTCGACCTATATTCTGACGTACGGTAAATGGCCTTTCCTTTTAATGTACAACAAGCTTTCAGTGTGCAGCCACTATTTTGCTTGAACTAAAATAAGGCCACAGTAACGTCGGGTTTAATGTTTAACAAATCCTCCCTGTTCTGTGGTTTAACTCTTGGTGTAGCCATTCTTACTCAGTTGAATGGTGCTTTAAATGGCTTTTTCATATATTAGGGTCTGCAGGCTCTTTGGTGCCCCCAAAAGCATCTCTAGGTATTGTCTATAAAGCCCTCACTATTCAGCACAGCTTCCTTTCCTTGTGCCAAACCACTTTTTTTTGTGTGTGTGTGTCTGTGGTTCTAGAAGCGGTGATGCAAAAACTCTTCTCTGCTGCAAACCGTGCGCAGCTACCAGCTTCTCTTTGTATAACCTTCACTCCTAAGCTGGCTTTTTTTTGCGTGATGGTACAGCTTTGCAGGAAAGCTCGATACATCTTTCGAATGCACACACTGCTGGTCTTTGTGTATATATATAAACCAACCGAGTTGGAATTGTGGCATAATTTATTGTATCACTGCTCACTATGGAAAAAAAATACTACAATGTGAAATCAAGATACAAGTAGCAAAACAGCCATAATTGTGTGTGATGCCTTTCATGTGTGAAAAATTATTGAAGGTGTGTGAATTAGAAATTTTTGACTGCACGTTGCATGCAAAGTAAACAAACTGACAGTGAGTCAACTCAAATATTTTTAAATGCAGGTATCTTAGCTCTAATGTGATGAACCTTTTAAACACAGCTATGAAGAAGAACATGGGCGATTTGGGCAGTTATTCCACGCATACATCTTCAATGCAAATATCTTGGCTTTAGTGTATTTGGAGCTCCTAAACATAGCCAGGGGAAAAAAAATGGGTAATTTCAGCAGTTAGGTCTTTATGCACCATTCCGTTCCTGCACTAGGTCTTCAGAAGAAAAAAAAAAAGCCCAAAAATATAAGTGGAAAAATTGAGACATGATGGCAAAGCTGTGAGTAAAAAAAAAAAAAAAAACTGGGCATTCGAGTAAACATAACAGAAAACAAAAAGAAAGGTGGGGGTCTTTTTCTCAATGCAGAAGGCTGTGAGCTGTCGCCGCTCATGAAGAAACATTATTTCCCCAATGTATTTGCAATATGAGGGTATCTTTGACTGGGTGCAGTCCTTCCAGTTACTGAGAAGAGGTGCTTGGTTGGCAGACACAAGCAGCTAGTACGGCCAGGCACCCAGTTACAAGTATGGCAGACAGGTAGCAATTCTTGGTTGCGATATCCTGACAAGCATATTTCTTCCTAGCTTTTTCTTAAAATTTTACTCACAAGCGGTGCTCCACCTTGGCTAACATTCCACCAGGCTGCAAAATGTCTTGCACGCATCAATTGTTAAGAAGCACTGCCTTAAACACTCGATCACAGCAGGATATAGCATTCTTGTGGAGGTACAAATAAGGCACAACATTTAAGATGTATTGACATCAAACGAGTTGATAAAAGCAGTTAAAGGCATCAAGAACACTGCCACGGAGAGTAGCGCAAAATATCAGCGGCGCTATTCTGCAGTAAACGCTAATTATGATGAATTTATTTGGATGGATAAGAGAATTGTTGCTAGTGGTGTTAAGTGAAACAGATGTCAGGTTGAGACTGCAGATAGTTTTGAACAAAGCAATCACTTGAAGGAGGGATTTCATTATACAGCGAGAGAGTAACTGCGTTTTCAGCTTTTGCTCTGAGTAGTAAGTCCCATTAAACCTCAGCATCATTTTATATACTTTTCAACTGCACCCAATGCGACCTTTTTCATAGCTTTTATGGTGTGCCGAGAATGTTCAATACTGTGCAGGACAGCACATCCGGCACCAGCACTTGGTTCTAGACACCGCTAGCCTTGCATGGCACAGGGAACAGAACAGGCGGGATATAGGCAATAAAACGTGGCACGTATGTGCGACTGAAGCAAAAGCATATGGCGACAGCTGCACGTGTGACTGTCATGTTTAAAATTAACTTTTTTAAAAGCTTTTGTCACGCTAATCACATAAAGAACCATTGAGAACTGACAAACAATGCAGGTCAGACGCTCGTCTCATGGACATGCCTCTGCACCTCTTCATTTTAAAACACGGTCCGCCAATTAGCACGCCAGGCAGTCTGGTGTTACAGGGCAACCAGTGACGCGTTCTTTGAACGTCTTGTTTTGCTGCTCCCACAGGTATACTCTTCTTCGCCATCGTGGAGTGCTTGGGGCCCAAAAGCAAGCATTGGAGACACAATTCCGAGGGGCCCGCTTTCGGGATGCCACGAAATGAGCACCGAGCTATGACACGCAGCCTCAACAAAGACTACTACTGCATTTGTTGCCAAATCATGCCAAACACTGAAGCTGGTGTTAGCCTGACCCGCAAGGCAGGCGTGTGCACTTGCAATACTTGCTACATACGGGGATCGGGACACAAGAAGTGGCTCTGGTTAGCTGCAATGCCATGAAACGCTTGAAGATGGGGGGCAAAAAAGAAGTATAAAATTTCAGCAATACAAGTGCATGTGACATTTAGGTGTGGAATTGGATAGCTGTTAATCTCATTGTATGTGCATGAGAACGGCCAGCTCACAGCGAGACTTGTGGTCCCAAATATGCTGAAATGCTGGAACAAGTGTGCGCGTAAGTTTTGCTAGAGCATTGTCCTGCCCGCTAGTTGTGAGCCTTGAAGATGAAATTTTAAGGCTCATTAACTACACACACTAACAAGCAGCAAGTATGCACTGCACAGTTCAGCTTTGTGGATTTAGGCCCTCCTCTACAGCTAAGTAAAGCGATTAAAAAAATAGCTTTTGTTAAGCAGTGCAGTTCGCGTACCAATGTTACTTTTCTATAAGTGCCAAGCCTGTGACTTGGTGGAGAAGTTCTTGGCTGTTTTATGCCAAATGTGGATCGGTTCTTCTGTTGTATGTATTGTAATATAAGAATATACAGTGTAATGTTTTCAGATGTCAGTGCAATGTTTGCATGGCTATAACATGTACATCTACTAATGAAGATCTGAGAGAAATAAATTTCTGCTTGGATAGCAATGTGTTGTGTTTGTTACTCAAGAGTAGCAGCAAAGGATTGTTGCTGTATATGTTGTATGATTTAGGATAATGGAGCCAGGCTGTCCGTACTGCATAATACATATCCGCCACAGTGGCTCATTTGCAAACGCACTCTTTAGGGAGACGCTGACTGACAGCTACAAGGAGAATATTTCTGATGATGCATATAGAATTCAAAGTCATCCTTGTGGGACTGGCTTGAAACATGTTGGTCCAGGGGGTTTAAATTGATCTGAAACCCTCGAGTGTTCAGCACCTCACCACACAGGTGAAACTTTGGCATGTCAAATTGCTTCCAACTTTGAATTGCTCAGTGCCATATTGGAGACACATTTATGCTTAAGCTGCACCTCCTAAAATTGTGCTACACATTTCTTTCCTTTCCCTTTTCATTGCTGAAAAAAAAAGGTGTTGTGTTGGACAAATGCTGGAGATATTTGAAGTACAGTTGCTCCCCTAGCAGGAAGAATTCTAGGGGTCACGCTTAGGGATAACAAAGTGGCTGCGTGGATTAGGGGACAAACTGGTGTGGAAGACATTCTAGCACAAATTCAGCGAAGAAAATGGGCATTGGCAGGTCACGTCATGCACATTGGGGACAACAGGTAGACTGTCCACTAATGGTGTGGCTGCCAACAGACCGTAAATGTAGCAAGAGTCCGCCAAGGACTCGATGGAGAGATGAGCTACAAAAATTTTGTGAGAAAGGGTGGACTCGGCTAGCACTAGACAGACGTGGCTGGAGACCTTTGGGAGAGGCCTTCGTCCTGCAATGGACACAACCAGGCTGATGGTGATGAGCACCCAGATCAAGCTGTGTGCGGGTCGCAGCATTACACAGCTGTATATTAGGACTTTCTTGATGATGATGAGCACCCAGACCAAGCTCTGTGTGGGTTGCAGCATTACACAGCTGTCTATTACAAGGACTTCCTTGTAATCTTTGGAAACTATTGTAGAGGGCAAGGTCTGTGTAGACGGAATCCTACGGAGAAGTACTTACCATGCCTGGTATCAGTTCTCGCCACAGTACCAGCGGCACAAACGATTGCTGGTGACATTGCTAAGTAATGAAATCTGGCATTCGTGAAGTATCAGATGCAATGCTAAAAATATGTCCGCTTCCCTTGCGAAGCTGGGGACTGTGTTTTTGCGAGCAGAGCTTCCACTACTATTATTCAATTCTTTTGCTCTAACTGAAGCTGCTTGCTAACGAACTACACTGGTAATTTACTGGCATTTTCTCCCTTACACCACAAGGTTTGAGAAAAAAGGTGCCCTACTTTGCCACTGCTTTGTGCATACATATTTTACAGCAACTATGAACTATGATTACTCCATCTACAAGGGTGGACAACAAAGCTGAAACCTCTAGTTTTTGTGTGCAGTACAGTAAAAGACCATTCTTTGGTGGCAAAAGCAGAGTAGCTACATTTAGGAGGAAACATTAAAAGGTTATTGAGTGTGGCCAGAGGTCATTGAGGCCATACTTCTTCAACAGCTGTGGCAAGCTCTCTACTGGGATATTACAGGAGAAACTACCTGTTCACATTTGTGTGCTGCAATGTTTGCACTATTAAAGGTGGTTTCAGAGCCAGCGAAAGGCTTCACCATATGTACCCTGCTCAGAAACAGGAGACACAGTAAGTACGTGTTTCTCACAGCATGTTGCAGCTTCGAAATTATCCGCAGCTTGGCCTTTCCAATACCGGCACCATCAAATTCGAAGCTTGGCACAGGCTCTTGCGAACAGTCATTGAGGGCAGTACAGAAAAAAGTACTTGATAAACGAGTGACAGCGAGTATGGCAGCCCTGGATTGAGTTCAGCAAAGTTTTGGGCATAATTCATGCTAGCATATGAACATGCACACTCTTTCAGTCACAAAAGTGGCTCACATACAATGTGCTTTGTATTACTTCTTGTGGTGTGCCTATATAACTTCGAGGAATTTGTTTGATTTACCGGTAATGCTCGCTGCTTTCGCCATGGATGCACGGGCGAACAGTTAAGAGATCAAGTTTTAAGGCTGCCTTTACATCGTATGGATCATACCGCTTGACATTCCATTGTACAATTTCCAATTTCATTCGAAGTGTGGACCTTCCTTTCCTCCTGAAATGTTTGAACATGCCGCGCATCCTGGTGACAGGCCGCGTACGAGCAGTAGAAACAAATAGAAACGGCAATGGTCTAATTAGTGTCGCATGATGGCCGCCGCGAGAGCAGTCTGTCTTGATTTTACCTAACCGGCCAAACCGCTTCCGCTCACTGATTAGCCAGAGCCACTGTTAATTACTGATAGTGAGAACAGGGGTTAAAAATATGTCAGTATAAAGAAGCTGGTATGTGAAACAACACATCTGATCCAGCAGTTTCAATTTGTAACCACAAAGGTTAGGTGAGACATAGGCATTTATTCAATGAGGATGATCACGGCGACAGACATTCGGCAGAGCAGTTCTTAATCGGCAATGATGAGCTCGTCGATGCCCCAATCTTCGTAGCTTCCATCGGGAAGGTACCTACGGATGATGATGGGGATCTTGCGGGCTTTGAGCTCCTTCATGGCGATCTGCAGAGGGTCCGTCTCACCCTCCAACTCTACCATCACAGGCGCGCACATGGCAATCTGTAAGGCTCTAGTCCCCAGCACTCTGGCTCTCTCGTACTTCGTCATGTACGTGGTCGTGATGCGCTTCTGGTTCTGTTGTGGCTGACCATCAGCCGCCTGAAGGAGCTCGATGTTCTCCTCTTCATTCGCGTCGAGTTCATCGAGGTTTTCGTCCTCCTCGGCGTCGTCGAAGTCGTCGGCGCCGCCAACATCGTCAGCCTCAAACTCGTCGTCGGCCATTGCTCAGGGAACACTGAGCAGGTTGTCAGAGGGGTCAGCGGTAGGCAGCCACAGGGAAAAAAACGCGCAGAAAGAAGCAGATGAGAGGGCTTTGTTTTTACAGCACACACGCACGTCGCACACGTTCGGGCGATCAGCTCAATTCGGCCATTTTGGCTCATCGTTCGGCTATGAGCTATGATTCGGCCGTTTGGCCAGGTTCGATAACTTTTAGGCCCCACGTCCAAAAATTACAAATAAATTTATTTTAACATTACTTAAGGTATTTAGACGCTAAATATTTTAAAAACTTTAGAGTAAAGTTTTAGCAAAGCTAAGTTTTTAAAATATTATGTTATGCGCAACTGAAGAATAAGTGTAAAAGGCCGAAACATTCTAACATGTGGCGTCCTCCACTGGTGCTCGAAGAAACTAAGGCCCCTGACATTTTGTGCAGTAGGCCGACCGAAAATGAATGCTTTTAGAACTAGATCCCCGGTTTACTTTCACTGACGAGAGTTGTGCAACGCGAAGAGAAAGTGTGTTATTGTGTTAACGATCCAGTTTCATGCACGGCAAGGAAACCGCATGCGCAGGAGATCTGTTGTGCAGCCTCGAGATCAACAGCAACATCTGCGAGAAGCAACATTTGGTCTGCGTGAGTAAGGTAAGTTTTTTTTTTTTTCTTCTAAATCGCGCAGCTGGTTCTATTCTTTTTAGGCTTACACATTTGGCCGCCCGCATGAAATGTGTTTTATAATAAACCGTGCTTCGGTTTTGATCTGTCTGTCGCACCGTCAAGGCTCGTCGACGGTGTTCCCAACGCAATGTGCCATCTCCAGCAACGCTAACGAGCACCATCGGGGGCTTTCGCCTCGTTGCTGCGTGCTTTGTAGCGTTTGTTTACATTGGCGAAATTGCGCACTGCACGACACCTTCCAGTGACATTCACATCGTCGCGATACGACGCAGGGTTTGTTGAACCTGAGCTGTTCCCACCGCGTTAGATTACGACGCCGCTGATGCTACGGGAATGAGCTTGCAAGTCACGCGGCATGGCAGATACTACCTTATTCATTGAGTGTGTTTGTCCCTTTAATCGCGCCACTTTATGGAGTGCACCTCGTGCAACTCAGCTACGTTGCGATGGATGTTTTTAGAGAAGGCAGAATACATCGCTAGCCGCGCTGCAGGGCCCCCTCATCAGAAACTCGCTCCTTGTTCAAGGCTGTTTTGACAAACCCCGCTTAGATAGCGGAAAGCAAGATCGGTCGTCGGTACGTGTTGTGCATCTCTTCAGACATGCTTCCTGCAGCTTTTTTTAATTAACTTTCCCCCTTTCTCTTACTTGTAATTATATGTCCTGGTGTTCGCGCATCCGGTTCGCGGAAAGATCCACGCGTGAAAAAATTGTCGCTGAACTTTCGTGGGTGCTTGATTCGGTTAATACGTAGCTTTATCTAGTTTCTGCTTTTACCAGGAATACCATCTAAACGAGAGAATTTCGGTTTCGTTCACTAATATCTGATGTTGAATTGTTCAGGGCAATAAGCTGCGCAGACAGAGTAGTGAAGGTCGGTAAAAGGTGTAAACACGTAGCTTGAGATTAAAATACGTAGTGCATTATCGCAGGCATTACTGACCCTTTCGCTGAGAGCGTGCCGTGTGCAGCATTCGAAAGCTTTATAATTTTCAAATAGCTGTTGATCTACTTAGGTAAGTTAGAAAAGCTTGTTGTCTTTAGTCAGTGATTCAGCAAATTAATCTTAGTTGTGTGGACATGCACGTGCTAAAGTGTATACATTTTCACTGTTATTTGGAAATAATCAAAGTTTAGAACCACTTCAATTGTGCAACAATTTTTGTTCATTTCAGTGACAATTTTATTGGTGTTGTTCCTCCTTTTCTTAGAGAAAATGTCAGCCATACGATGTGCGGTCAGCCCAACAAGGTCTCTGTTCCTCAGGAATGTCGCCAAGAGTGAGTGTATACAAATCCTACATCCAAGCCTTCCTGTGACCGTTGTTTTTCACAACTTTGTGGCTTCACACACGACAAGGTGTAATAGTTTTTGTCCGAGAGTTGTTTGAAACCAACACCACCATGGTAGAAAGCGCAAACAAAACTTCATGCTCTGGAACCGAGAAAAAAAAAGTGTTCGAAATTAGGAAAGCGGATCAGATTCTAGATTGTGGCTCACTTTGACGCCCCCAGTCTCAGTGTCCGCAACAACAACCAGCTTGTTATTTATAAGCAACTCGTGCTGTCTAGGTATATTCTGCAAACAAAACGTTCCGCAGTGCTATTGCGCTAAAGAACTACTACCAGCATAGATGCCCTTTCATGGAGGAAGTCTGCTGTGTCGCTGAGTGGTAGCTCTGGCTACCGTCCCAAGGTCAATGTAGTCCTTCCATTGTACCCTCCCTGCAGGGAGTCAGTTGTGGCAATCGGTGGCACACTGGGAAACTGTTCCCCCTTTTTTTCGTTTCTTTTCTCGTGCCTTTTGTTAAGAGAGAGTGACTCCTGCAAAGGCACGCTTGTCACCAGGACTTGCCCACAGGCGCAGCTTGGTCAAACGTCGCCAGTAAAAAAAATCTTCAAATAATGACTTTATCTTTGCGAAGGGTGTATAAGGTTGAAACTTTGCTGGTATTGTTGTAGAATGCATAAAAACGCTCATTTGGGAGCATGCAGTCAGTAAAGCCGTAGCACAAATGTGGCGCATGGCATGGGTACTCGTTTCGCAATGCGCGAGCTTTGCCGCTTATAACTTCAGCATGAGAAGCAACACAATGCAGCATGTTTTTAGCAGTGTTGTTGCCCTGCTTGGGTAATCTCATTTTTTTATATACAGTCGAGTCCACTTATAACGATACCGTTTTAACAATATATCGGATATAATGATGAACAGCTATGGCACCGTCAACTTTTGTGTTCTTTCTATGGTGAAATAAACCGCTTATCACAATGCTCCAGTGCCACGATATCGGATATAATGATTGAATCCGGTTATACTGTGCACCAAAGTGCAACGGTGATGGCTCTAATGATGCGGTTGTGCAGCCTAGCTACTCAGGCAGTGTCTTCGTAGGAGGCCCAATGCGTGGCACAGTCCCTCGGGGACTTTGTCTGTTTCCACCAAGGACATTTACCTCAGCTAGGTGGAAAAGATTTGCGCTAGCTTCACATGTGGCAAACAATGTTGACCGATTGTGGCTGCTTTTCCTCAAATTAGTTGTAGTACGACCTTGCTGGCATGTGAATAAAATGTTTTGAGCTCTGTTCCGCCTTTTTATTTCGCAACCCGCGTATAACAGTTATCGGTTATAACGATGGGATTTCCTTGCCACTTGGTGGACATTGTTATAAGTGGACTAGACTGTATAAATCAAAGCGGGAGCGGCCTTTTTCCTATTTGTAAATTATGCATTCTGGAGAGAACCATGGTATATTATTTTTGTGTATAAGAATTTTTTCTAGATAAGCCACCTCTTACGAATGTGCTTTTACGTGGCAGACATTACCTACTGCGTACAAGTTAGTCATGGTTGCAAATACTGAGATAAGGGGCATCAAAACAAGCAAAAATCTACTGTCTGATCCTATTTACTGATCTTCTAAAATTTTTGATTATTGTAAAACAGGAAGTTTGGTTTGTGTTTGCTACCCTTCTCATCTAATTATTGATTTCAAATAAATTTTACACCTTGATGCATGCAAAGTTGAAAAAAAAAAAAAAAACGAAGCACGAGGTTGGAAAAAACTGTAGCAACTGAACACAGCACGTAATTCATACGATGTTTACAATTTCTTTTTGCAAAGTTTATGCATTAAGAAAAAATGCAGTTCTCTTAGGGGTATTATTAACTTGTGTGCACATATGTAAAAATATGAGAGAAACAAAGAACGCAAGTGGACACACATGTTTGAATGTCTGATCTCTTGTGGAATCGGCCAATTGTTTTTTAACGAAACAATGCAGCGTGAAAAAAAATGGATGATTTAAGTTTGTAAATAAGTCTGGTGTGGTAGGGGTACTAGGGAGAACATAGTATTTACAGGGGGGTATTAAAGTGTGCGAACAGTACTGTGCAAAAATTTTGAGAACTCAATATTGCACCTTATGAAAAATAAAGCTAAATTTAAAAGAGGAAAAGGAAGGGGGGGGGGGGGGGGCTAGATACAGATGAAAAGTCACGGTCAAATTCACAATGAAAAAAAGCAGATAGCTTAGATGAAAAGTTATGGTAAAAGTCACAACAAATGAAGCACATTCTTTCTTTTTTAGTAGTTCTCAATTGAATATTCTTTATAAGGAATATTTAAGAACGATGAAATTTATAATTCCTGCATGAGTAGCTTGGTGTCCTGGACAAGTGCCTATGCGAACACTTAAATTTGTGCGCTTTTAGACTAGAATAACCTAGGGCTGATGATTAATCACCCAAGATATTTGTAATTGATTACTCTACTAAATGGTGCGCCATGAAAGAGTGATTCCAAACATTTATATTTTATTTTTGTTTGGGGGTTTTACGCTCTTCAGTTGCTATTTGGCTATAAAGTGTGCCGTAGTGAAGAGCTATGCATCAATCTGGGCCATATGGGGATCTTTAATGTCCGCCAAAACCTTGACACTCAGGCGTTCTCATTCTTCGCCTCCTGAAAAACGCCCGCTGCAGCTGGGATTTAATTTGGGTCCTTGAGCTCATCAACACAGTGCCTTAACCACTGAGCCACTGCGGTGGATTGAAAAAGTAACTGAGGACCATGTTCTGGTATGGAAAAATGTTATCATGGTTTTGTGTAAATAATGTTTGTCTGCAAGCTACTGGACAATATTACTTGCTCCAAAACTGTTTGAATGTTTCTTTCTTTTAAACTCTTGCATATAAATATGTTTGCAACTGCCGAAGTCTTTTTTCGGAAGGGAATTTATTTGAGGCATAATAATGGTACGTATACTTTATAGTGTCCCTTTTTTTTTTTTTGCTTCTCATGTGTACGCTACGAACGTAATTGCGATGTACAGAGTGCTGCAGGGATTGCCATGGACACAGTCAGAATTTCCTTTCGTGGAAACCACTCACAAGTTTCTCCTCAGGTTATCCATGAAGGTCACATTTTGTAGTCTGTTTTGATTCAAACCATATTGGTAGCAGATTGAATGAAAACCCTTTCTTTTTTATGGGGGTAGCATCTGCTGGATTATCTTTTTTACCAATCATGCGCTGCAAAAAAAAAATGCAGGAGGCAAAAACTAATGTTCATTTGATTGTGAAATCACCCAGTAAGTGGTGTCGTCAATCTTGGCATAAACAAAATAATGAGTATAAAATGCAATTTTCTGCAATATTTGACCAGAAATAAAGGAGTACTAGGTCGCATAAAAAATTCTTCAGGGCACTTAAAACTGCTTGCGTGCTTTGAAAGCGGGAGCCCGGTGACACTTATTAGCAACTCCTTTACTGCAATATCGCATTTTAATCGCCTTCTTTGCGTTCGTTTCTTTGTCTTGGGTGCGAATTTTTGTGCTACACCATGTATGCTTCTCTTTCATTGCTTTCGTTTCTTCATTTTACGTCCCAAATTGCATCAGTGAGCATACTTGCACATGCCACAGCTTCCCTAGAATCAGGGTTGTGCGCGGCTGGTGTGCACCTGTCCTACTCGCATGCCATCATGTTCAGGCGTCATGCGGCACACATTATTCTACAACTTTTACACTCATTCATAGTTATGGGAATTGTGTGAAGCTGGCACATTTTGTCTCATAACTCCCAGTTTCGGGCCAATCCCCAAGTGTGTATGTGCCACAAAAAAGGTTAAAACAACAACTTTTGTAGTGCGCTAGCAATGTGGGAAGATAGTACAGTTGGTAGAGCCCTGGGCTGCTACTCTGCAGACCCGGGTTCAAATCTCATCAGATAATTATTTTACTCGTTGCTGTAGTACCCACTTTCCTGACCGGATAACAACAGCAGCACTTTTTCGCAGAATGAGGCACTTGAGGCTTTTGCCTTGAAAGGCTGGCTGTAAGAATTGAGCTCAACTATCGCACAATAATTGCTAACTGAAAACATTCTTTCCTTAGTAACCTTTCACGTTCACCATCACTGTAGTGCATTTTTGAAGCCCACTTGTTGCTCTAGTGGGTCGCCGACCGTAAACAATTGTCGCTTTGCCTTTACTGCTGCTCTCTTTTCTTTGCCAAAAAGACCAGCAGAGCGCAGCGGCCCCCCTGCAGAGGGTGCTGCCGGTCGGCCACATAGCTGGAGGCCGGTGCCTTCTGGTGGCCACCCTGCGCACCGCTGTCGGAGGCAGTGGTGCCGGCAGCGGCGATGACGACCTGGGGCTCCGTGGTGGGTCCTCTGGGGTGGACAAGGGCTCCGGGGGAAACACCCGTGGAACCACGAGCGGGGGAAATCGCGGGGACGGACACCTCTGCTGCCCCAAATGCGGCAACCCGTGCACCCACGTGGAGACCTTTGTCTGTGAGTGGTGGGCCCCTTCTTCCGGCTTTCTTCTGTGGCTGTGGGGACACTGGGTGGGCCTTACTGTGGCTAGTGTTGGCTAGTAGAGCCACTGCTCCTATTGGTTCGAACGAGGCAATGTGTGTCCGTAGGGACGCAATCTCGAGTCTACTGAGGTTACTCAGAAGTACCAGAGGCCGTTGCTGCTGCGCTTTTGTTTCCTTGATGCTGCCAAGACACGATCGGAGTCTAGCTTTTGTGGTGTACCATGCACCGTGTTTTTAAAAATATAGGAAGGCTTCAAAACCTTTTTATTATTTTAGACCAGTTTGTCGTGAGTGTGAGAAGATTTAGTTTCCGTGGTAAATTGTGTAGCATCAATGTTGATGTGCAAGTACTGGGCTTAAACTTGTCACAGAAATTGCGGGACAGCTGCAATAATGTAGGACCAAGGTAGAGTATTGCCTGTTATTTCTCAAACGCCCGGTTTGCTGGGGCAGCTGCATGCAGTCGTGATGCACTTTCTCTCACCCCTTGCCGTGCAGGTATGGTTCTGGCGCAGAGCGATTCCACATTGTAAAAGAATAACACCTTGGTGAAGTTTGAGTTTGTCCAAGAGCATTGGGGAGTTTAAATTAAGTCTGAATCATTCCGGTACAACATTACTTTGGGTGTACAATCTTCAGAAAATTGTATGAGTGATTGTTAACAATGTCGAACGCTATGCTAACTTAAAAAAAAAAAAAAACCTTCCTTTTTTAGGGGGGCCGCCGCTAGGGGGTACACACGAGTGCAACGGCCTCGTATGGGCTCCCGATTCTTCACTAGAAATCAGCGGATTGCCTCAATCGACCACTCCACCTGTACCACCAACGGATTCCTAACGTTCAGCGACATCGCATAACACCTTGCTGACCGACCAGGGCCGTCTGCACCTCAAAAGCCGGGCACCGAGATTTCAACACCCGCACCAGCGCTAGGCCTACAATCAGGCCAAGCGCACCAAGCCGCCGCCACATCGCAGCCACCGACCATGCCGGCAGGCGCGCACCCCCAACTCCCAGCACCGGCTCCTACGGCGGATGACATGGACTTCGACCAGCACAGCGGCCGCACCATCCCTCTAGAAAACCCCTGGACCGAAGTTTTGCGCTCCCGACGAAAGAACACGGCATCGACATCCCAGCGGCAAGCCGCGACAGCAGTCAACCAACCACCGGAAAAGCCACTTACAGCTCTGAGAACTGACTCTCCGCGCAACCCACCACCACGACTCCCAAGCGACAACTACACGATCGTTTATCGGCCGCGATCTGGACTTAACGTTGCCACCTGTGCTCCTCGCAATCTCGCTCACGGCATCGCCACCGCCAGCAACATCCCTCTGCAAAACTTTTACGACCACGTAATAGTGCAAGTGCAAAATTCACATAATCTTGTCGTCGCAAGCACCGCCCACGAGGAGTACGCACTCGCACTAAGCACGATCACGACCATACAACTCGGAGTAGCAGAGTACGAACTCATGCCGTATATGAAACCTCCACCGGACACCAGCCGCGGTGTCATCCACGGCCTGGACTCGGACGTCACCTCCGATACGCTCCTCGAACTGCTCCAAGCCAACAAACCTCAGCTCCTTCATGCCCGTTTAATGGGCCGCACCACCTCGGCCTTACTGACGTTCCAAGGGCCCCACGTACCATTTTATGTGAAGGTGGGAAGCCTTCTCTACCGCTGTCGCCCCTTTCGGCGCACCGTGCAGGTGTGTAGACTGTGTGGTGACATTGGACATAGACAAGACGTGTGTCCCAACCCCGACCACCCTAAGTGCTCTGACTGCGGACTGAGTGACCCCCCAAAAGACCACACGTGTTCACCCAACTGCAAACTGTGCAATCTCCCGCACACCACAGCTGGCAAAGACTGCCCCAAAAAACTGGTTCCAGCTCGCCCAGTGTCCAAATCTCGTGCCTCCTCTTCCGGGGGCGCCCCACCATCCACTAGAGCCGACGACCCACAACAGGTGAGCTGGTCAGCCATAGCATCAAGCACTCCCACTGCTCATGCCTACCCTCCCCTCCCTACACGTTCGCTCCACCCTCCGCCTGTCACCCCTACCCCCCAAGCTCCCTCCGCAATAGAGCAGCTACTAGCGGAAATCAAGCAACAAAATGCCACTATGCTCGCACGCATAGAAGCTCTCGAATCAGCCAACCGCACCTCCCAGCAATCCCCAAATGACGCTCCAACCCCCGCACTTGCTACCACCTCCCCACATCCTCTAACGCCCGACCTCGCCACACGTCTCATCAACGAGAAAATCACAACTGAAGTCCTTCCCATGGTAGAAAAGCATATAACGGACGCACTGCTCACCATCAACAAAACGTTCAAAGAAACCACCGACTCCCTACTTCGTCTTACAGAATCCATCACCCAACGTCTTACGGCGCTCGAGCTAGCCAACCAGAAGACCGTCCATTCCCAGGTCAAGAAAGCCAAGCTCTCCCCAGAATACGATGCGAAGTTAGCCGCCAACACCCCCCTCCCATCTGATGGCCACTAATATTAACACAGTGACCATCTATCAATGGAACTGCCGTTCTTTCAACAGTAAAAAAGCCCAACTCGGTCACTACGTCACCCAATCCCCACCCGACATCATCGCGCTTCAAGAAACGGATACCCCAAAACCCCAACTATCCGGCTACGCCACGTTTACCCATGACCCCGGACACCGGACGGCGGTTCTGGTGGCGAAGGCATTAACCGCCCAAGAACATCCCATACCCTCGTCGATTGCCCATACTTTTGTAGAAATCATTCCTACGCGACCAGGGCAACCAAGTTTATTCATCCTGAACATCTACAGTCCTCCTCAACATCCCCTCCGAGATATCGATCCGCTCCTGAACGAATCAGCCAAGAGAGCCGGTCCAAACCCCCTGCTTTTGCTTGGCGACTTCAATGCCCCCCACCATTCATGGGGGTACCCTCAAGCGACCAAGAAAGGCACGGCACTCCTTCATGCAGCCCAACACCACATGTTTACACTCTGCAATGACCTCACCCTTCCAACTCGACTGGGAACAAGTGTCACTCGCGACACAACGCCGGACCTTACATTTGCCCGCAATGCACCCCATCTAGAGTGGGCACGCTTACCAGACACTCTTGGAAGCGACCATTACATCCTAGCCCTCGCCTTGCCCAGTCTTCCCCTTCGACGACGCATCGGACAAGCAACGCTCGTAGACTGGTCATCTTTCCGCAAGGATCCTACATCCCTTCCTCCTGCGGACGAAGATCTCGAACAATGGACGGCCCGGCTAACTGCTCTAGTGCGAAAACATACTAAAATCATTCCCCTCACAACTGCCAATCCTTCAGTCGACTTCTATCTCGATCATCTGTGGGGGGCTCGGCGAGGCCTCGTCAACAGATGGAAAAATAGAAAACATAACCGCTCCCTCAAACGCAGGATTGCGGAAATCACCCAGCGGGCCGCTCAATACGCTGAGGAGCTGAGAACCCAGAACTGGCGATCTTTCTGCGACAAACTTGGAGGCACGTTGGGCACCAAGCGCACATGGCATATTCTGCGCCACCTCTTGGGGTCCAAACCCTCCAAAACAACAGCGCAGCAGCAGCTACAACGGCTCATTCACAACCACCCGCATCCACATAACCACTTACTAGATGCAGTTCGCACAAAACTTTTTGGTTCCCCTGAAAACTCGCCTATTCCCACGATCTTGCCATACCTCGGCCGTCCTAACCCCGATCTCGACGCTCCCTTCACAATCCAAGAATTGGAGCAAGCCCTCGCTCGCTTGACACGCAACACCACGCCGGGAAAAGACCGCATAACAAACAAAACGCTCCGAAACCTAGATGATGAAACTCTCTCATCCATCCTTACCCTCTTTAACAAACACTGGGAAGCCGGAACCCTCCCCCAAGAATGGCGGCATTCGGACATTATACTAGTACCGAAGCCCCACAAACCTGTAGCCATCGACAACCTTCGGCCGATTTCTCTTACTTCGTGCCTGGGTAAGCTGTTCGAACATATGGTGCACTATCGCCTAACAACCTACCTCGAAGACAACGATCTCTATCCCCATACCATGTTCGGCTTCCGTGCCCACCTATCCGCTCAAGACGTACTCCTCCAACTAAAAGAACAAATTATCGATAACCTAAGCAAAACCCAGCCCAGCACCATCCTCGCTCTTGACGTCCAAGGGGCCTTTGATAACGTCACGCACGAGGCCATCTTGCAAGGCCTTCAAACAACGAACTGTGGAGCGGCGACGTATAACTTCGTCCGAGCCTTTCTGAGAGATCGGACAGCCACAATACGCCTTGGAACCATACAGTCTGACCCTTTTCCCACGCCGGCAAAAGGCACCCCTCAAGGATCCGTCATTTCCCCCTTACTTTTCAATATCGCCCTCCTCCAACTTCCAGCCAAACTCTCCACAATCCCCAATCTCCACCACGCATTTTACGCTGATGACTTGACAATGTGGACCAACACCGGATCGGCGGGACAACAGCAAGACAATATACAGCAAGCCATCGACTACACGCTCGAATATCTACAGCGCCGAGGCCTCACCTGTGCACCCCAAAAATCGGCATTGCTGGTTCTTCGCGCACGCACACGCGGCCGTCCTCCACAACCAACCCCTGACCCGTCCGTCACCATATCCTCCGTTCCCGTCCCGCAAGTGACCACTCTTCGAATTCTCGGCGTTCCCTTGCAAGCCGACGGCTCGGGAGCCGCTTTTCTTCCGCAACTCCATCTAACCGTCACGCAGCTTACGCACCTCATTCGAAGAGTCTGCACTCAGCACCATGGCCTCCGAGAAAAAGACACCTGCCAACTCATTCATGCGGTCCTGATAAGTCGCATCATATATGGGGCACCGTACGTCCAACTGAAACCAAAGGAACACTCCAAACTCGACGCACTCATTCGCAGAACATACAAAATTGCTCTTGGACTCCCTGCATTCACTCCTACCACGCACCTACTCCGACTCGGCCTCCACAACACACTGTCTGAACTCCTAGAGGCACAGCAAGTCGGCCAGCTCGCTCGCCTTTCCCTCACCCCCACGGGACGCACCGTTTTGACACACCTGGGCCGTCCCGCTCCTACTGCATTGGACGCACCACAACGCATGCCCACCCAAATCCGCGCACACATCAAGGTCTCGCCAATTCCGCGCCATATGCACCCTACTTACAACGTGGGTCGAAGACAAGCACGCGTTCGTCTCCTGGAGAGACGATACTCCAACGATCCCAACACCCGATACACGGATGTCGCAACCTACCCAAACCGAACAGCCCATACAATGGTTGCCCTCAACGCTCAAGGCTCTATCCTGACATCCGCCACCATCGCTGATACCAACACCACTACTGCCGAAGAGACAGCCATAGCCCTCGCCGCCACCACAGCACCTACCGGCTATGTAACCATTCTTACCGACTCACAGCAAGCTTGCTGGAACTTTCTGACCGGATGCATTTCACCTCCCGCCCTCAAGCTTCTCCAGACAATAAAGACCCTGCCCTACATCCAAGTTGTATGGACCCCAGGTCATGCCTCACTCCCAGGGAATGAGGCGGCACATGCCGCTGCCCGCGATATCTTACTCCGGGCATTCCCATCAGGGGCGGGCAACTCGGCTGCATCGTCCTCCAACCTTCCCGTTCCCAGTCGCTACACTGATATACTGCACCACTACCGTCAGAGCCGTCTCCATTACCCACCCCCTCATCCCTCCCTCAGCACTTGCGACGCCCGAATATGGCGCAGACTCCAGACGGAAACTTATTTTAACACTCGTATTCTTCACCATATATCCCCCACTACCTACCCTTACAACTGCCCTACCTGCTACACTCCCAATACGACGTACCATCTTGTATGGGAATGCGCCGACCACCCGAACCCCCTCCCTTCCCCCACCCCGGAGCAGTGGGAGTGCGGGCTGACCAGCTCTCAGCTCGGGACTCAGGAACGCCTGACCTCCCGGGCTAGAGCAGCAGCAGTCGCTCGCGGCTTTCTGAACTGAGAAGAGGCCACCCACCTTCTTTTTTTTTGTCGGCTCAAATAAAAACGTTTTTTCCTCCTCCTCTTTTTTAGGGTGTCTAGCAGGCAGCCTTTTTCCACAAAAGCCAAGAACATAAAGAAATTAGTAGGTACATTTTCTAATGATGTGTATTTCAGAAATGAGCATTATGTTGTAAAGCAGACTTATTCCCCAAATACTTGGCCTGCCAGTAGTAGTCGGTCAATGATGGGTAGCCTCCTTAATTAAGCAGTGCACTAGCCCTTTTGTACATGGGGCAACTGCTAAAGTATTGTGGCCAAAATGTAAGATTGGGCGACTTGGTGCATGGAAGTGGGTTGTGCGCAGTGTGCGAATAGTGCCCCGTTTTTGCCTTGACAGGGGTGCTGGTTGTCAGTGTGTGTTGAAACGTAAGTGGTGCACCCCTGCTGACTGTGTGGGTGTGTGCGGTTGGTCCCCCGGTGCGCAGCGTCGACGCGGTTCGTCAAGTGTGAGAAGTGCCACCACTTCTTCGTGGTCCTGTCAGACATGGACACCAAGAAGACACTCAAGGAGGCACGCATCAATGCCGACAAGTCCGGACTCGTCCGCAAACCCCCACCACCTCCAAAGAAAGTAGGTCCTCCCCCCTCCCCCCTCCCCTGGTTCTCTTAATGAAAGCACACATTCAAAACTGTGCCTGAAGTCATAAGCCTTTCATTTTTCTCAGCTTTTTGTGTTGCATATGTTGGGTATGACAATCTTTTTGCCCATGCGCGAAGCTTTGAATGAGGTGCTTGCCGCGCTGCTTCCTTAGTTCCATTTCTGTTTAGTGCATGCAGTGCTGCAGCGGGTTAACACAAAGAGTTGCAGTGATGCTGAAATTTTAAAGCAGGCATGCATAGCCGCATAACATTTGTGAAGGTGTTTGTTCCAAAAGCAAGGGCTTCTTGCAAAAAAATGGATAGTTGGGCAAGTTTGTGGGTGTTCCTGTTGAACACTCATCCTATGCTTTCTCCCTCTGTCCTTCATCTGTTTGCGCCATACCACTTCAGCACGAATGATGGGGCTTCTTGTCATTTTGAACATTCGCAGGAAACATTTTGGGACTGGCGTGGACCCTGTGTTGTCTTGCTGAGGGGTCGCACTCTGTGCTGCTGCTTCCCTTTCAGATATATGAATACCTGAACCACCATGTAGTGGGCCAGAACTACGCCAAGAAGGTGCTGTCGGTGGCAGTGTACAATCACTACAAGCGCATCTACAACAACCTCCCGCCAGTGAGCGCCGCCGCCAAAGCGGACACTGGCAGCGTCGTAGACGGCCAGACCCACACCGCATTCACCACCAGGGGTGAGTGGGGTGACTGACTGTTTTGAGCACGTTCACAAGTGAAAAGCCTTACACAGTCGGGGAAAAAAAAAAAAGTTCAGTGATGAACTTATTGCAGCAGTGCTGCTCTTTCTGTTCACACCTTTGTGACATTGTAGTTTGTTAGCACTGTTAAATCACAAAGCTGGTAAAGTTAAATTCAAGGCTGTGTCTTCAGCCATTTTTGAGAACGGCGGTCACTTGTGGTACAATCAGAATACGTGATTTTGGTATGGAAGGCAAAAACGAGTGCTTACCCAATGGTGGCCCAATAATTCCACCAGCTTAAAAAGATAACCATTAGCCCTTCCATCCTGTGAAGGTGGATGACCAGCAAAGCTTTTTAGCACACAGCATAGGTGAATGGTGTGAGCAAACTTTATTTCTCACGAGCATTGGCTAGAGGTCATCCCTAAAAAAAGACACATACATACATGAATGCGTGCACTTTTATTTTGACCCTGCTGATCTTGTAAATGGTGCCTGTCAAAAACTAGCCTACTCAAAATTCCTATTCAAGTGATGAGACGTATAAGCTTGGGGTAAAAATCATGTTTGGGCGGCGCACGATATTGGTGGTGATTACGCGCTAGTAGAACATAGACTGAACATTTCTTTTCAAACACCCCGCACTTTAGAACACCTCACATTTCAGAGATTTGTTGGAGCCTCTTAAGTTTTTGTTCTCAGGCATGAAAAATACATAGACCTGTGACCCGCGATCCCGGAACGGTGTGTGCTTCGGGGAGAAACACGAGGCGCTTAAAACCAGTCCAGCGCACCGCTAGTTCAGGAGTGCCCCAAGAGATAGCACCACTGCTCCGATGTGGGGCTCGTGTGGTTGCCACGCCGGGAGCTATTGTGGTGGCCTATGCCGGAGAACTGGGTACGTCACCCCTGGGAATCCCACTTATTCCACATGGCACCCAATGTTGGTCGCCATACGGAATACGTGGGGTTCTTGGTGGTAACCTAGCCTGCTCTATGGCGTAGGCCACCATGCGAGCTCCCGGCGTGTCAACCACGCGGGCCCCCGCATCCACAGCAACCCAACAAGGTTCGCCGATATAAGAACGCAGTAGACAGTAGTAGTGCCGAAGCACAGCCATTTATTTGGGACCTCCCAAAGCATGGGAGCACAAAGCTCGACGGCATTCACAAATCATGCCATCCGGTTGTGATCGCGAATGGGAGGCAATCAGTCATGACACGCAACAGTCCCCACCTGAAATACATGTCTGCAATGGCCGCGCTTTTCCGCTCATGTCACCCAGACCGGCTCTTCAATCTGACTGTCCGCCTCCCGCGCGCACACATTCGCGGTGCCAGCAACGACATTGTGCGGAGCGTTGGTGCCATCTCTCGGGGCACTCCTGAACTAGCGGTGCGCCGGACTGGTTTTAAACGCCTTGCGTTTCTCCCCGAACTGTGCACCAGCCCGGATTCGCGGGTCTCAACGATTACCACAAACCCTAGCCATATAAGCTTCACTGAAAAGAAAAAGGGTACTAAGGGTACTAAGGGTATTGTGGAATATCGTAGGGTTCCGCGGGCCGACCTGGCCAGTACTTCGGCGTAGGCCCCCACGCTAGCTCCCGGCGTGTCAACCACGCGGGCTGCCGAGCCTACGGCAGCCCAGCGAGGTTTGCCGATATGAGAACACAGTAGACAGTAGTGGCGAAGCACAGCTGTTTATTTGGGGACTCCCAAAGCATGCGAGCACAAGGCTCGCCAGTGCTCACGAATCACGCCGTCCGGGTCGTGACCGCTAATGGGAGGCAGGCACTCACGGCGTGCGACAAACAACAGTTCCCACCTGAGATACAGGGTATCCGCCAGCGCCGCGCTGCTCCGCCGATCTCGCCCTGACCGGGCCGCCCGGCGAGACTCTCTCCATCTCCTGCGTGCACACGTCCGCACCGCCCACGCACCTATACCCCGCACGGACCTGTGGTGCCGTGTCTCGGGGGCCGCCGACCAACCAGTGGAGTGCCGGACCGGCTTCAGCGCAAAGCGTCTCCCTAAGCGCGCGCCGGCTCGGGATTGCGGGCCGCAATTCTCCACGATTCCCACAGTATTTAGAGCCGGGAAAAGTTCATTCTCACACCAGTTGTGTATGTTCATCAAATGCTTTTATATCTGTTGTACTACTCTTTGCTCGTGTATATACTGATGCGATCATTGAAATTTGGCTGCATGGCCATTCTCTTTCATTCTGTAAGCTGGAGCTTGTCTTCTAATCTGGAGCTTGCAATAAAAAGGTGGTTGAGGGACAACCCGAAGCTTTGGCCAGTTGGTTATTTTGTTGGCATGAAATGGTGGCAAACGTACACAGAGTTTGCATAGCTTAAGTTAACATATGACGGCCTAGGTGAAAGGTAAGGTTACTTGTAGTGACCAAGCACTTTGGATTAATAAAGAACAATACTGCTGCTGTGCTCACCTCATTGTGGAAGGCACAACATTGATTAGGACTGGCGAAGTGGTAGCCGTTCACAGTGCTGTGAGAATAGGAGCCCTGTCGTGCATTGTAAAACCACACCCCGACTGTGTTGAACGCCTGAACTTAATCCCTACAATTAATGTTCTGTGGTAAAGCAAACGTCATATGCAAAACGAAGCCTAGTACAGTGCAGTAGTTCAGGACACTTTTATTTGAGAATGCGCCAATCTGGAGATGTCAGCATGGATAATACTAGTTGTGGGCTGAAGAAACTTCACCCAGAGCCATCCACCATCGCCTGCCTCACAGTTTGCACGCATATTTGAGCATGTTGAACCCCTGTGTAAAATTATGTGTTGAGTCATGGTCAAACCCTGTCTCTGTGTGTGCGCTCACTGGTGCCTGCCTGTCTGTAACCAGCAGACCTGCTGCACATATCGGGCATCACCCATGGTAGTGCCCTGGGCCTGGGCATCCAGGGCCAGCCACCCTCCCCGGCGACCCACGGGGGCGAGGGCGACAGCCACACGGCCCGAGGCACAGACGTCCTAGACGTGGGCGACGCCGAGATACGGCTCGAGAAGAGCAACATCCTGCTCCTGGGCCCCACAGGTTCCGGTGAGTGGCCTGGGCTGGCTGTACGATCAGTGCTTGCACACTTTGCAAACCTCCCTTTTGCACAGTCGGTAGGGCGGTGTGGTGCAGCCGGCTTGTGGTTCAACTTGCAGCACATAGCCCATCCCCTTCATTGCGGGATGACAAACACCAAGTTACAATTGTTCACCTTCCCCAAACAGTTAAAAAAAGAATTGCAATGTCCGCATTCCTGATTCTGTAATGTCTGGTTTTTAGATTGATTTTTTTTTTTTACTGTGCTTACAAAAGCTGCTATACTATAACATTACATAAAAAAATAAGTGCACTCGGTATCAGTACTTCACTCTTGTGGCACATGTTCCACGACATTTTGGTTCCAGAATACCCGAAATTAAATACACATTCTGGTCTGGAAGGATAACCAAAGATGCCTTTTTTAGGCATTGCCACGTTTCGGTACTGTTTAAAAAACATCAAACTGCAATATACGTGGACCTTAGTTCATTGTTGTAAGCTATCCGTTTCACATGTGCTTTTAATGGAGCATTTCACACAGTTAAATGAGGGGAAATCCCCTCTGCCTGAAATCAGTAAAATGAGGTATAACTACGTGTCTGTGTGTATCTGCAAACTTCATCATTACCATCAACAACAACCCCAAACCGCTCCTGTCTCTCGCCGCTCGAGTCCACTGTTTGCCTCCGAAGTTCCTCATTTCGTCCTCTTATTGAGTAATTGGCCTTCATCTTCTTCTTGGCCTGCCCTTCGGTGTCTACTCTGTCATTCTGGCAGTCCATTGGTTGTCATTTTGCCTAAGTGGCCAGCCCAATTCTATTTCTTTTTCTTTATTTGAACTATGATATGTTCTACTCGAGTTCGTTCTCTGATCCAGGAAGCTCATTTTCTCTCCCTTCTTCCATGGCCCGCTCAGCCGAAGTTAGCTTTCAAATTGTTTAGTAAGGTGCACAGGTTGTGTTCCACATTTTCATTACTGGCAGGGCACATTTGTTATATATTCTTTACAGTGACAGAGGTAGCTTACTTCTCATTATTTGTGAGTGTTTGCCGAGTGCACCCCAGCCCATACCTATTCTGCGCCGGATTTCTTTCTTGTGGTTGGGATCAGCACAGGCGGCCTGACGAAGGTAGTTAAATCGCCTACTTGTCCTAGCATTTTGTATGCTGAACAGGGCACTTTCGGCATGTTTATTCATCATCACTTTTTATTTATTCATATTTATCTTTAGGCCCACGGCCTTGCTTTCTGATTGTAGTTCCTCAAGCATTTTTTGCAGGTTTTCCGCAGACTCACTTAGCAAGACTAAGTCGTCTGCAAACCTAGAATGGCTCAAGTATTTTACATTTATCTGTAACCCCATGCCGTGTTTTCCTAGTCAAGCTTCCTGAAGACCCTCTCCAGACAAGTGATGAACAGTTTTGGCAAGATGGTATCACCCTGTCGTGCGCCCTTTTGGAGCGGGAATGTGTTGCTTTCGCTTGTGAAGGATTATCCTGCCTCTACATCCTTTATGTATGTCGTCTAGGAGTCTTATGTAGGTCTTCTCTATCCCTTGGTCTTTCAATGCTTCCAACACTGCTGCGGTGCTTACTGAATCAAATGCTTTTTCGTAGTCTGTAAATGCTATGTAAAGGGGTTTATTATACTCTGCGGATTTTTCTATCACTTCATTGACGACATGGATGTGATCCATTGTTGTTTAATATGCTCTGCGGATTTTTCTATCACTTCATTGACGACATGGATGTGATCCAATGTTGAGTTTCTTTTCCTAAACCCAGCCTTCTCTCTGGGTTGGTGGGAATCTAGGCTGTTACCTATTTGGCTAACTATTACTTTGGTAAACAGCTGGTATATGCAACTGAGAGTAAGGCCGAAGGGGCTGTAGTTGTTAAAGGGACACGGAAGGAAATTCACCAAGCTTCTGTATTTGTTTGCATTGCACAGACTGGCTCAAATGAACACACTTTTCATCGTTTATATGGTTGATAAAGCAATACTTAATTTATAAAGCCTGAAAGAAAAAATAATACCATGCGACGTTTGTGGCAGCCGCAACAACTAACAGCAGTGATATGCATACGAGATGCGATGCTGATTGGACAATGTCGAAGATTAGAATTCAAACTAGTTTTGGTTTCGGTTCTACGAAACAACATGCTTAGCACCCGATGTTATCGTTGGCTGGGCATTCTCGGTATCTCAGTAATCGGCATACCGTGCTTCTGCCATGTTGTCGGCTGTAAAATGCATCAGATAGGCCTACCAGCGCTGCTTGGAATCGTAACAATCACTAGCCGAGGCATACGCAGTGTATGAATGCCCTCCGTGTCAACGGAGACGCTCAAGTGCGATGCTAGTTTCTCCCGCCTTTGGAGCTTGCCTGGGTCGTGCCTGTATCATAAGAGGCGTGTTCACACCAGGCCAAGGGTCGGCTGACTTGGCACTGATCCCGCAAGGGGTCGGTGCTTATGACAACACCACGGCAACGAGAACTCGCCAGCACATCTGTGTCAGTCTGCACACGTTCTGCAAACTCGTTTGTGGAGCAGTGAACGTTACAGCGCAAAAATGGTGAATTCAGGATAGAAAACATTATCCCAAAACAAATCAATCAACTTCAAAAAAAAAAAAAGAGCGATTGGGGGTTCAAACTTGCGAATTGCAAAACAATACACCTAATGCTCCAGTCCATTCGGCCATAAGCCAGTGTTGTCAGGAACGGAAATATAAAGTATGTATACTGTATGTCCTGTTTACATTTAGTTTTAGCATGCCAAACAGCTGAGATGACTATTTCTTTAATAATGCTCTTGCAGTAAGCATCCCCCAAATTCCTACAAATATATCATCTCTAGTGGCTGCATTCCTTAATTAAGCAGAAAAGCCATCACAACTGTGTGGTCATGCTGCTGACTGCTGTGCTAGTTCACCCAGCGCAAAAAGTGCTTCCCGCACCTTGGTTTTATGCTGTACAAAAAAGTTTTGGTTGATTATAATTCCTTAGTACATATAATAACGGAATCTTGAAGCGCTAGGACACAGGGACAAGCGAGTGGGACAACACAAGGCGCTACTTCCAACAGTTTTATTAGCAGACGAAAACACATATATATACACATGACCACTGGCCCACGTCATGATACAATCTTACACGTCACACTCCATTCAGAAAATCACGCTCTTTCTTGGATAAGGCGACAGACGCAGTACTAACACAATCGCGGCCCGCTTTCACTATCATGTCAGCTTCTATTATTTCTCGCGTAAGCTGACTCTTATGCTTGGCGACAACTGCGCACTTGTCGAACAGGGTGTTGTCCCCATTCTGTATTGCCCCCATTCTTAGTAATCTTTATCTTGCAAGACTGGACAAGGTCGTCTCCTCTTCTCTTGAAGGGACGTCGGTTGTTAGGATCTTTAGGTTTGTTGATGATTATTTAATTGTTCTTAATTGCAAGCGTGACATGTTTGAGTCGGAGGCTTTCAATGTATTAACAAAAGTTAGGCAGCGCCTCGCACCGCTAGAACTAACTCATGAACTTCCCGACAATGGGTCAATCCGGTTTTTAGATTTATGTATTTCATTTAAAGATAAGCATGTCTGCTGGTGCTACGCACCACGAGCAAATAAGCCGCTCCTCCCCTACAACTCTGCGCATTCCAAGCTTGTGAAAAGGGGAATCGTAAAATTATGCTTCGGAAATGCCTTAAATAAATCTTGTCCTCATTTAATGAGTCAGAGCCTTGGCAATCAAGATGCGCGCCTGTCTCAGGCAGGGTACCCCAAACATGTGTTAGTTTCAGTAGCGGAATCATTGCTCAAGGAAAAGAAAAAAAGAGGCAACGGTGAGTTTGAGGCAACGCCCATCGAAAAGCAAAAAACGGCGGTTATACCCTACGTGCACAAACTTTCTCACAATTTGAAAAAGATAGCCGAGCGGTCAAAAGTAAGGGTCGTTTTTTCGGCTCCCAACAAATTGGGCAAGCTATGCAGACTGACTGACCCCAGCCTTCCCACGAGACCGAGGTGCAACAAAAAGCACTTAAATCGCTTTGTGGCTTGCGCAGAAGGCGTTGTTTACAGCCTTCCGTTGGACTGTGGGAAAAGGTATATCGGCCAAACAGGGCGGTGCCTAAATGATCGTCTCCGTGAACACGGCAATAATGTAAAAAACAACACGGGGGGATGGCTTGCGTCACACTGTAAGCAGCATGGTTGCAAGCCCCTGTTCGACAAGTGCGCAGTTGTCGCCAAGCATAAGAGTCAGCTTACGCGAGAAATAATAGAAGCTGACATGATAGTGAAAGCGGGCCGCGATTGTGTTAGTACTGCGTCTGTCGCCTTATCCAAGAAAGAGCGTGATTTTCTGAATGGAGTGTGACGTGTAAGATTGTATCATGACGTGGGCCAGTGGTCATGTGTATATATATGTGTTTTCGTCTGCTAATAAAACTGTTGGAAGTAGCGCCTTGTGTTGTCCCACTCGCTTGTCCCTGTGTCCTAGCGCTTCAAGATTCCGTCATGTCATACCAACAGGCCCAAAGCAGCACCCTCGTGACATATAATAACTTCGCGGACTCTTCCCCGCCTTTAATTGGCCTTGGATTTTTGTATTAGCGTACCAGTCAGCGAAGCGTCACATGTGCGCTTGTGTGGGGCTACTTGGACTTCCAGCTTGAAACAGTCCACGAACTAATGAACCAAAGGCACATTCTTCCTCGCACAAATCATGTCGTGGCTTAGTTTCAATTCAGTGAACAAATTGCGACGACCCGCCGGCGCGGGCCAAGTGCTGGGCTGACTGTTTCTGTCAAAGGGTTGGCGAGCCGTGCAGTAGTGCAGTCAAGCTGAGCCATCTCGATGGAGCGTCGTACGAAACGTCATAGGAAATCGGCAAGGAGGACGCAGAGAGAAGGGCAGCACTTTATAAGTGGTTTTTCTACTAAATGAAGTCGCTTAAACGCAGCGAGAGCGGTCGAAACATGGTCCAGAGACTCCAGACTAAATTTGCACGAGTAATCCCGCAATGTGTACAAATCACTTCAGTGTCCCTATAAGATCATTGGTGTCTTCTTTCTTGTGAATCAGAATTATGTTGTCATTTTTCTGGGCTATGGGCATTTTGATTGGTCTATCAAGGGGCCATGCAGACAAATTACAAGTTTGTTTTATTCGAAAGGTTTATTTTTTTTTATAGTGCCCCCAGTGCTTTTTTGGCAGCAAGTGATGCTTTATTCACTAATAAATTAAGCAATTTAACTCCCGTCAAATCGCATGCTTCGCAACGTCTGTCATGATGTCACATGAAGAACTTCTCGTGCACTGTTTAGTCTGCAGCGGACTGAAAAACGCCTTGTTCACTCCCAGACAATGCCACCGTACTGCTCCGCACCACTATTCGCCTTTGCTGTCTTTTTGATCGTATATGCACCTGGCTTGTTTCTGTTACGGTAGAAAGTAATCGTATCATGAAACATGGGGTGTGCTCGACAAACAGGGTCACGTAACACAACGCCGCTCACACCAATCAGCAAGTTTCGTGTGAGACAACATCAGACAACAAGCATAGTGCGTTGCACTACCAACAGCAGTACGCACTAGTACTTCTGTGTTTACGTGTAGTACTTTCGCAACTTCCATTGTTTCACCCCACCGTTCTTAGTGTTATAAAATGAATATGCATTACTCTTCAGCGAAAATAGCTCGTTCTGCAAGCTTATAAGCCCTGCATAACTTGCGTTTGCTTTAGCCGGCCCCAGCTAATTGCACAGCTGTGCATATAACGTCATATGTTCTAGTGCGGGAAATGAGCTAGTGAGTCGCATGGCCATTTCCGTTTTACCTAATTATATAGCTTATTGGTGTGAAGTTTACGTTAGAAGTGGTGTTAGTATGATTCTAACGAGGCCATCTTTCGAATGAACCAAACTTGTGTCTTTTCCGCATGGCCCCTTTAAGCATTCCGAAATTAGTGTGGCAAGCTTTTCTAGTACAATATCTCATCCCTCCTTTTAAAGATCCACGGTTATGCCATTGTCACCTGCAGATTTTCCTTTTTTCATGCCCTTGAGAGCCTCTTCAACTTTGTATTTGGTTATTAGTGGGACTCCGCGAGATAAGCCTGGGTGTGTAGTAGTTTTCCCTGATCTACTGTTGCAGGTGTGCCTGGTGTAAAATTGTTCCGCTACTATCTCATCCCTGTTGTGTGTAATGTTACCCTGCTCGTCCCTGAGTGCGTACATTGTGTCTTTGCCTCTAGCTAGCTTCTTTTTAGCCGCTTGTGTCTTTTCCTCCTATTTCCAGTGTCTCTTTGACATTCGTGCATTGTATGCCTGAGTATGCACGAATGTCATTTGTTTAATTCTGTTAATCAATTTCGGCAGCTGTACTTGATAGTTTCATGTTGTTACGTTTCCGCAGTTCATTTCTTCATTTTCTAAATTACTTAGTTTTCCAGTTTGTTTTTTACAGGCTACTTGACCCACAGCTCCTGCTGGTTCTACGATTGCTGTTGTTAGGTCGTCATTTAGCATGTCTGCACTATCCTTGTTAAAAGTGTGAATTTGTTGCGAACGGTTATTTTAAAATCTTGCGTTCTGGCACTGACTGACTCCATGTCGGGTTTCTTACTTATCACAATCTCATTCTTTCTCTTTTGAGATTCAGACTTACTTTGCACCTAACCGCCCTATGATTGCTGCTCTGAATCTTGCTTAGCACTTGCATGCCCGGTACAACACCTGGGCTGCCGCTTAAAATAAGGTCAATTTTGTTTTTTGTTTTACAATTGGGACCTTTCCATGTCAATTGCCTATTCTTTCGTTTGCAGAAGAATGTTTTCGTTATTCACCGGTATTTCTTTCTGCAAATCCCACCAGTGTATCTCCTCAACTGTTGCGACTGCCAATTCCAAAGTTTCCCACTGACCTTTCTCCCATTTGCTTCTCACCTTTTTTTGCGTTGGTCACAATCAGGAACTGTGTTGTTCCCATCTTCATTGCTGATTCGATGTCCTTGTAGAAAGTGTCTACGGCTTCATCATCATAGCTAGTTGTTGGCGCGTAGGCTTGTACTATCTTTAGCCTGTATCATTTGTTTAGCTTGATTACCACTACTGCGACTCTTTCATTAATGCTAGGGAATTCCCCCATGTTCCCTGCTAGTTCTCTGTGGATTAAGCAGGGGTTAAGTTCCGAAGGCGGCCTATCCGGACCCAGAGAGTCTTAACACCCTCTGCTGTGTCACAGGCCTGACCGCCGCCATGGTCAAGAGCTCTACAGCTGCTGGGGACTGAGGGCCGAGCATTGCATTGGTCAGTCATGGGAGGTGGGGGCCAACAACTGCACCGGGGTGGCCAGATCCTTCTCTGGTGAGGGAGTGCTGTTTGTGTACCAAAGAGCCTTCCTAGCATGGTTGAACCTTTCTAGTGTTGCCCCTTTGGTACCCGGGATGATGGTTACTTCCGAAGTAGACCGCACTTCAAACCTTAAAGAGAGTTGCTGACACAACGCCATGCCCTACTGTCCACAGCACGGTCGTCCAGACCATAGAGTTTCTCAGTAGCTTACCTAGAGTGGAATCTGGTGCTAGTGTCAGCTCAATTCTGCGAAAGCACTCCATGACTCAGTGGGTGCCGCCATAGTGTGTAGCTCAGTCAGAAGTGCGAATGCCGCGGTTAATAACATTTACTTTGTATAAAAATACCGTGTTAGAGTGCTTAGGCTGAGAAATCAATTTTGCAGTTAGAAAAAACAAAAACGAAAAAAAAAAAAAGCAAAAACAAGAACAGGCGTCTTTCTTTTGGCTCACGCTGCCAGATACAGCGGTCCGTCCCGGATATATTTATAAAGTATTACATACCCCAAACTAGATGCTGATTTCTTTGCTTTTTGTAATATTTAGCTGAAAATAAATTATTTAGATTGTCTTAAACTGTGTTCTTGTTTCCGCTCAATACTGTATTATTATCGTCTGCTACGCGCTTTGGCAGGCGAAGCAGATGCAACAGCTAGAGATGCAAGAGTGATGTCGTCACATTGTACTTATTTGTTTTGCCTAAGCAGATGTAAATAAACTGAGAGGCGAAGCCTATTACCGCAAGCAAGTCTTCAAGCATGCACACCAAGCATTATGAAATCGCATGAATGCTCTAAATGGCATATAAATCCCGGATTGTCAAGTCGCCATGTATGTTGCCTTATTACGCCTGTCTGAGGCACTGCATGCTTCAAGGGCAACCACATGCAGCAACGGCGACGAGCGACGCAAAAATCGTAACTCATTAGATACAGTAAACGGATAGTGTGGGCGACAGCGGCAAGGGAAAAAATTTATGCACAGTCCGTCGGGGCCGTCGCTATCGCTCGCTTTTTGCTGGCCAGAAGCAGCCCACAAGCGAGAGGCAGCGATGAGCAGCAACGATGGAGGGCATTAGTGGCAGTGTATTTTTTTCACTTGTTGCTGTCGCCCACACTATCTATCTGTTTGTTGTACCCATTCAGTTATGTTTTCCGTGTGTCGCCGCCGCTGCATGTGGTTACCCCTTCATCTTGAGAAACTGTCCGTCAACACGAGAAGATGTGTTAAGTGCTAACCACATTGTTATTTAGACACGTGTGATAGCCATTGAGTTTTCGAAAGTGGCGTGCCGAAAACAGAACTAACAAACACTTCAGAGCCAACAAGTCCAATCCATAGCACTTTGCACTAGCCACTTGCTGCCAGTCCGATTCTCACACCACCCACAATTCCCATGGCGGCGTGCGATTGCAGCGACAGTTTCCTTTCCTGAAAATATTGAGAAACTCTATGGTCCAGATGTCTTGGCTCCTGTTCATCTAGCAAAGAATTCATTTTTCACGGCCACTGGCAAAAGCTCACGCACTGCAGAAATTCTAACCCGCATTTATATAGGCTAACTGCCATGGCGGCACCGATGGGAAAACTGCATGTTTTCAGATGTACAATAAAAAAATAAATAAACGCAGAGAGTGTTGGCATACCTGAAGTAACTCGGTGCCCTGCTGTCCATAGCGCTGTCGTCCAAATGTCTTGACGCCTGTTCGTCTAGTGAAGAACGCATCTTTTGTGGCCATTTGCAAAAGCTTGTCCAAGGTACCTAAAATTTTTTCAAAGTTTTAAATACAGCTATTCAATCAATTTCCAAGGCTAATATATTATTATTTGCGTCTATTTTTCCAATACTGCTAATGCAACCCGGACAGCTTGGTGTCTTGGAAGTACTTGTAAAGTAATTCATCAAATCTCAGTGGACCAGGTGTATGCAGAGTACTTTCTATATTGGTTTTCTGGTCTCAAAAGCCCATTATGGAAGAACTCACGAGGAAGGCAATTCTTGCTTCTGCTTTCTTTTCTTTATTAGGCAACACAAACAGCCACTGATTTGTTCTCCCTAAATATGAACATGTCAAGGCAGATTCAACTGATTCCATGGGTAGTAATTTCCAAATCGTGCAAGAAGGTTAACAGGTTAACTTTTCAGCGTTGCACTTGAAGGTTTCGTTGTTCACCATTTACTTTGTTTGAGCGATGTTTGGTGTCTCTTTCCTTTTGTACTGTGGGCTCCTGTGTCCAGGTGGATAGTTTTGTACATTTTAGGCCTAAAGGTTATCACACAGTGTGGATCCAGGTAAAATCTTCTCAAGTGCAGGGACCGTCCTACAAAGAAAGCACTGCTTTTTTTTTACCCTTTGTAACACTGTTGGCTCCCACATGTCGTTGTGCCTGGAGTCGTGTAACACGCTTCCTGTCTCCTTGCAGGCAAGACACTACTCGCCCAAACCATAGCTCGGTGCCTAGACGTTCCCTTTGCCATCTGTGACTGCACAACCTTGACGCAAGCAGGCTACGTGGGAGAGGACATCGAGTCGGTCATTGCCAAGCTGCTTCAGGACGCAAACTTCAACGTGGAGAGAGCGCAGCAAGGCGAGTTTATTTTGACCAGGCACAGCTGCCATTGTTGTTGGAGCCGCTAAAAAGAAATGCGACGCTGGCCTTGCAGGCATCGTGTTCCTGGACGAGGTGGACAAGATCGGGGCAGTGCCGGGCATCCACCAGCTGCGGGACGTGGGCGGGGAAGGGGTGCAGCAGGGCATGCTCAAGATGCTCGAGGGCACCCTGGTGAGCGTGCCCGAGCGGAGCTCCCGCAAGCTGCGCGGCGACGCCCTCACCGTTGACACCACCAACGTGCTGTTCGTCGCCTCGGGGGCCTTCAACGGCCTCGACCGCATCGTTGGTCGCCGGCGCAACGAGAAGGTCTTTCTGCTCCCTTCTCCTATTTGCCATTTGTTTAGAGCTGCTTTTCAGATATCAGCCTCTGTCTCAAACCTGTGTGAAGCGCACTGCTCATCCCACTCTTGACACGATTGGAATGATGTGTTCCTAATGAAAGGCAGGCTCATGATGTTTGGCCTCATGTCGGCTTTGAAGTTTGTAACGGAGGACGAGGCGAAATGCCGTGTTCAACCTTCCCCCCCCCCCTTTGTACCCCCTTCTCCCCCGGACCGCAGTACCTGGGCTTCTGTGCGCCCTCGCTGGAGTCGTCCCCCGGCCGGCGGGCGGCCTCCCAGGCGGGGCTGGCACACGCCTCGCCGCACTCGAGCGCCAGCGACGACAACGTCGAGCGGGACGCCCTGTTGCGGGGCGTGGAGGCGCGGGATCTCATAGAGTTTGGCATGATCCCCGAGTTTGTGGGCCGCTTCCCTGTGCTGGTGCCCTTCCACAGCCTGAGCGAGGACATGCTCGTGCAGATCCTCACCGAGCCACGCAACGCCCTCGTTCCCCAGTACCAGACCCTCTTCGGCATGGACAAGGTGGGACCCTTGCCACAGTCGACTCCACACCTGCCGGTGGGGGTGGGGGGAATCACGATTCAGGCTGCTGCAGTCGGAACTTCTTTATGCGTGTGCCACACTACGTGTCTCGAGAAGTGTCTTTTGCTTGTTTAGTCCCAGGCTACTGATGTTTGGTTTTGCTGCTCATTTTAAAAATCATGTGCACAAATCCCAACTTACATATAAAGAAAAAATCGAGGGCAGTTGTTTTCAGATGTATATATGACGAAGGAAGTTGTTATGACAGCATTGGAAACAAGGAAAGTGCTGCGTGGCAACAAATGAACAGGCCTGTGAGCACGAAAGGATGCACAGGAACTTGATTTAGGTCACGGTAGCCGGCCGTTCATCTAGGCCCCGTTTAAATGGTTGCTCCTCACAGCACAAATGCTTTACAAATGCTTCACTGTGCTGACATGTCATCTTCAGCCGTGAGCGAGAAGCAGCTTGAGAGTGGTTGTGTTCTTGGGCTCCGTGTCCAGGTGGAGCTGACCTTCGAGCCGGAGGCCTTGAGGGCCATTGCTCACCTAGCCATGGAGCGCAAGACCGGAGCCAGAGGCCTGCGAGCGATCATGGTGAATAAGTCACTTTGCGACTGCAGGCCTGGTGAACCAACCTGGCGATGCTGGACAATGTTGTGAATACAGTTTCACCTTCTTTGGGTGGAAATGGGCACTCTTGCTTATCACGTAGCTACCAAGTTGGCTTTTAGCAACATCTCTAAAGCTTTGCAGTGGAGCGACTCGACTCATACCATATAGGTGCCGAAGTTTCCACACATGTGAGCCCTTACCTAACTGCTGTGCTGCGTAAGCGAAAATTGCTGAAATTGGGGTCATAAAAAAAATACCCATTGGTCAGTACAAACTCTTGTTAGTCATTTTTGAGAGTGCCCGTATGATGCCATCTTGCCTGTATGATGCCGTCTTGCCTCTGCACATTCTGTGTTGCCCGTGAAGCAGCTTTTTGGGGCCACCACATTGAAAGTTACACGTTGCTTGTGACTCGCAATGACCTTGTCTTGAAGGCCCCCTGCAGGCTTAAGGTCAATGTGTACTGTAGATTTCATTGCAAGGAGCAAGCAAGACTGCTTGCCTCATTCGTGCTCATTTCGCAATTGAAGTGGCTTAGAAGAGAGTGTGCACGGTTGTGTTTGGACTAGGCAATGCCATGTCCATCTCAGTATCCCAAGTGCACACACTACTCAAATTCTTTGAGATGTAACCAGAGGGCTGGCTTGGGCTAGCTGGTATTATAGTTTCCTGCAAAAACATAGTAGAGGAAACTGCAGTCGTCAATCAGCTTGGGAGTCATATGAAAAGCAGAGGTTTGCACAAGCTCCATAATTGGCATGCTTAGACCCTTTGAAGGGTTGCAAGTTTCAAAGCCTGAAAAGTTTCAACTGCAACGTGGCAGAACATGAAAATAAATGCTGAATGCTGCATCTTTCATTCGAATTTCATTAGTGAGGAATGTTTTTGAACGTTTTAAAGGAAATGCACCAAATCCAAAATACCAGCTGGCAGAGTCCACAATTCAGGCGTCGCCCAGCCCAGTGCACTCTTGCAGTAAACATCGACATGCTTCATCATGCATGCACAGTTGCCTTTGTTAGTAAAGGTAGCCGCACCTGTGGTTTCGAATGTTTCATTGGAAATTATCAGTTATGTTTGAAATTATCAGCTGTACTTGTTTAAAAGTTGATTATTTTAACTTCTTTGGTAATTGATTAAAATGCTGAAATGTGCGATACTAAACACCGCTCTAGATGGTTGTCAATTGCTTTGGTGCTAGAAAATTCAGCGTCTCTAATTTTAGTTTGTGCTCCAAGTTACACTAGAACACTCTCTGTGTAAACCTATCACCCATGTCCACATTGTGTCCTTGCATGCTCGTTCAACATAGGAATTAGCCCAACGTTCTGTTTTTCTCTTGCAATATATTGAACTGTGCTGCGGCCAATCGTTATGTGTCAGCAGCGTTGCCACAATTGGAGTGAGCAGAGCAATGGGTTTGCCATTGTTAGCAGCAGCTGCAGTACAGTGATGGCACTCCTCTCCTCCTTTCCGCTCGCAGGAAACCATCCTCTTGGAGCCAATGTTCGAGATTCCGGGCTCCGACGTGACCAGTGTGCACATTACGCATGACTGTGCCATGGGCAAGTCTGCCCCGCTGTACATTCGTGGGCGGCCCGTGGAGCGGGACTTTTACGACGAGAGCCCCACGGCCGACCAAGAGCGGGCGGTCAGCTCCTAGGAACCGCGACCGCCCAAAATTGCACTGCTCATTTGTTGCATCTCACTTGTGGGACTGTTACCTCGGAGAAAAGAACTGAAAAGAAAGATTCGTAGAGGCAGAGATCCCGTTTAGGAACATGGCAGGAAAGCATTCGGTACTCTGCTGCACCACCTGCTGCTCCATCACAGGCCCATGTGGAGAAACGTCGTCACCGAACAAGGTTCGAAGCGTCCTTGCCTCCAAAAATTGTCCGTAACTGCAGACAAGTTCATTTTCCCAAGTCCTCCAGAGGATGCAGCCTGTCCACTGGCTGGAAAAAAATTTGTTAGCCGCAGCGAGTGGAACTGTGCATGTTATTGCCCTGTGAGCAGCGTTGAGTGGCCACAGACCTGTGAGAAATCAAACCACATGCTAGTTATGTCTTGCGCAGTTGGGCTGCTGATAGAGATTTAACCTGAGCAAATGTGTTTTGCTTGAGGCTCTGTTTTGTGTTCAGACACTGTGTGGTGTGCATATCTTAGGACACTTTTTGTGGTCAAACTGGAAGATATTGTGGCGATGTTAATTTACATTTGTTTTATTGTTGTGAGGCACTGTAAAGAAATTAGCATTAAATTATGCAGGTGCAGGGGTTACTTGGCGGCCAGTGAATGAATTGTGTGCTGACATTGTGGAAAAGAATTCAACCATTGCTCTGCGTTATGGTTTAGGCAAGTTCTGTTTGAAATTGAACAAATGACTGGCGTTTTGAGATTGTTGGCAGTTTTCAGCTGTGTGGATAATTTGACTCGCTTGAACCGGTTTGTTTTATGCGCTTTTTAGCAGCTGTTGCTCGTTTTCTATTTGCATTTGAAGACTGCGATGAAGCATTGATGCGCAGGCACCCGTCATCATGCGTTAAGAGTTAAAAGAAAAAAAAAGTTCAGCTAGCACGTTTCAACTTGTCCGGTAGTGTTATAGAATCATTGAGCTTGTACACGGCTGTCATCGCGCCCCACGTGTGGGCTTGCTGCTCACGCAGCATTTCAGTTTTGTGGAAACGAGGACATCGCCACGAATGTTGGAAGTTCATGTACGATACTGTGCTATATATAGCATGGCTGAATCGCAGCACTTGTTAAATGGTGTAAATGGAAATAAAAGACTCGGTTTTTCCAACTTCGGTGTTCAGATTTTTTCATCCTTGTCTGGGGTATTTGAACGGTTTTTTGTGCCGCTGTCGCTACGGGGAGGTGAGAGAGAGAGAGAAACGCGTAGCAACAGAAAAAAAAAAAACAATCGATAATTTATTCTATCGTAACATCTAACCGTGTGGCAACAAAACTTGGGTCAGGGGTCACACGGTGAAGCTTTCGCCGCAGCCGCACGTTCCCTTGACGTTGGGGTTGTTAAAAACGAATTCACTAGAGAGCTGCGTTTCAACGAAGTCCATCTCCGTACCGAGGAGAGTCAGCTGCGCCTTGGAGTCTATGAAGACCTTCACTCCGTCCTGCTGCACCTCGGCGTCCAACTTGCCCTTCTCGGTGGCGTAGTCTAGAACGTAGGTGAGACCGTTGCATCCGCGGTGTTTCACGCCCACTCGCAGTCCGATGACGTCCTTCTTTGCGGCTAGCAGCGCTCGGACGCGATCCACTGCTGCTTTGGTAAGCACAAGTGCGGCGCGCTGGGGCACGTTGAGCCGCTTGGAGCCCACCGCACGGACCGTAGCTGTGAGCTTCGATGCCATGTTCCTGCTCCGAAGGCCGTCGTCAGCGCAGATCCATTGTCTTGAGGGTGCAATCACTGCCCATGACTAGACACCAAGGACAATCAGCCTCGAAAAGGTTGAATCGTAGTATCGCTCTCCGATTTTTTGTCCAGAAGATGATGGTCGGAAAGCTAAGGGAGGCTGAATAGCGGGGCAGTCGAACGGACACACGCGAGACATCGGAGACATGTCTCCAGTCCCCACAAGTAAAAAAACAGCGCTGTCGTCGCTAGTGTAAGACCGTGTATTTGATTTTTAAAATTAATAATTCTATTTAGAACATTTTAAATAGCTTAAAAACAATTTTTTTAAGTTTCACATGCATAAAAGTGTTTGTTTTTTTAATCAAATTGAGCGATTTTAGCGCCAATTTAAAACTGGCGGCAAGGCAACACTAGCAAATTAAACAACGGTGGGTTGAATAGCACTACTATATAAATAACAGATGTGCGTCGACTTGTTACGGATGGCAATGGTCGCAGGCGAAATGCTTGCCTGTAGTTTCTCGCCGTGCAGCTGGCGTCTATGACGAGATGAGGTCGTGCACATTTTGGTAAGGCTACCAACATTTGAATTGATGCTTTATCTGTCGCAGTACGCCTTCGGCTGACGAGTCGTTTGAGAACGATACAAATGCGGACTCAGCCCTTCGCGGCATCATCTTGTGCAAAAGCGAATGAGATGAACTGTTTATGCTGTTTACATGGTAACGACGCGCCTCGGTCGCTAGCCAGCTGGCCGCTGCAGTCTCTCCTGTTCTGTGGTCTCTCCACATGGTGTGTCGAATGCTTCCGCCGCGGTAGCTCTCCGACGTCTGATGTCCACTCCGCCGCATGCGCAGCGCTTTTGTCCCGTTGCACTGAGTGGGTAAGGATATCAAAACTGGACTTCACCCAAGTTCGTGGTATATAGGGCAGTTCGGAAACGCGTTTTCTTGTGATACGTGTCCTTACGTTCCGGGCAAGAGCGCGCTGCGTAGCTTGCTATGCGTGTTGCGAAGCTTGCGTTGTTTGTGTACGCTCGTTTCGCCGACGTCTGGTGTTCTTCAAGCGTCAAAGCGCATTTGAGGTCTTCGCACTCTGTTGATCGATGATTTTAACCGCTAACGGTATTCGCGGCTGCTGAAACTGCGTCCTTTTTTTCTTTTTTTTTGTGCGGTCTTCGTTGCAGCTGAACGCGAATTCGACGACGACAGAATTCTATGGCCTGAGCTGAACGGTCCCTCGACGTCTGTCACTCCACGGAAAAAGCTGGCGTTGCACGACGATGGATGCCTCCGGCAAAAGCGATCCTGACCTCCCGGGAGATTGGACGTTTGTGCCTTCCGAGGGCGAGCTGATGGTGAGTTCTGCTCGTCTTGTGTGCCGTTTTTTGCGGGTTGCGAAACGACGTTTATAGCGTCGTTTGAGTTTATTTGCGTTGACTGAGCGACTGAACTTTAACAATAAATGCGGTGGCAGAAAAATGGAATCTGCCTGCGATGCGTATGGAATTGCTGCATTGCGTCATAGTGACGAAATAGATAAAAAAAAGTGATCCCTGTAATAGCTACCGCACTTTAGACGCTTTATTACGTTATTAGAAGACAATCTGACTAATCTAACCAACCTTGGCCGCACATTCCTCGGTGTAAAAGGACCGATGGCGCGCTTTTGTGCTCTCCAGTTGTGTAACTGTCGTGTTAACCACGCTTGGTATTTTTGAATGGTTAGTTATGCCATCAGGTGTGCACTGCAATTTTGGCGATGTCCCCTGCACACGCACTTGGTAATTTTCACAGCACAAAATTTTTGTTGCCCGTAAGGGTTCGTGGCGTCAAACAACAAATTTATCTGTTTTTCTTATTGGGAAAACTGCACAATGAGCACTTGGTTGCAAACAATAAAATTGGTCCTCAAATACAAACCAGTTAAGTTGTTCTCATGCTTGTCGGTAACAAACACAACGTGTTACTTAAATGGTATATTTGGAGGTTCACATTGAGGAAAAGTTCTGTGCTCTCAGCAACCCCTAACATGCATCCAGTGCTACAGAAGCACATGTGTTTCTGTCAAGTGCACGTGCTCAGCAGCTGTCACTCACCGAAGTGTCCGCTGTGTTTGAGTGTGAAAGTTGCACACCTATCTTATCACTTACCGTAGGCGTGTTTCATCCTGAACAGCTGCCAATGATTGTTCTTCGCACGGGAGATGCCCTTGTGTCGCCCCAAAGGTCAAACGCTGATACCCGCCCCCCGAAGAGTGTGCGATTAGGGCGTCGCGCGAAGCTCTTGCCCGCGTGGTTGCTGAGTGCACAGAAGTAATCTTGCACAATGTGTGCATGCTTGCACGAAACAGTGCTGCGCTGCTGCTAGGGTCAGCAAAGTGGGCCCAACACCTGTCAACCTTGCTTTGTCAGAAAAAAATGCACCTGGGGCGGGAGTCAAAACTGTTGGGGTGCTACAAGAAAAACTCGAGCGTAGACAAAAGAACACACTGTCTACTTTCTGTCGCCCGAGTGTTCGTCCTTGTGGTGCTGTCTGTGCTTGTTCAAATTTGCTCACCTACTACTCTCCACACTTGGGCGATGTAAGAGGCGAACTTGTGTGGCACCTTTTTGTTGTTTGTGTCTACTTTCCAGGTAATTTTTTTTTCCCCGTCTAGCAGGAGTCTGGCAAATTTGAAAATAATTAAGTACATACAGCCCTAAGCAAGTCCTTTTGCTGCTTTTTTTTTCTGTTTTTTCTTCTTTTTTTGTGTGTTAAAAGTTGTGCCAAAATTACGAAGAGAACTTGGTTGCACACAGAGCTGGTGTCACTGCTTTACCATACGCATAAGGTGGTAGCGGAATTTTTGACCAGAAGTTCTTCGCTAACGTGCGTATAAGGCCAGAAAACATCCGAAATAGCATGGCAGCACCTTCCACATTGTAAAGAATGTCATGGGGTAGGCAAAAAGAAGTCTGCCTCCTTTGATATCTAGTAACTCTGTTAATTACTGCAGTAACAAAATTCTTTCAGTTGGAGATTACTTTAGCTGCGCCGTGTGGTACTCTGTGCACTCCATAGTGTCCTTCTAGACTTCTTCCAACTGGGAATAACATGTCTGCTAACTTGCATTTGACCCAAGCCTTATGAATGCACTATGGTAAAACGCGAGTTTCCAGGGAAGTCAATTCAAGCCTGATGTGACTCTCTTAAGAGTCTTTTGTTGTCGTCCTATTATGCGCTCCAACTAATTCCTTTGAACGATGAATTACCCCTGATGTCGTATTCTGTCTTTTTCTTCAGGAACTCCCAGATGAAGCTGCACAACACGGAGGAAGCCGGGTCGAAGATCTGCCTCTAGATGAGAAGTAAGGGAAAAAGTATTGCTATGCCAAGCTTGTGTTCAGAATGCGCTCCTTGGGACAACTGGTAGGAATGAAGCGTTGGGGTATTCAGCAATTGCCCGTCCACTAATACTTGCACCATTCAGAAGAAGAAAAAAAAGTTGGCTTTTAATAGTGAATCACAAGCTACCACTTTAATTAAGTGCCAGTAATATCAGTCTCATTTGTGTGGTTTTGCATGTTTTTGAATGACAAGCCTCACTTGCTCAGTGTTGGCACTCGCTCCCTCCTGCACATTGTGGGCCTGGTCGGGAAATTTTTTAATGCGTAGCATTCTTTGCCGAGTACCCCCCACAGCCAGGATCGTGTAACACCCTGCATTTCCACAAAAATGCAGACATGGCGGAAGTTCCACCTGTAATCGCTACTAGCGTAAATGGAGATCATTGGTCAAGCGAAATTTTGAAAAACTTAAAAATAAAGAAAAATATTAAAAAATTACGGGAAATGGCAAAACGTATAACACATGGCATTTCCACAACAATGCAGATTTCAGGAAAGTTCCACCTGCAATCGTTATAATAGTGTAAACGGAAATAATTCTCCGAACAAAATTTTGAAAACTAAAAAATAAGAAAAATATAAAATAATTGCGGAAAATGGCAAACTGTGTAATGCCCTGCATTTCCACAATAATGCAGATTTTGTGAAAGTTCCACTTCTAGTCGTTATAATAGCGTAAATGGAGACAATTGGTTGGACAGGATTTAGAAAACCCAAAAAATTTCGCTGGAAAAAACTCTCACTCAAGACAAGTGGCATAAGAATGCTACGCATTAGTAGATAATTCTCTGAATTTCTCCAGAATTCTTTGCCTTTTTATCAAAGGGCTTTACTGGTGTTGGCAGATATGTCTGCTGTCCAACTGTGTGGCTTTCTAGACGTGGATAGGGGGTGTGAAAGCTGTAGGAAACTATGCGGTCTTCTATACAATTGAGCTGGGTTACAGCAAACTCGTCGGTGAGGAAGCTTTTGGCTATTACTTCGCAGAGACAATCCGATGCCGAAGTCTTTGTGGTTTTTACTTGTGTTCTCATGTATTCACCGCTGATTGTTTTGTAACCACTTGTCATGACAAGGGTTGAAAAATCAACTCGATGATTCGAAGTCACTTTATTGGAAGAGTCATGCTGGTCCCGGCACTTTTACATGCAATCGAATGAAAGAAATTGTGTGATAATTCGAAGCTAAAGCCCATTGCATCAGTTATTTGAAGTTATTTTATTTTGAATGAAAAAACATCAAGGTGTCCGTCCTTTTTCGATAAAATTCAAAACTTTGAAGCGCAAAAACACCGTATGCTCTGTACTGATGTCAGCACCATTGCAAGTGAGGCAGTGCACAGTTGATAAAATGGTAGGCCAGTTGAGCCTCTCGTTTGAGGTCCTCAACTTTTTTTTGTTGTTGAGCACAGCGTTCTGTGAAGAGTCTTTGTGGCGGATGCTTCAGGCTTCGATTTTAAGGATAAGCCTCAACTGTCATGGCAACCCGTTTCGCATGCTCGACTTGGGGACAGAAGTTGACATTCTGAACAGAATCGAGAGGGAAGACGTCTTGTGGACTAGTAACAATGCTGTCATTGGGCTCTTTCTTCTGGTAATTCGAAGCTTTTTGTGGTACATGTGAACTTCGTATTAACAGGAGTTGACAGTACTGGTTAGTAATATATCTGAAGTGAAAAGTAAGCATCAAGGGAAGTTTGAGAAAGATTGTTGAAAATTAAAAAAAAATAATAATGCTCGTGCAGGTATTTATTTGTTGTGTGTTGCCAGCGTCGCATCACAGGCTGTTGCAGGGCATGGGTACAGTGCTCTGCAAAAGGGCGATGGCTCGTGCAATTTGAAGCCCGGAAAAGAGTGGGGAGAGTGCTAGTGTAGATTATCAGAGGAATTTGTGAACAATAGGCATTAAACACGATACGTGCAGGGTATCAGTAGGCTGTTAGAATACCGCGTTACCTGGGCTGTAAGTACAAGAGAAGGGAGATTGGTAGCACCGATATCGTGATAATTTGTGGACAATGCCCGAGATATTTCATGCGTACTAGGTGCACGTAGTACTTTGTCACAATGGCAGGCAGCCGGTAGTGTTGCAGTGATAGACGAACAAAAGATTGGGTAATGGGCTAGCCAAACAGTAAGGCAAAGGGCTGTCAGCAATTTGACGGGTTAGTGCATTCAGTCTCATTTGCCTGACAAATCAATTTGGCGAGTTGATAAAAGTTCTGTTGTAATTGTGACTGCGGCTTATTTGTTTGATGTTAGAGTGAGTAGAGGGGGTAAGAATTGGTTTATTACAGATAGAAACTTTGGACGTGACAATGTGGAAAGATTGCAGATTGAGGGAAGGTCAGTCCAATCCATAATCTTAGTTGAGGGAATTACTATAACTATTTATTGAGAATATATAGACCCGTTTTTTATGAACAGTTCCCATTTGGCTGTTGTATTTTTCTGTGGGAAAAACTGTCATATAATTTTTTTTTTTTTCAAAATCTTGTGGTGTATTCAGGAAAGAACCCTTTATTTTTTTATTTTTTTATTTTTTTTGTCATGGCAACGTAAGGTGTTCTAAAGGTGTATGATGCTTTAGGTATGTGTTTGTTTAATTTTAAATTAAGTGTCGATAAGTAATGGTAGTTGTTGACTAGATATTACTGCATTTTGTGCTGTACAAAACATGTAACATTGACTAGCATTGTGATTCTTATCGCCATCACGTATGCTGTCTTATCTAGGGTCAGTGTCATCTAGTATTCTCAGCACTAACTGCTCTTTGGCTAGAGCATTGTTTGGCGAAGCATTGGTAATTGTATTTTTAATTTTGTTCAACAAACATATGCGTACGATCAACATTGTTGGCCGAATTGCCATTAGAGAGACAGAAAACAATTTGAGCAGCAACAATGCCTTGTAAGACGGCCGATGTTACCAGTAACCATGCAGGGTGTAAATTGCCCTCTAGATTGTCAAAAAGCAATCTCTTGTTTTAAAGGTGCAGGGGTGGTCATTATGATGGGTAGGTCAGGTTTTATTTATTCTTTTTTTTTTCCACACATTAGCATTGGGAATCTGTGCACCCTTTTTGTAGCACCCTTGTACGGAGCCCCACAAATGCTTTGACTAAAGCGGGGCTACTTCACGATAGCCACATTCATTTTAATGCCACAATCTTTGTTGTTTTCGTTTCAACGCTGATAACAGCTTGGCACACACTGCCTGTATTGTCTGCCCCCTTTTGGCATGAAGAGCTTACTCCCACATGCTATCAGTCACTAGATTTCCGGTGGAGAAGATCCTGTTAACCTTTTGTATTTGTTAAAGCATGGTTCCTGACCACCAGTCATGGATGGGGCTGAGCAGTGGAATGCTGCATTCAATTCACCGACTGTCGTATCGTCATGCCCCTCCGTCGCTGTAAACTCTTTCGTTACAGTGCCTTAGGCCATCGGACACGGAGTTCCGATGACTCAAAAACCTCCCACGAAATCTCAAAACTGCGCCTTGCACACAACTAGTGCCATCTGGCGTGTTCATTGTTTCAGTTTCATTTGTTTACATTTCGTCTGCTGAGGCCGAGCTGCGAGTTGGGCGAAAGTGGTGTCCACTTCAACCCGCGCTCCGCAAAAGCTGGCTACCGTGGCAGGGACTTCGGCAGATGCTGCTGCTTCTGATTTTTCTGACCCCGGCAGCAGGGAGGACTCCAGCAACAATGTGGGGCCGTCAGATTTTAGTTACGATGAAGCAGATATTTGAGTGCAATAAAGTGTCACAAGGACACGCCCCCTTCTTGCCTCTGGATCCTGTACAACACCAACTGAAAAGGATGAAGAAGAAAAGGAGGAATTGCAAGATCCGCTACGAAAAACAAGGGCACAAAGCAGAGCCAACGTCTCCTGCTCCCCTTGCAATGTTTGCCTTTGCTTTCTGCTGTCACGTGGCTGCTTCGCTGAGTGGCACAACCATCAAGGCCACTGGATCGACGGGCCTTCAAAGATCCAGTACATGGTGTAGAGGATTGATGTATATATTGAAGGATATCTAAGGAATCTAGGAACAACTTGAATATTTCATATTTTCTAAAATAATTTTCTGGCTTAGTACTATCGTCTATATCTGCATTCTTTTTCTGTTTATTCAACAACAAAACTCTGAATAATTGTACCTCTTACAAAACTGTTGTTATGCATTTGAAAGGGCAAACTATAAGATGCTAAAATTTAATGTATAACAATGCTAAATGTCTCCAGTTGCTCAAGAGAAAAAACATTTTTTGTGGAAGCACCCAAAATTGGCCATTTTTCCACCGTAACAAAAGAGTTAATTTGTTTCGTTCTTTCAGCTCAGATTCACTTGATACACTTTTTTTGTTGTTGTTGCCTTGCCCACCTGCAGCCATCTTTGCTTTTGACAGCAAGATACAGGGTTTATGTTTACATAGCAATGAGTTTTGTTACACCTAAAGCAATACTCTCTGGTGGGTATCCACACGCAGCATGTCGTTTTGCTATCGCTCTTGGCATGTAAAGGTTGGAACTGTGGCACTTGCAATCTGAGCAGCACGCAAGAAGATAAAAATGGGGATAGGCAGAAGCGGCAGTCTTGCAGATATCGAGAGGGATGGGTCCGAGAGTGAATAGATAAGTTTTCACGATGGAGCAGTTGTGTACCGAGCTGCAATATGTGGCCAGTGTTCCTTGCAACATGGCATTTGGCAGAGTTTTTTTTTTGTGAGGGCATAAGGGCCAAGGCTGTTCGCCAGCCTAAAGCAGCATTCTGGCAGCTGTAGGAAATAACACACTACTAACCCATGTCTAGTATCTTATTCTTAAGGTGAAACAATTTTTAAAATTAAACACTTTTTTGTTTCCATAGATAATTTCCTTTTTTTTTTTATTGATAGTGAGGGAAGTGATTAACATATCTCAAATTTGTTTGCAAGCTTCCTTTTCTGGTCTTTTGTTTGTTTTTCTTGGGAGAGGGGAGGTTTACCTGGCATGATGGTATTTGAACTACAGCTGCTATATGCTCCAAATGACCCTGTTTATGGTGGAAGTGAAATGAAAGGAACACCTGTGTACGTTAAAATTTGTGGCCCTTCAGTGATCCCCAGGTGACAGTATGAGACCATTTTTGTTTTTCCCCCTGCCCGCAGTGCCAGCAATGCGACCCGTGAGAAGGAGACCATGGAGCCGAAAGACGAGAAGGCGCAGCACAATGTCTCGGCTGGTGGAGATGGTGAAATCAGCGCCGGCAGCCGCGACAGCGACATCGACATTATCGACGAAGACACCGACCACAGCCTGGAATCTCTCAACTCTTCCGCCATAGCCCACAGTTCTGCATCGCTGATGGGCTTCAGTGACATTTCCAGTAAGCCACCAAAGTGCAGCTCTCAGGCTCCTTTGTTATGTCCCCTGGGTTAAAAGGGCCCCGCAACACGTAGATTCAGCAGTAGCGGGTGAAACTATTTTTTCAAACGAAGCAGCAAGCTGTCCAAAATTATAAGTTGTCGTCAAATGCTTGCAGCTGTGCATGCTGAACTGAAGCAGCCGTTGTTGTAAGGTTGTACAGTAGGCTCTGCAATGCAGTATTGTAGCTTGGGCTGGCCAGCATCCCTCCGCTTCTGTGCAACCGCCGGGAATGCGGTTTACCAGCAGTGCAGTATAGCTGCTACGGCTGTAGGAAATCTATTTTTTCACTTAAGCCAGGGGCACATTAAATTCTGCAATAAGACAAAATCCCCATCTTCAAGAATGTGAACAGTTGAGCCCACATGTAACAGCCGCAGTTATAAGGAACGTTTGGTTATGATGAACAACCATGGCATGACCTTCCTAGTATGCATTAAGGGGGCAGTTGGGTCTTTGGGGCCAAAAAACGGTCAAAAAAAGCATTTTCTGAAAAATGGCATTTTCGGCCTCCACGGCCATTTTTCTATCAGTCTGTAAATTTCTTCATCAAAAGGCACCATATTTTGTTGTTATTATATTATAATAGCATTTTAAAGTGCACTCTACAGCTCAGTTAACGCAGAATTCGATGGTGAAACGGCACTTTTCTTGTGATGCAAAGCTAGCATTTCGTCCTCAGATATCTCGGCACCCAGAGCAGGTACAACTGTAATTCTTTTTGCTTCGGATACCGAAATGTGTGGAGAATACAATGTTGGAAACAAATTTTTGAAATGGAGGTTTCGGAAAATTATTATTGTGTTCAATTGGCACCACCTGCGAGCCATTTCTAGCAGAGTGGGGGAGAAGCGAAGTTAATTGTGTTGTAAAACGACCAAAAATAGCTGAATCAAAAAAGTTCTTCCTATGTTGTATCCTTTAGTCATTTGTCTGCCTAGCCACGTGGTAATTCCATTCTGTATGGAGTGGTTATTTAGTAACTGTGACCCAAAATAATGGCAATTAATCATTAATTAACTCTAAATATAATCAACTTACAAAAAATCTAATGGCAGATTTGAAACCAGCACAAAAAACTCTATGATGCACTGCAGTTTTACTAAAATTTGTTGGTAAATAAAAAAAATAGCTCTAAGACCAGTCTGCCCCCTTAAGGCAGCAATGTTGCATTTCAGATGGAACGAATGCGCTGTGGAAGTACAACGAACACCCAATCACAGCATGCATCCGCAAATGCTACTTCGAAAAAGCTTTCCACGCACACGGAGCCTCAGATGTACTCCATGGGATCACACTGCCTTCTCGCTTTTTTTGCAACTGAACTGATGGCAGCCAGCAAACGAGAATTGCAAGAATGAAGGATAATGTAAAGAAGAAAGGACGTTGTCCTTGCAGTTCTAAGGTCGCTGCTAAGTCCTGGGTGCAGGAAGCGAGTGACGGGAGAGGGGGCATGTGTGAGTATAAGATGCGAGGTACAAGAGGTGCGCACAAACCTTATGGCTGAGTGAACACCTGTGGAGCACCTGTCTTTGCCCTCTCTAGCATGGCCCTCGCAGGACTAAGCAGCAGGGGCGTGGTTTTGGCATTTTTCGTTTGTGTTTGTTTACATGTTTTTCTTCTGGAAAGCCGAGGGGGAAAAAAGGGTCAGGGACATGGGGAAAAAAAAAAAACCCTTTGCAAACATTGAGAAACTGGGAGCAAGGTGCTTAGGCTCGTTGCGTTGACGTGTTCCTATGATGCGGGGTTATCAGTCATGCTTTTCAGACATCACTGTGCTATTTTATGAGTTGTCACAGGAAGTGCGCCATTGTAGTCGCTGTTAAAGGGAAGCATTGAAGCGTTTGGAGCTTTAACCATAACAATTTCATCCTGTGAGCGGTTTCTGCCTTGGGTAGAAATGCATGCATGTTGCGAGTGGCCTAGCAAATCAACGTATGTTGTGCGAGCGTGGCTTGGCTACTTGTGCCAGGAGGGAGGGGTGCAGCAGTGGTTTTGCCCACATTATTAGCCATTTTTTTTGGCCAGAAGTTAACTCTTGTGACCAGTAACGACTGTAACTGGGTTGCTTCGCGACTGCAGCCAGTGCCACTTTTGCCGCTGGCTGGTCCTGGCTGCATTGTGTGCAAGGCGCTTTTGCGAATGCAGGAAAGGCATTTAGTTGTGAACTGTGGATATCATTTACAAATACATACTTGATGTTCATGATATCATGAACAAATACATACAAATATGGCATGATCAAGTTCATTGAAAGTAAGTTCGACTATATACTAGCAGCATACGTGGATGCTCTAAGGGATGTAAGAAAAAAGTCTCAGTGGCACCCTAACGTGCCACTGAGGCATCTAAAGAAACTGAAAAGCTACTGGCGAATGAAGTGGTTGGCTTTGACTTGGAAGGTAGCATCCAAGGTCTCTACAAATGGGTTCTAACCTATTTGTTTTACTTCAAATGTGGGTGAAGCATCCATGACGCATCACATTTTAAGAATAAAAAAAGGCGAGTACTTTGCTCTAGAACACGCATAACTCTCTCAACCAAAACTACTGTAACAAGTTGCACAGCTTTGCATTGTTTCTGTTCTGCGTAGTTTTTTTCCCCCCTGCATCCTGAAATAAGATTGCCTGTTTACATGAACCAAAGACCAGTGCGAAGCATTAATTAATACAAAGGGGTTGTCCTAAGGTTCTCCTTGTTGCGCGTCCTGCACAGGCGGCACCGTCAGCTCGTTCGGCAACCTGGAGGCCCCGCCAACCCTGGATGCGTCCTCGGTGGCCTCCGACGCGTCCCTGCCGCCGGGGCTGGAGCTGCAGCCTGGAGTGCGTCGCTACAAGCACGTTCCCAACACGCGCCTCAACTGGGCCCTCACCGTGATGGCTGCACTGGTGGCTGTGGCCGCCACGGGATTCGGAGTGGGCCACTACCTAGGTACGCACCTGAGAACTAGAACACGAGTGCACGATAAATGGCAGACACGTGATGCCGATGATGGGCGAGAAAATACAGTAAAACCTTGTTACAAGAGACACTCAAGGGAACCAAAAAACGCGTCTCTTGTAACCAAGGTCTCTTGTATGCAATGTTGCTAACATGGCGAACATAGGAAAACCAACCAAACCGTCTCCATTCAAATGTCTCTTATAACCAAGTGTCTCTTGTAACGAGGTTTTACTGTAGCACTGAGCTTGGTGTGCAAAAAGACGTGCTGCACCTGTTCAGGTTTCGCGGGGGAGCCTTTCCTGTGTTTTCTTTTTCTTCTTTTTTTTTTCTTTTTGTCTGTTTGGACTATTTGCTATTGCTGCACACCATATTCGTATCGGATATTTTTATTTTGTCAAAAGCACAGGGCAGCAGAAGTGTTTAGCACAATTTTGTGCTGCCATTGTGCCTTGACTGATTATGCACAGAAATTTCAAACAAGGCATTTTGTCCAAGTGCAGAGAACTAAAAAGTAAAGCACACAGTGCTAATAGAGCCCCTCCGCACCGCAAAGATGATCAGCTGGACTGTTTTAGCAGATGCTGAAAAGACTGTGTGTCTAAAGCAAGGTGCTAGCCGGGACAAGGTGTTTGTGCCTTTGATGCAGTTGACATGTCACTCATTCCGTGAAGTGTAATTATAGAGAGTAGGTCTTGGTGTGAGAACAGGAGAAAGTGGCTCTGATTGGGTTAAAAAATATTTCTCTTTGGTTGAAATGAAGTGTTTATGAATGCTTACACTTCTGTTGCGAATCTGTGAGCACAGAAAGGCACGACAGGAGATTCACAATGAACACGTGGACCTCGTGTTACCTTGTATTCTTACCTTGTAATGCCTAAATGTGCTACCTGCCACAAACGTTCATGGGCTATGGGGAGCATCTGCCAGTTATTTTGTGGAGCTGTTTTCTACTGATGTTTAACAGCAAGTTGTAAAATTGTTTTTGCGCTTGAAACGTGCACCGGTTCACCAGATAGTGCAGGATCATGTTTTTGCAGTTGTTTCTTGACTCTTGAAAACATTTTTAGTTTGTAGGGAAGGCCCTTCTGTCTTTTTGTCATCCAAGCCCATGCACCGTGGCTGCACTTCAACAAATGTGTGAAAATTGCAAATGAAGGTGGCATGACTGCCACAGTATTTGTTCTCAGGGGGGAGTGTGCAGATGCCGAACAGCGTGCAAAGGCATTTCTATGGTCTGTGAATCCAACCTTAGGTTAATTTTAGTCACACCAAGTGCTGATATTTGCTGTAAAGCTGCACAGTCTTGGCAGAAAACAAAGAAGCATCGTAAGCCAATCAAGGTGTCTTAGCAGAGCTCCAAAAACTGGCCTGTGCTTAAGGGACAATATATATTAAATATACGCTATAGGCGCTTATGCACCTATAGCATATATTCAATATATATTGCCCCTTAATTTTTTTTTACTTGACTGGAAGGGAGTACTAGCACTGTGCATTTCCTTTGAGGGCACCTCGCAAAAGATTTCTCGGGGGAGAGTTTGTCACGCAGATGGGCGTCTCTCTTTGCCACCCAGGGGCATCCGAATCCGAAGAGCAGTCTCCGGTGCAGCAGCCAGAACTGATGTACAGCCCCGAGCAAGTGCAGGTGCTCAAGAAATTCCAGGAGGGCCTCATGCGGTGCCTGCTGGAGCAGAGCAAGAACACCCCTCCAGAGGGGCACGTTGATCTGAACCCCGCGGTGAGTGCGATGAGCCTCGGCTGACCCTGGCGAGCTTTTTCTTTTTTTTTTTCCCGGCTTATACTGTACTTCCTCATTTAGAATGCACATGCCACCGTACTGATTAGACATGCGCATTAAGCAAAGCTTACACTCACTGGGCCACGCCCTCAGTCATAATGATTCTACTAATCTGCATTGAATTGTGGCATTTACGGTTAATGTGTGGTGCATTCAGTGCCACAGATTTTATGAGTTCACAAACCAGATCTGGTGCAGGTCTCGCAGATAAACCCAGTGATGCTACCGCTGCGCCAATTGCGCCAAACTGCATGCGCCCAAGGGCTCTGGCTGCTACATCCTGCTACATTTCCTCTAAATTTGGAGATTCTGCGCCCAAGGGTGTACGCCGACTTTCATAAGTGAAACTATACTAAAGTTTCCCCATTGAAAGCGACATCAGGGTGCACCTGTTTTCAGGACGCAATCCGAGCCAAGCCAAAGCAAACTGGCCCTTGTTGCGATAACGGCGATGATGCGTTTTGCAGCTGGCGCCTCGTAGGCGTTGTGAAATCTCCCCCCTACCCGAGACTGTTAATTCCGTGCAGTGCGCTTCGCACCTATTGGACTCGCGAGATCGGCTGCCGCCGTCGCCACTGTCTGCCTCGTGATCTTCGGGCCGCAATATGCATCGGGATATGCGTGCCGTACTCGTGAAGTTCGGCAACTACTTCAGGCGTCGCGAAATTGCCGTAGTCGCTCGCCAATGCGCCCCGACAGCGTACGCGTCGACCAGGTGTCTGCAGAGTTGTGCTAGAAGAAAAGTAGGCAAGAGATGAGGACGCAAGAGTTGTAGTTACAGTGGAATCTGGATGGTACGAATTTCTGATAAGTCCCAGCGAAATTGCACTGTTTGAAATAGGAAAAAAAATTGGCTCTTACGAACAGACCTGCGGTGCTCGGCGGATGATAAGGAGTCGGGGAGGCGCCTGGCTGCCGAGCGAGCAAGCTACGGCGACATACGGGCTCTTTGCCCTCTTTGTCGCTTTTTCTCCAGGAACGGCCAAGCTGTTTTCTGCTCGCGAAAACGCGCCGCGCACTCCACAGACACGCTGACACCGCCGCGAAACCGCCCGCACGCTGTGCGGGGCGCGGCTGTTTCGGTCGCAAAGTGGTGCGGGACGCTCAAGAGACCGCTTCTAACCGCTCTTTAAAATGCCGCTCAAAGTACACACGAAGTTTCTTGTGCGGTAAATGAGCTAATAATGTGAGCGAAAACGGTGCTATAAAACATCATCCGCGCCGCTAGTGAAAGCGCCCCATGAAATATTTGTCAGGGTGCTAAGCCTAAACATCTCCGGCGGTCTTGAGCGCTTCGTAACTGCCGCCATGAGGCACACACCTTCCCATTGGCACAAGTCGTCAGGCTCCTCCCTTGCCACGCGCCTCGCGCATAATTTTCTGACCGCGGGCGCCGAATCGCCGACGTGGGCGTGAAAATATCGCGCGCACAACGCAGACGCGCACAAATCGCGTGCAAAAACACTCCTGTAGTGAGTGAACTTGAGCACCGCTAGTGAGGAGACAAAGTCCAGAAAGGACTGCTCAGTGACGTGGAGGTTAAAAAAAATGCAGAAAAACGTCACGGATTTCGTCACGCGAAAGTAAAAAAAGAAATAATCGAAAACTTGTTTTAGTGCTTAATTTTTTGGTCTGTGTTATTCACACAAATTTCGGATGATACGAATATTTTTCGCGGTGCTGCGAGATTCGTTTCATTGAGATTTTACTGTAAACAGATGAGAATTTGCAAAGTGCAAGGGGGAGAAAATAGTATGCAAGGGCAGGAAACGGTTACATAGTTCGGGCCGCGCGCCGGTGAGCGAGTACGGCAATTTCACGACGCCTGACACTGTGTCTGAGCTTCACGAGTACGGCACGCATATGACGACGCCCGTCTTAGATTTCATACGTGGAAATTGAAGGTGAAATGCGTGCATGTGGCCTCGCAGGGAATTAACATAGTCTCGGGATGGGGGGGGACTAGTGGGCTACCTTGCCATTAAGGGAGGCATTTTGGTTGCTTGCGGCAAACGTGTCGTAAAGGGGCAAGATTCAGCCTGGTGCTGCATGTTGGTTGCCAGAAGTGGCTGCCCGCTGCCTTTGTAAACAATAGCGCTGCTATTGGTGGCTTGTCATTTTAGACCCTTACGGTGGCAGCGCTGACGCTGCTAAATAGTGATGCATGTGCAACACGGGGAAGAGCGCGATGTTCAATTATTCAGTCAAAGCCGTGGCACTACTGATGTTATTGGTCCGTGCTCCCATGGTAGCCTTCCAATTGTGCTCGATTTTATGTATTGTGACGAACAATTTTTAGTTTGTTCATAGTCAATCTTCTATTGTGTAAAAATGGGAGCTTGTTTTTTAAATTTTTGTTGTGCAGGCCGCTGCACAAAGTCCAATGCAGACATCCTTCAGGAGACTGATGAAAATGGGGACAAAATATCCATGTCCAGGGTTCTTTTAATTTTTTATTATCGTTGAAGGATGTGCTTTTAGCGATTATCTATCGTGAATGCAATACGTGTATTAAAATTGCTTCTATCAACACCTGCTCCGAAAGCTGGTTTTGCTGCTCCAAAACGCATTTTTGCCTGCTCCAAAAGCTGTTCCAAAGCGGCCTAAGCCGGTAGCATCACTGTAAACCCCACCAGATAAACCCTGCAGCATGTTCATGAAAAATGAAAGGTTCGCTGCTTTCGGCGAGCTTGCTTTATCATGTTATATCATGCTTGTTATGTCGTGTTATAACCCTTGTGGCTCATATACTGGAAAGAAAAGTTCATTCATTGGGAATAAACACACCATAGTTGAGGAAGTTTAGCGCAAAGAATTTGAGTGACTCTGGGCTCTGACAGTTTGATAATGGGGCAATGTGCAAGAGAATGTGTGGTTTTGGGCCCATTTTTGGCATTGGGTGTTGCGTTTTTGGGTTGCGAAGTCATATGAGCTGATAAACGAGCGTGGCTTTGCTTTCAAAGCCAATCAGATAACTCTACATAGTTGATAGAAGTGTTTCAGCTTACAGAACAAAGCCGATCAGATGACTCTACATAGTTGATATAATTGTTTCAGCTTCCAGAACTTGGTGGTGGAGAACAATGATATAACAAGCTGTGTCAGTGTCATTTTCATGTGGACAGTTGCAAGAGGGCAAAATACGGCTGCCACATGTGCCTTGTCAGCAGTCTTATGTAAAATAAACTTGAGGCTTAAATTTTCTGGAGCAGTGTCATTTTGGGCAGCTGCTTGTTTTCTACTCAAGTGTATGCATCTCTATGTGAAGTTTTTTTGAGGAGCTATTGTTGAAAACAGCTTTTGGTGTTGACTTTGGTGGCTAACAAGTGCTTAAATACTGCTGCTTCAGCAGAATTTTGGCGGTTCTCTGGCACAAAACTAAATAAAGCTTCAGAAATGGGCAATTCATCGGTGACTGGTGCTAGAGCAGTGGTTGCAACGTAAGCGGACGCTGTGGACAAAAACCGTTCTTTTTCGTTTTCGTCTTCCAATGTAGTGAAAACCGAACCGAACAAACTGGCTTCTCCGATTCCGGACATGTCTGCTTTTTAGCAGGCACCATACACAGCGCTTTGCACACTGCTTGGTTGTGGTTGTGCTTTCAGATCTGTTACCAGGATGCTGAACACTGGAAGAATAAATTCGAGCAGCTGTTCTCCGAGAACAAGGGTCTCAAGGAGCTCCTGGAACATTCTCAGCGAAACGTGGTCATGCACGACCACCGCCTGGACAGATCCGATGACTGTGCTGGGGACTTGCCGCAAGACGTCCAAAAATTGAAGCTGGACCTCATCCTCAACCAGATGCAGCACCTGCAGGTTGGCATGATCTTATCCCGCGTTAGTGTGATGTGTGCGTGGCTACGAGTACAAAAAATTTCTGCACACACGCATCGTATCACCCTCATCACAGTTATTGTGACCCTTTTGCACCAGTCATGAAAGGCAGTGAGGATACCCATCGCCTACCATCGAATTCTATGGTTTTGCCATTACTTCAAAAGAGGATTTAGTTTGGAACTTTTTTTTCACCTTTCGCAGAACCTTTCTGTTTTTGACCTAGAAGGTGAAAACTTTGTACCATTTACTTTAGGAGGTAGGGGAGTTCTTTCTTTTTCGGCTTTAGATACTCGGGCATAATATACGTGTCACCACTGAAGAACTGATCGAGGCAAAAATTGTATGAATAATACTTGTCAAGACAACATAAATTTGGGCACAATGCCCTCACACAGTTGAAAACTACCGACTGCAATATTCCAATCCATGCAACTCTAACAACACTGGTCCCCTGGCGGGAGTGGCTCTGTGCTTGTCATCGCTTGCGATTTCAGTACTTTGGCAAACTCTTCCAGCTCGCATCTGTTAGGGAGGGGAACGGGGAATTGATGGAGACCTGGTGTGTGCTTGCAGCTGATGAAGACGTTCAACCAGGTGAAGCACAGTGAACGCCTCTCGCGAGAGCAGGCCCGCAAGCTGGAGCGGGAGAACGAGCAGCTCAAGGCTCGCCTCGAAGAGGAAGGTGGCGACGATTTGCTGGTCCAGCACGAGCTAGAGGCCAAGGTGCGGTGGGTCACTGCATGGCTGCATGGCTGCAATGAAAAAGTGCAGAAGGGGAGCTGAGAAATTGCAGCCACTGGGAAAAAGCTCTGTTTAGTATCTTTACACGCACAGGATTCTGTTTTATGCTACACTCAAGCTGTTCATGTTATGTGGTAACAGGTTATTTGGCTCTGCTGGCAACCGAATATCGTTGGCTAGTTCTGTCCGGGTAAGGCGGACGATTGATTTTGTTTCTCTGACGTGGTTACCACAGACTGGCACACAATGAGGGCATGACGCTTCTGTGCTCTCGTGCCATCTTGTTGGTTATAACAATTGAATTTGATTTAAATTATTCAACTTCGTAAAAAGTAATGTAACTTTTTAAAAGTATGCGTTTTTAAAAAGGCATAAGCTCTGAGGTAAATGGGGAAAAGATTTGGCATGACCTCTAAATGGGCCACATCTCCATGCTTGTCGGTCTTTCACCCATCAGAAACACTGTTTTGGATATGACAGACATAGGGGTGAAACATGAAAGGATTTATTATCCAGTAGATTTAGATGCATTCCTCAAGAAGTCTGAGTCGACTCTGTGTAAAGCAAAATGGGCTACAGATTTTTAACTCTGGCCTAATATTGTGAGCAGCATTTTTCTTGCCATGCTATTATTTGAATGGTGGTTCATGGGCTGCACTGTTCTGTTCGTTCCCCCTTCTGGCAGTGCACAGTGTGAAAGCTTTGTTGTGCTTTGGAGCTACTGCTAGCTTTTCTCTACCTTAGCCATTTACGACCCTGCCGTGAGTGGGGTGTTGACTATTAACACACAGTGTGGAAGTTGCGTGTTGTTTCTTTGGCGCATTGACTTTGTGCACAGACCAGAGTTGTGGGCAACAAAGCAAAGTTCAGTTTCAACTTTACCACTCGTCAGGATAGTGGCGGCTAGTATGCACCAGTACCTCTCTTGTGGGGCCTGTGATCTGCTTCAGAGAAGTCTGCCTCGCCCCACAGGTGCAGACCCTGACCGAGGAGAACCAGGAGCTCCAGTCGAGGCTCGGGCACGAGTCGCAGCGGGAGGCCGCGCTGCGCTCCCTCGAGCACCAGGTGCAGCAGCTACAGAACGAGAACGAGCGGCTCAAGCGGTCCATGCAGGAGCAGGGCCCGTCCCCCATCACCACGGGACGCATCTCCCTGCTGCGAGACAAGGTGCGCCCCTACCCCTACTAAGCCCTGTGCCTGCAGCCGCTGCTTTGCTCAATGCTCTGTTGGGATTATTGGGTGCACTGCTGCATTGCTGCGCGCATTCTTACATGTGTTAGTCGTGAGCCTTGCGTGTTGAAAGGAGAAAGCATGAACAAGAGCGCATGGGACAAGTGCCGCTCATAACACACTTAATTACAAATAGCGTTTGTCCTGCTCATTTCTTCTTTTATGTGTATGCACGCGTTCTGCCTCATAACGGAAAAGCCTTTCTATATTTTACATCACAATGCCTGATTTTTCAGTGGCATGGTACTCGGTGCAATGTGTGGTGGGATAGTGCTTTTCTTTCTTTTTTTTCCCCCCTTCTCTTTGCACATTTCTATGCGCATTGATGTTGGTTGGGCGTTGATGCATCTGCTTGTAGCATAAAGTACCAACAGCTAAAGATGCTAAGGGGGTTTACCGCCCTGTTTAGTCCAAATTTTTTGTGCGTATATAGACTTAAACCTCGTTATAATTAAATTGAAGGGGTGCCGCATTTCGCTCATTATAACCAATATTTCATTATAGCCGTAGCGGGCATTTATGCAACTATAGGACACTACTTGCCCAAAAGAAATTGCGGGCGAGATTGCATCATGCCGCATGGCGGCACACAACAAAGTAACAGCATTCTGGAGATAAAAACGAACATTCACACACCTACTTTATTTCAGTTCAAAATATGTAACTCGTTGTGTCAAACAGGCTTAGCTGTAAAGAAGTTCGTAATTGGACGTTGGAAGCATCTTTCTGGTGTGAACGACAGCTCGCTCAGCTTCATGCCCGATGTGGCGACTTTTATCATAGCTGCATTCACGTCCAGCATCTTTCACTTTCGCTTCTTGTCTGGCGCATTCATGCTTCTCGAATCACGTGCACTGCACGATAAATGATAAGGCTGAAGCAGTAAAAAACAAAGGACGAGAAAGAAGAAACACGCACCACAACTGTAACAACACGGCTCCCGCAGCACGCGGCGGTGAGTGACAACAGTTGCAGGCGGGCGTCGCGGCCGTGCATGCCACGTGCATTGGCTGCATGCCCTGAGCAGCGAGAGGAAGGTGGAAATGGCTTCGCGGGCACGGCGTATGCATGGTGCACCGTCCGGTTTGGCGCACATGTTGTGGGAGGGTGCATGGCGGGAGTTTGGAACTGCAAAAAATACAGTTGTCGCCTTACGCACCATCTCAAATCTGCGTAAGGTGCTGCCGTGAAATTGTCTCAAAATTTTATTTTCGTATGAAATTTGTTCATTATATATTCAGCAGCGGGCAAATTTTCGTTGAAACAAGTTTTTAAATACATTGATTTCTATGGGGGCTTTCGAGGGGAATTACGATTTGCTCATTATAGCCCATCTCATTATAACGAGGTTTAACTGTATTTACGATTCATGTGACATATGCATGGAGAAGTATTGTATGTGCCTTTGTAACTCGCAATTTTTGCGGGCTGTGATTGTGACTTTTGTGCTTGTAGGTCAACCGGCTCATCGTTGAAAACGAGGACTTGAAAGCTGTAGTTGCCAAACTTCGTTACGGACCTCCTCCTCCTGCAGCAGGTAAGATTGATGGAGTTAAGTTTTCAGTTAAAGGTGAACAAAGCAAGAAGTAGTGTGGTAAAGAGCCTGTAATATTTACTTCCACAGAGATGAAGGTGACTTGAGGCTCTGATAAACAGCAAAGTTTCTTAGAATGAACCTAGAAAGAAGAAAATTAAAAAGGGCTATTTAAATAATGTGCACAGACAACAGTCAACAAATTGAATAACACAGCATTTGTTCAAGCAGTATTCATATTACAGGCAAGAAGTCCTTTCCAGAAATATACAGTGGGATGGAGAAACATTGTTGATAGTGCCAAAATGATCTATTTTCAGCAGTGCAAGCTATACCAGGTAGTCGTATATTGCATCACACTGGCTGCAACAGCAACTGCTGTGCTCTGAGACAGCTGCGCATATTGCGCAGTTTTGATACAAATTGGTTTTCCTGTGCCAGGCTGCTCCAAAAGCTTGAAAATTGGAAAAATTGCGCCAGACTGCTCCAAAACAGTCCGAGAGCCAAGGATTTGAATGCTCCCATCTGTTTGTGGGGAAAAATGCGCCCCCAAGGTGATGGTGTTTGTAAAAGTTTTATTTATTGATGAATCAATAAAGAAAAACCGCATAAAATTGTCCCGTAACAGTTTTTTCGAAAGTCGCAATGTCGGGTTGCAATTCTGTACATTTTTAAAGCTTTCCCATCGAAAACCATTGAAAAGTCCTGTTTAAAAATACTAATGTTTACTGAAGCGACAAAACTTGTTCAAGTTGATGAAAAAATGGCAATTTTCGGAGTCCCGTATCTCCGGAACGACATCATTGGGCGCCGCCATATTGGTGTTTGGAAGATTGGAAAAGATGGCTGGCGGGCGAAGCAGTTGCTCGTGGTTTAGGCTAGTTCACTCTAGGTCAGTCAGAGCGCTCTTTGAGATTTCTACCGTGGTTTTGGTTATGGGGGTGGGTACATTTAGTTGTTTGATCTGTTACGGGAAGTTGCGCAACTCGAAAGACTGAGTTCATCAAAAACAACACGGTGCCCGCGAATTCGCCGTGTTTCGGCCTTGAGTGTGAGGCGCGGTGCGTGCTTGAAGTGAAATTTCGGACTTATTGCGGTGTTATAAAACGCTGAGTTATTGCTGCCTTTGATAGCGAGGTTGCGAGCGGCGGGAATGCGACGGTTGACACTGCAGAAGGGGCGGCGCAGGCTACATCGCCGTAAAATGTACAAGCACTGTCCGGTAGCGGGACGGGCTATTATTGCATGCTAGTAGTAATGGTTCATCTATTTAAGTGAAATTTAATGCCAAAAGGGAGATGGCTAGACATACCAAGGTTACTGAAATTACGATCGTAGTGAACGTGCACCTTAGGGATTGTAATGGGAAAGCTGGTGGGGTGCGATGAGCTGTCACCTCGCTTTGCGCAATTTTTGCCGTGGCTCTTCGCTTGTGTTTAAAGCCGAGTCTTGGATAATAATTTAGGCATTCGCATCATAATAAAGAATGCCTTACTATTGCTTAGTTTTTCAATTCGATATTTTCAACGGCACTCCATGCTATCTATGTGTAGAGCCTAAAGTTTAAAAATGGTTTGTAAAAAGGAAATGCAGTTCGCACCTTGCGATACTCTGGTAGAACAAACTTTATTGAAAGGCTATTTCAGTGTTATGTATGTTCAAAACTGATTCAAAAGTGCACTCCCCCCCCCCCCCCAATTTTCAAAAAAAAAATTCAGGCACATAAGGTGGCATAATAAATGTCGTTAGCTGCTCCAAAATCGAAATTTCGCTGCTCCAAAAACTGCTCCCAAATCTGATTCAGCTGTCTCATGCCTGTGAGACTGAACAGGCTAGCAGTGCACAACGTGGTGCCAACATCTAAACAAACAAACAAAACAACGGCTTCGTGGCAATAAGACAGAGCTGGCGATTGGTGGTGTGCTCAGCACTGGATCACAGAGTGGGGTTAGGAGATGCGTGCGTGGCAGATATTAGCAGGAGCCTCATCTGCTGTGCACCTTTATCTGGTCACACTGCTTGGTCACAACGATACGTACAGGATTTTATGCCCGTGCGTGTATCGATTGAAATAAAACACAAAAGCCTGTTCGTGTGCAACGTGGTTGGTACTACACTGCACATCTCAGCCCAGGTTTACCATTTTGGGAGGGGGTATATGGTAAATAAGGCAGCTCTTGTTTTCGAGAGACGAAATTGACTGCCGGGTGTTAGAAACACTGCGATGATGGCCTGCCCCCCACTTGATGACTGCTGTGCACCACGAGTGGTGCGGTGACAAGAATCGGTTCATGACCGATCTCTGCAATCCCATTGACAATACAGTTGAACCCCTTTATAAGAGACGCATACCGGGGAGCAGTTTCTGTCTCTTATACGAGATGTCTCTTATAAGCAGGGTACCATGTTTTCACTTACTAATCAGACCCTACTATATTGTGGGCACCGTATGACTAAAATAAGCTCAAAAGAACGCTACAGCATGCTGCAAAGGGCTCATTCTAATTTATGTTTGTCCCCCAGAATTTATGAAACAGTTCTGAATCTTTGTCTGCTTCATGACTGTATTTACACTGTTTTTTACAACCGATTCTACAATCTTTTTCCTTTCACTGTTTGTGGAAGATGAATCGTAGATGTTGAGTTCACAAGCCTGATGAATAGCCGAAGCGCACAGCTTCTTCCACTGTGTGCTCACGCTATTCATTACGCTAGCAGGACTCAACATCTGCGATGCTTCTTGATTGGGAGCTACGCGAGTGGGAGAGCCCGCATGTGCGGTTGCGCTCCAATGGATGGCAGTAAGCTTCAACCACTTCTGCAAGTTGCATTTCCATTGGCAGGGCTTCTCATCGTCATTTCATAGCTGACTGAACCACTGTGTGTTTGCTGAAGTTATAATAAATAGCTACTGCAGGCGTCTGTCGCCCACCTGTGTTTCCACAATGGAAGCAGCTGCAATTAGTGACTGGTGACACTGGATCTGAAGTTAAAATGTCTGTTCAAGCGAGATTATTGATTAAAGTTCAAGGATGACTTGTCCCTTATAACCAATCTTCTACATCCGATGTCTGTTATAAAAGAGGTCAATTTAATGGGAAAGATAGGGCAGCCAGCCATGTGCGTGAATAGTGTCTCTTATACCAATTTGTCTCTTACATCCATGTCTCTTATAACGAGGTTCAACTGTAGTAATGCGAGTGACAAGAGCAGCTGAAATGGGTCACTTGTATAACCAGGCAGGTCTTTTTTTTTGGGGGCTGGCAAAATGGTGTTGAGTCAGTGCATCATTAGACGGCCGCAGTGCAGGCATGTGTATTTGTACATCGCACATTCACGCCGAAGGTGCTTTTAGTTTAGTTTCTCGTCTGTGCATGAGTTTAATGCTGTTGTGTTGCACGCTACGAGGCAGCACTCTAGTTTGTCTGAAGGAGGCCCCTGTCATTGACCCCCTCCAGGCGAGCCTGCCTCGGACGAAGTGAAAGGAGGCGACAGCAGCCCGAGTGGTGGAGGAGAGGCAGACGAGGAGGAGGGTGATGCTGAGGGCCAGCTGTCGGAGCTTCTGGAGGTGCTGAAGAAGCAGCAGGCGGACTCGAAGCAGTGGCGCCGGCTGTACGAGGAGCTGCGGAAGAGCGGCCGGGAGGGCGGCACGGGAGGCGGCAGCAAGTCCGTGTGGCGCAAGATGCTCACCTTGGGCCGCACGCTGTTTGACGACATGCAGGCAGGCCTGGACCACACCCTAGATGCCCTGGTACAGCTGGCCAGTAGGGGCTCCAGCATGGCTACCGACATCAGCCCCATGGTCCAGGACTTGGGACAGAAGGTGGGGGCCACCAAAGGGTTTTCATGCTTGGACCCCATGGGGGAGTATTTTCCTGCCGGTGATAGTGTTTCAGAAATCTCTGACGTGAAACCTTCGCGATTCTGGAAAAGCCAGCATCAGCATCAAAGGGCCACTTTGTTAACTCACAAATACAGCAGGCCGTTTGTCTGGTGGTGGTCAACCTAGCTTGTGCTGGCAGCCCTGCTTCATTTACCTAATGTACACTTCTTTAGATGGGAGCCCTGGGATTGAGTTGCTGTACTGTGTGGGGAAGGTGGTGCGAGGCAGGCTGCACAGGCGGCCATCCTGTGCGTCGCACATTTTGTGTGGGTTTGTGGCATGTGGCAGGCACACTAGTCGGGGCACCTTAGCTGCCTTTCTTTTGTGAAACAAAGTAATTTAATGCCAGGGATGCATTTCAAGGTGTTACGGTTTCCTGGTCATTGCATTGCAGGAGTAAGCTTCAGTCAAAAGAGCACATGAACGGGTTGCCTACACTACGCTCTTCCTTAGGAAGGAAGCTAAAGAGGTCCCACTGAAGTGTTAACATTCAGTTTTAAAAAGCACCATAACTGTGTGTTTTTTGAGTTGGAACTGCCTGCCCCGTACATATGACACTGAGGTGCAAGAATGTAGAATGTGACAAGACCTCCCCATCTCCTTTGTTCAGGTACAACACGAGCTCAACCGTCGTCGTGCGGAGCTGGACAGACACCTCGATGGGTCGGGAGACAAGGCCGATTCCGTCTCGCAAACAATGAGGCTGCTGGAGTCGTCGGTCAAGAAGGTGTTTGAGGCCGGCCGCAAGTTTGTCTCCAAGGGCCGGGAAACTACAGGAAGGCACGCCGGAAAGCTGGTCTCCAAGCTTGCCAAAGTGGCTGAGATGCTCCGCAGCGACTGGGAGGGACCGGCCAAGAAGACTGCAGCATCAGAGTCCTCTCCGGAGCCGACAAGCACCATCAGCCCTCCACCAAGCAGAGACGAAAGTGAGAACAAGTGGAAGAATGGGAAGGCCCTCAAAGGTGAAGTTGGGAGAGATGAAGAGTGCCGTTTTGGGGAAGCGGGCTGTGCGAGAAGAAGTGGCCAGGACAGGTCTGGCAACGGTGAGAAGCGCCACCAGCAGCAGGAGAAGGGGCCGACTGACAAAGCCAAGAAGAAGCGCTTCCTGGATGTCGAAGAGCAGGAGGAGGAGGACTGGTTCATCACCCGCGCCAAGGATCGGGAAAGGCAGCGCACCGAGGCCTCCTCGGGGAACAATGAGAACTGGTTCCTCAAGCGCCGGGCCTGGCGGAAAGGGGCCAACGGGGCCGCTCCCAACCGCTTCAAACCACGGGTGGAGAGGAAAGTCGGCGAGGGACTCTTTTGGGACCACGAGTCTTCTCTGTATGACGAAGAGGAGTTCCCCGAATGACGCACCAGGGTGGGTTGCTCGCTGCTACGACCTTGTTCCGAGCTGGGAATTTTTTTTTTATTATTGTATAGGATCATGCTGCTGGCTGCTGCATCTTGCCCTAGCCTCAAAGGCTAGAAAGCTGCAAGGTTTGACCATTTAAGTTTTTGCAGTATGTAGAGCTTTTTTGTGGAAGCTTGCTGAGCATTTATGTGGTGGTTTGTGTTGTCGAAAAGCACGACACTTGAGGCGGACTTCTGACCACGGTACAGGCTAAAATTTTGGAAGCACTGTATCTTCACCAGTAATTGATGTAGTATAAATTTTTCAATATTACAACTTGTCACAGTTATGTGCACTGTAAATGGACTCTTTTTTTTTTTTTTTTATTGATTTTCGAGGAGTTCATCCGGAATGAAAACTCTGGCATGTTGTGGTAGTGCACCTCATGGGATCACTGACTTCAGAATTGGCAGTGTTTTATAGGCACAGCTATGCATACAATCCGTACGTAAACTGCTATGTATGCTGTGTGTCATGCAACCCTGCAAATGATTTGCAGGGTGGCGTTATCTGGTTTCCAAGAAGGGCAGAATGCACTTTCTTGGAAGCGTTAGTACATCTCCTTTGCAACTGCCCACCCTCTTCAGTTCTGTATTGTAAGGGCACAAAATGTAACAGAAGCCCATGGCATCGTTACCTCGTGCTTGTTAACAACATCGCTGACATAATGCTTTTCAAAGCAAGCATGCATTTAGACATTTTCGGCCACACTCGCACTTCGCACTCTGTAGAAGGCATGAGTGTGTACTCGAAATCTCCTACTCCACATGCACAGGAGCCAAGATCTGTTCACCTGCACAAACGTGTGCCGGATATACGTGTGCTTGGAAACAAAGCCTATGTGGTACCATTTGTTATTCCCGCAATGTTACAGTGTCTTTCACGATAAAAAAAAGTCGCTTGCACGTCTTATTTTATCACTACACATAGAGCTGCACTTCAGAGAGATGGATTTGCAAGTTTTAGTGATGGTTGTTTTTAATTTATGAAATTTTGTTCTCTGTTTTGACCACTTTTATCAGGCGTGTGTGTGTGTGACAAAGCAGAGGCTGCAGAAGACTTTTCTTGTGATGTTTGCCCTGCCGTTGTGATGTTTGTTTGGGTGAATAGATTTTTTTTTTTAATTTAAGAAGTTTCCCTGTTGTGTTGTTCTGTTACCGTGTACTCGCAAGACCCTACGATACACACTCAATCAAGGGCAGCTGCAGCTTTGCTGTCGCGGTGAACACTGTGTTGTACTCCCTAAGGTCTCACGTGGTTTAGTGTGTAGCACAGCCTCAACATGTTGTGTGCATGCATGAGTGTATATATGTAAATTGAAGCTCTTTGTTCACAGTGTAAACAATAAACTGATCTTACAGAATTTCATTCTCTGTTTTTGCCTGCATGCGCATCACTTGCGCCGTGGCCTGCTTTTGTTAGGATCAGAAATGTTTTAAGGCCACACAATGAAAGTAGTGCCAATTTCCCCTCCACGCCTTACTAAAATCCTACTTTTTTCTTATCAAATATGCTTGCCTCTCAACCTCTCCTGCCTTGAACATGGCCACAAAAAAAAAAAAAAAAAAAGGTCGTTACATAAAGCTCATTTTTGAATACTCCTGGAGGACAACAAAGCGAAGCTGTTTCGAGGGCAGGGGGACTTCGAATAGCTATTTCCTTAGACCGAAAGTGAAGTACTTTTGCCCATTTTGATGAAGCTGACCAAAATGAAAAAACGGTGAATGCACTGGTTGTGCTGGTACTGTTTCGCTTTCATTGCTTTTGTCTGCATGCAACAGTTCAAGGGGAGAAGTTGGAATGAATTTTGTATGAGCAAGAGACTGGTGGTCAAACACCTCCTATGGGGGGCCACCCTACTCAGGGTAGCCCCTTAGCCTGGCATACCATCTCCTGCTGGTCCCTGCAGTTTTGGAGCTGACAAGCATTCTGCCCCACTTCTTTTTGTGGGGTTGGGGAGAGGGTCAAGTGTGGGTTTTGTGTGCAGCTCTGGTTAGTGTGCATCAATGGGACAGGTGCTATGCACTTGAAACGACGCCCACACTTTTTATACCATTGCGCAAACTCAGTTTGTGTAATGGTGTATAAAGTGTGGGCGTCGTTTCAAGTAATCTGGTCAACAGTATCGGGTGGAATAGTCACAGAACTTCTATTTCGCCTTTGTTGAGGGGAAGATATGAAGGGTGTCGTGAGTGTTTGTAGTGTCAAAGGACATGCTACAGTGTGGTGGAATAAGAGCAAGTAGGGATCTGGTAGGCTCGTCTAGGTGAAAAGGAGCCCAGTCAATCAACTTGTGGGCTGCAGTGGGGCCGCTTTGTTTTCCTCTAAGACTTTGTGACCAGGCATCCATGGTACGGTGATTTCTAGAAGGTTGGTGGTGGATATTGGCAAATCGGGAGGGCAGGTGTGGATATTCAATCAGTGAAGTACTGGCTACAGGCTGATTGGGGGACAGTGAATGATAGAAGGTTGGAGGTGGAATGCAAGGCCAGAAGAGAGCAGTACCTCTTGTTGCTTCAAAGCTGCATTGGGACTTTTTTGTTTCGGGGACAGCTGTGGTGCTCTCGCAATCCCAAGGGAGAGGGGGGGGGGGGGGGGATGAAGTGGGGCTTTCCCGTTGCACCTTGAATGGACATGCATCGAGTGGGGTACAGTGTCCTTGGTCAGTGTAAGTTAGGGCATGCCCAAAAGAAAATGGCAGCTGGTCTCAGCTCGTTTATGGTTAATTTCCAGCTGGAACTAGCTGGTGTGCTGTCTGGAGCTGTTTCCAGTTGGTGGGTTCTGAAGATCTGTGTGGTGGAGGGCACGGAGCAAGATAAACAGGAGCGCCGACTTCGCTCTCTCCGGCGGGCTCTTAATGTCCATAACTGGCGGAGCACAATGTAGATGGCGCAGCGAATGGGGCCGGGGGCGGCTCAGCGGCCGGCGTTCCCCGTGCGCCGGCGGGCGAGTTGGCGGAACGCATTCCGGCGGCTGTGTCGTCTGCTTCGGCGACGGTAGTTTTGGGCACGGACTGCTTTGGGCCTGCTTTGGCGCCGCTTCGCGTTCATGGCGCGCCTCCTTCGCACAGTTGATTAACTTGTTCGACAGCACCTTCTGGGTAACCCGGACCCGAAGGAATTGAGTGGCCGTGCGGCAAAGATACATTAAGGATTGGTTTGCATGGCGGGAAAACAAAATATAGAGACCACACACAAACATATGGCTGCTATACAAACACTACCTTTTGCGCGGTGCTTGCCGAAAATGTGGCTCCGTTTTGTAAATTTGGGAATACCAATTTGGCTGTGTTTTAACCGGTTTTACAAAAGGCGAAAGGAGCAATTGGTTTTGATCACTAGCGATTATAAAAGTTCCCTCAGCTTTCTCGCAGTTCTGCAACTTGCGTCCAAAACAGAGTGTGCCTAGAACACGGGCCGGCACTTACACGCTCATCAGAAAAGAACACAAATGCGATAACATCACCCGCGACTGCCCGCGACGTAGCAATCTGCTCAAGATCAAGTCCCTGACAGTGCGGTCTTTTCAGAAGCCTTCATTTCGCGATAATTCGCCGAAAGAAAAGGTTTAACGAGCCGGTTGTTTTGCTGGTCAGCCGCTTAAAAAAAAAAAAAAAAACGCCGGGAACCCTGGTAGGCCAAAAAATTGCAGCCATACAAATCGCAGCATTTTATTTGGAGTCGCGGTGTTATCGACGAGATAACACGACCGTAGAGCGACAGTGAACATCGGGCGGTAAGTTGCGGCATGAGTTAAAATGAAGTATGCGTTTGATATTCTTAGGTTCCTTATCAAGCTGACAGTGTTTTGGTGCACTTGATACAACAGGGCAGCCGTCCAATCAGTCATTGGCACAGAAATGTGCATCATTGCCGTTTGCCGATGGAGTCTCCGGGCGACCCTCGTAAGCGTTGTTCGTGCGCAGAAGCAGCATAAATAATTAAGCGCGCGGCCGGAGAGCGGGATAACAACAGAGGGTAACCTTTGCGCTGCATCGATTCGTCGTAAGCAGAATCACGCTAGACTATCCCTAGTAGCACAGAATGTTGCCCGAACATTTCCACAACGTTTCCCCTTAACGTTGCCAAAACGTGGCTAATGTCCGCTTTTTTTAACGTTAGTGCAACGTTTCCCAGAAACATTGCGTCAACATGATTTTAGCATTGCTCCAACATGGGGGCAACGTTTTAAGGGTGTTGTTTTAATGTTTGGATAACGTTGTTTCTGACGTTCGTCAACGTTGCTACACTCTTGGAGCAACCTTCCAGCCACGTGCGGGACACATTTGAACAACGTTATGAGACGTTTTCTGATGACATTGCAGCAACTTTTCAGCTACATTTTCGCAACGTGCATACCACATTTAGGCATATCCCTGTACCATTCGGACGTTGTAATAACATTGCTACAATCTTGCAGCAACTTTAGATCCGCACTTTTAACATGAAGTTAGCATACAAAGAACGTTGCTGCAACGTTCAAGCAATGTTTTTATGAAGTTGCAATAACATTCCTACAATTTTGCGGTAACTTGCCAGCTATATTTTTCCAACGTGCGGGTAACATTTAGAAAACGTCGCTATCATGTTCAAGCGATGCTTCCTACAACGTTACCGCGACTTTACAGATACGTTTTTTCCCCACGAGGGCCGCATCCGCGCACTGTTGATATGACGTTCAAGCAATGTTTCTCTTACGAAGCGATGATATTGCAGCAATGTACAGGTAACTTACAGTTACATGTATCTAATATACATGCAACAATAACTAGATGAAAATATGATAAGTTAACTTTTTCCTAGACAGACGATTGTTGACTGCATGATAAGCGAGCACTTCAAACGTCGTCCTCATAAACTCCTGAAAGGTATAAACTGGCATTTTAGACTGCATGTTTATACATTTGATCCCTACACTGACCAACACACACAATTAAGGCAGTCCGGCAAAATAACAAACTAAGAAATGGCGGAATTTTAAAGCAAGGAACATGCCAGCTAGCGTAAATAACAACACTGACACTCTTTAAGATGAAAGAACATGTGCGTTTTATTTTACCATTAACAATCGATCCGAATACGTATTGTGTTAAAGCAATTGAATTTCGCAAGTACGCTGTTTCAGCCGTTGTCTTCGTTTTTCTCCTCCTGGGCTTGCTTGTTCTTCTGCCTTGACAAGTCAGTTTGATGACATACTTGACGGCCATGAACCCAGTAACATGGGGTTGTTACTGCCACGCTTCTGCGAAATTAAAAAAAGCTGTAGTTTAGGAGAAGTTGCAAAGTTGTTACAGCATAGACAATGTCTCACCTCTCAGAACACCAGGACTTTTGGCATACAATATGGCCTCATCAATTTTCTTGTACTGGCACTTCAAATGAGGTTTGACTGCCATTCCTGGAAAACAAACAAAATGGCATTGCTCTAACACACAGGGTGCTCAGAAGCTCACCTGCAGTTTGGATGACGCTTGCTGCCAGATGAGCTTATTCGTGTGTCAATGTTGTGGTGCTGGTAAATCATAAGGTATTTCTGAAACAAAACAGAGTGTAAGAAGTGGTTCAGAAAACTGAAGTGAAGCAAATTTTAGCTAATAGAGAAAACCTTACCTTTAGGAAGGAATATTATAGCAAAACAGGCCTCTTCACTTTTCACTTTGTCTTGCTTGTTTAACTTTTTCTAATGCCCGTGCCGACTTTATGACGCACATCGCTTGAGTTGGTTTCTCAAGCATCCCTGGAAAACAGAAAAGGACCAAATACTGAATTATATAAAATACCTTACAGCTTTCTTTCCAGGCCATTGAGTAATTAAGTGAAAAGACTTCGATCAGACAGCTTGCCAGAGAATTTTCAATTAACAAGAGAAGCCGACCAACTGATGACGACGTGGTACGTCGGCAATCATTGAAAGAGGACGATAATTACCTCAATGGCCATAAACATAAAAACGCAACGAACAAAAATTAGTAAACAGGCAAATGTAAAGAAGGGAAACATTACATGTACAACAAGATGAAATTACAACCGTGTATTTTCTTGGTTGCCTAATTTTACCTTTTGCTCTCGAAAAATGTGCTAAAAACTGGCTTGAGCTGTTTTATTTTCTTATTTTTATTTATGTTTGATCATTTTATTTATTTATTTTTATTTGTCATTTATTTTTTTTATAGTGATAAGCATCCGACGTAGACCAGCCTTTCACATGGAAAATATGTGAATACTACAAAGACGTCAGGCGTTGTTTTACATCGTAAGATGGTTCGCATAAGCAGCTGATAACATATGGCTTAACTGCAATGCTAAATTGTGTTCCGTTACAGCATGCCGCCGAAACTCGCGTGAAATTAAACATAACAAAGTTATATTTATTAGTTGTATTTTTCGCGTTCGTGAGCAGCTGCGGCGAGAAGTAAATTAAAAGCCAATCGTACATATCAAGGTTCTTGCAGAACATATATACACTCGATTTCAGCATCATAACAAAAAATCTACTACTGAGCGCCCACCTGATTTCTCATTATACTCTTTCCATAAAATTTAAGTGAATACGTGTTCCCCTTTTACAACCGTACGCATTCACAAAAGCAAGGATATGCTTAGAAGTTAGAAACGGGAGGGCAATCCTGTTCCCGCTCTTTTACGAAGTAAACTGCATTCGAAAGAACGAGGCGAGCTCAGAAAATCGAGCGCTTACCTTCACTGGTCGGTTGCTATGAACTTTCCGGCCCGCAAATATTCGCCGTAACATGCGGCCACACAACAATATTTCGTATGACATGGTTCCTTCTCCATTCCGTTTGATTGTCACTATGGCTGCTCCTTTCTGAAAAAAGCGCGCGCATTTCGTCTACTCTTCCCAACCCACCGCCGGCTGCCAGTCGCAAAGGAGCATGAGGGGAGGACCCCTCTGCGAGGGGCGCGCACGTGTGCGCGTGTGAGAGGAGGGTAGGAGGCTGGTCAAGGACGAAAGCGTTTTCTTTCTGTCTTTTTTTTTTTTTTTCGGCCATTCCCAACTCGCGCTCGGCTGCTGAAACTTCCTTCGCGACACACAGAAGGGACGGGACGGGACGGAGCGTCGACGAAAACAAAAAATAAGGCATGCAGGAAGAAAGGAATGCGCGAGACAGCGTGCCTGATTCCCAGCTGAAGTCTCGGAAAAAGGCGGGGTTCCGAGAACGCCTGGCGCCCTGCTGTATTTCGTTTCGCGCCAAGCAGAACGCGACAAGTGTTCGATGCATTGGAACCTCTTACGAATAAAAATTACACCAGGAAAAATCTGAAGATAGTGTGTGCAATGCTATTGGAAGGGAACAAGAGCAAAAATTTTCAGGTTACTTGGAAGGTTCGTTTGTATAATGAGAAAAGATCCTTGAAATAGGCCAATGAGCTTTCGTACAGGCAGTATCTCCTGGAAAATGGGTGTCACACCAGGGTTAGGTCTTTGTTTTGTTTTATTGTTTCATATATGTTACAATATCATGGTGCTCTGACTTTGGCGCTCGAGGTAGGTGAAATGTCTATGGGGAAGTTGAAATATAAAACAGCCCACTTCATGTTGTCTATTTCAAACAAAGGTGCAAGGTGTGGACTAGTTGGAACGTTCGCTGATCAGAGGGGCTATAACAGTGACTAAATGTCACAAGAAGGGGGCAATTTAAAGTACATGAACTTTGGGCTTGAATCTATTTCATAAATCAACCGTAATTACTGCGGCAATGTATATACGAAGGGAAAACACACGATTGTAATTAGCTGGCGACATGTATACGGCTCGCACACCCATATGATGCACAGAAATTTATATAGCTTGCATATAAAATTTCTCCAGTAAATTAATTTTTTCGAGCAATTATGAGGATCCAGCAACAAGGCAATGTTTGAGCCTTCTATCTAGATTATTTTTGTTTAAGGATATACAGGCGGCAACATAAAACAACCCGGCCATGCATGCTTTAAAGGGGCCATAAATAGGCTTCCGAAGGTCGCCATTGTAATCGCGCAATCACTAGAATACCCATTCACGGCAACATTTACCAAATATTACACCTATTACACCTAACGAATAAAAACATGAAGCAAAAATTTGGTGTCAGTACTCCTTTAAGAGAGAAAGTTAACAGTGCGAGTCGCTTGTGAAAACTTAGCAAAATGGAACTGGAAATTTTCCTTGTCGATGCACGATTACCTTTTTATAATGCAACCGTTTACTACCAAAGGAAGGCGCGCAATGTTTTAACAATAGGAAAGGAAAGTTGGGAAGTCATTTCTGGATGCTGTTTTCAGGGAGTTATGAAAGAAATGTGCGCGAACTTCTTAAAGATACGGCCAACACGTCGAATGAAAAACACGGCGTATACCCGATCACTTTGTCTTTCCATATGGTGCACGTTTCCCAAAAGAACACATCTCCATTGTAAAGAGGCCGCGTTAAATTTCGGTATGATGTCATGGTGAAGTGAGCGGCTATGGAACGTAAATGAAGCCAAGTCGGAGTAGATACCATTTGACGATGGCATAAAAAGATATTTTCTTGTTGAAATTCCAGTTTGTTTATTTATTCAGCAAATAATGATTGCAAGATAACACACGGCAATGAAACCCAAGTTCTCATTCGTGCCTCACGACGTCGAAATGCTGCGCCGTCCGTTTCACGCGCGCGTTGGGTTAATTAGCAGGCGCTGTTCATTTGGTCAGTTTCCTGGATATATGCGGCATGAACATGGACAAAAACGCACCCGAGTGGCATTTGTAAAAGACTCACGAAAACAGCCCGATAGTTGGCCATACGTGACAACGCACAGTTGAGGGTGAAAGCTGCGCGGCTTTATCGGTGCTCAGCAGCTGTGTTTTGCTCTTTAAGTTTCATGATGTGTTAAAATCGCCCTAAAATACCTGATTTGACTGATTATTAGGTTTCATGCGCCGACGCTACACAGGCGATGAGGCGCACCGTAGTAGAGGGCTCCGGATTAATTTTGACTACCTGGGGATCTAATTAACGTGCACCGAAATCCCGAACACACGGGCATTTCCGCTTCTCGCCTCCACACACACACACACACACACACACACACACAAAGCGGCTGCCGCGGCCTGCAATCGAGCCCGCGTCCTCGGGCTCAATCCTTGGACTCAGCGCTAGCACAACAGCCACTGTGGTGGGTTTCTAGAATAACTAAATCACACTATAAGATGAGACAATCGGTATACCAATTGCATGAGCGACACGGCCTGCAGGGGCTGGTGCGAACCGTTGAGCGCACGGATGTTCCAATAAGAGCGCATTCGCAAAATGGAAAAGTTGGTTTCGTACATCAGTGAAATTCTGCTTAAAACACGTCATTATTTGGGTGTCATTTACACGGATCTAAGTTGATTTACACTGCAGGTATTGATTTTTCAGAGCGTGACTGTCGTGCCTAATTGATTGGATTTTTTACTAGGTGTGGCACAGCGCTAGCGACGCTTCATTGCACACGTTCACAAATTTCGCGGGGACTGGACTTCACGGAAACGCGTCCATAGCCAACAAAATCGGCCGCTTAGAGTTATTGTAAGTCCAATCTGTCCTCAAGAAACTCATGTGTCAGATGCACGCCGCCAAGAAATGTTTGCGTGTATACGTCGTATGCGTATATACCTTTAGGAAAAGTGAATGAAAAAAAAAAAAAACGGGTATAGAAATAAGGTGCTTCGTTGTTGAGTCATATCTTCAAATTATTGTGGGCACCTCACCGTAAAAAAGTAAAAATTTGTTAATCAACTCCATAAGAAAAGTGCGACTAGCACGACGAGTATAGAAAAGTCATGATTGCTTTTGAAAGTGACTGTTTTTGAGCGATATTACGAAGGCTGAAGTTCAAATGGGACATATAAATGGAGCAGGGATAAGCAACAAGTAGGGGGCGAGGGGGAACACAAACTTCTTGTTATTGCATGTTTACTGATGAAAACAAATAACGCGCTACAAAGATTGGCTTAAACTAAGCTTGCTATTCCGTAAAACTAAGAGGAAACATGTAGAATACAGATACAGTAATCCCTCGTTATAGCGAAGTCAGCAAGACGGCGAAAAATTTCGTTATAAGCGGTATTTTGATATAAGCAACCACTCGAGAAAACCTTAACCAGTTTAGCTTATTATACGCCACAGCTGCGAGGAATCAAACCATAATGTATTCACTGAAGCAAAACGTTATTCAGAATAAGCTGTGGTGGCTGTTTCATGTTCTTGCCGGGCGAGAGCAACCCCTGCTACAATTTGACCATTTAGGAGGCTATGGTCGCCGCCCACAAAAATTGGCAGCGGCAGTGCCCCTTTTATAGGGGGGCGTGCGGGCGTCACGAAACGCTATACGAGAGTTTTGCGCTGAAAAGCGCCGCAGATGCCGTGGCTCGAGACGGAGGTTGTTTGTTGAGCTCAAAAAATAAATAAATAGTAATAATAAAAAGATTAACCGCTATTTGGGCGTACAAAGCACAATCATGAAAACTGATCGGTTTCGCATTAGGGGCATTGCATGATCACTGGGAATTGTTTTCCCGAGTTGTGCAGCCGTGAAGTTTGCAACACAAGAGTTCTTCGGCGCCTCGTTGTCGGCGACACTGCCAATTCTACGGTTCGATTGCCAGTGTTCGCGCACCGTCGTGTCCACGCCCTTGACCAATGTGTTGCGACGAAGTTCAATGACCCTACCACGCATTTGGACCGTTTGCCTAAAATGGGGATCACCCGAATCGAGCATGACCGGCTCGAGAAAACCGCCGGCGAAGTACCAGCTTGTGTTGACCTGCCATGTTGACAGCCTGACTCGCCACTGGGTCACCGCGGCACGGCGACGCCTCCGCTCGCCACTTAACCCACACCCGCCATGTTGGAATGGACCTTTTTCCAGTACCGGTCCCTCTAGCGGCCGCCACGGCGAACTAAAAATGGCAGTAAGGCACACCCCCAAGAAAGTTTGGCTTTCGGAGAACTCGTGCACAAAATATCCTGGTCCTGCTGCCCCTCCCGCACTGACCCATCACCCGCACCTTTCACATGAATGTCACTGTAGCAGGCGAACGTTCTCGTGACTAAGCTGCCGTGTTCGAAGCAGCCGCCCCCCCCCCCCCTTTTTTTTTTTTCTTTTCATTTTCCTAACCCCCTCACTGGCAGCCAAGCGCTGGCAGAGTGGTCAGTCTCAAGCGCCTTCGCCCCTTTTCTTAGAAAGCCATTATTTTATGCACTTACGAACCCACCACGAGGAGTCCAAAGAAAATAAAAATAAAAGAAAGCGTGCAGATTATAGCCGCTCCCTAAGCAGAAAACCGAGGGGCGCGCTTTTGTTTATTTTGCCCGAGGCGACTGCCAAGAATGGCGGACCGGCAGCCCGCGCATGCGCAGATCGCTACTGGAGCTCTTCTGGCGCTTCGAGTAATGCGGCCTAAAATGCATCCGTTTGGGTTGGGACCAGAATAAATTTCGAATGAAGCGATATTTCGAATAAAGCGATTTCGTTATAACGAGTGACTACTGTATTTATATTTATTGGTTGTAGTTTTTCGATGATTATAATAATTACGCCTGCGTGACTAATAATAGAAGTTCGATTTCTTACACGTGGAGGAAATCGCCGTGGGCCCATGTGCAACACAAAGAAATGCCACTGCCAACACGATCATTGCGGGGGAATTTGCGGATGACGCGAGCTCACGCACGACACTGATAACTTAGTGAGGCTAGAAAGTATTGGCTATGATCGGGAATCTGCCTGCCTGACCTGTTAAAATTCTGTTCTCCAACGTAAACGAAGCCTGTTAGTGTATTTTTTAGCTTTACAAAATGATACAGCAATAAATGAGTTTTTGTAAGTTTTTCCTGAACAAAAAAATATTTTGTTCGCGCTCAACCTTCAATCGAAGGTGCCATATTTGTGGTATATTTTCATTAACACCAAGAACGGCGATGAGATTTACCCGCTTACTAAAAAATGAAATAAAAACGAATTTCATACATGGAACAGCCGGCGGCCATCTTGAAAAAAATGACCGTCTTAGAACGGTGCAGCACCTGGCTTGTAACGCACGATGCGCGGAATGGCGGTATTATTTTATTCGAGGCTGCATCCACTCTAAGATAATATTGTGTGATCATCCAACAAATGAGGGACTAAAATAAACGGATCTGCCGCCGAGTTTGGCTACGCCATCCGTCGGACCGGCACCACGCGTTTCTTTCGTTTTGAGAAACGTTCAAACGTTCACGGTTCCTTTAAGATTTCATGGGGGAATCTACACGCTCAGCGTGACACTTCTCCACATGCATTTCTGCAGTTTTTCGAGAGCTGTGTTTCTAAGTGATCACACATCGATGTAGGGTTTTTGCGGTTTGCCTCTGAACCCAGCAAACCACGAAAGTCCATAGGATATCCACAAATGGTCACAACCCAAGCAACCACGGACGTCCGTGGGACGTCCGAAATACAGCCGGACATCCAAGGCCCAGTTTGGACGGCCACTGTACGTCCATTTTTGGACGTACATTTTCGGACGTACAGTGGACATCCAGAAACGGATGTACAAGTCCGAATGACATCCGCCAACGGACGTAAAAAGTTACTATGAACCATCAAATAATGGCCTAAATCGGATGTAAAAGCAAAAACAAAAAAGCTACTCTGATTTTCAATTAAAAAGATTTTGTACATCAACACCCTGGCTTGTAGGTTGCAAGTTTCATCTGAATATTTCTAATATTAAGCTTAATTTTTTAATTGTTTTGAAGCACTTCACCAACTCCAACGACGATCTCTTTGGGGAAGGGTATATAAGAATTGAGAACCGCAAACGAAACGTGAAGCAAGTTCACTGTGTTTATGTATGCCGTCTGCCCGGTAGTGCGCTACCCTTGCGCGGTGTACTGTGCCGCTCGTTGTAAGAACATTAGCTTGTCGTTATGTGATTCTGTAAATTTTTATTGAACATCCAAAATACAGCCGATTTCGGACGTCCGTCTGGACGTACGCAAGTGTTAAAACCGGACGTCCAACGGACGTACATGGTACGTCCATCGGCCCTGAATCGGACGTCATACGGACGTCCGCTACAGCCGGAATGGACGTACGGCGGACGGCCGATGGACGTCCGGTGGTTGCTTGGGAATATCCAATGTCATTTCAGGACATTCATGTGATGTCCATACAATATGTTTCACCCAAGATCATCTGCTTGTGGACATCCATGCGATATCACTGCAAGTGTGTTATAACATCATTACGCGATATCACTAGGACGTCCACAAATTTACATTTTTCCTTACACTGAGAATTCGCATTCATAGCGTGGTGTACATATAGGGGCCCCAGCCACACAAAGTGTGTCTTAGTTCAAATCTCCCCTCATCCCCGTCTTTCCAGCTCCAAAATATTTTCTGGCCTGTTTCTAACTCATATTTTAAATGAAGAGCGGGTAGTTATTTGATTTGGAATTTGAGCGAAATCTGGTTTGCCTTTGTTTGATTCGCGAATTGGATTCTATATTTTAGGCTGCTTGATTTATGTGGATGAAGAACAAGTGGGACTGTTGATTTTCTCATTCAGTTGTAGGTGAGCACTGGTACGGAGGCTGCAGTACGGAGCCAGTTACGGAGCCTGCTGAGTAGGCAGGATTCTTGTCACCCAAATTTGATGCTTGGGATGCGAGCGGGTGCATTGCATGATGCAACCCACGCGTATGGGTATTGATTGTTTGGTTCTTGCGCGATGGAGTGGCGGGCCTCGTCCAGTCTTGTAACGTCGGGGGAGATGAGGGTGACGGCCGAGTAATTTTGCAGCGTTTTACTGCATCGTGAATAGCCTCGTGGCGTAAGCGGTCGAAGGCTTTGCGAATGTTCAAAAGGACGACAAAGGCCACGGTTTTTGTAGCCTTCGCGTTTTCTAGTGCAGAGACAAGGTCGGCAATTGAATCCAATGGCACTGCGCTGGCGAGGAAAACCCGTCTGCGGCCCAGGGTTCAAGTTGCAGATTCGTGCATACTTGTAATTCGAGGCGTGCGAGCGCCATGGATTCGAGAATTTTGGAGGCAACGCTCGTGAATGAAATAGGACGAAAATAGGAGAAAAGTTTGGGAGATTTGTTCTTTTTTAGGATGGGAGGGACAAGTTGGAGGCCAAATTGAGCAGGGAGGGTGCCGGAAGACAAGTGAAAGTTGCAAAGTCAAGAAGGCGCGAGTGCTGCCTCTCGGCTAGGGGCGCACTTTTCCTTTTTGCATTTTGAATGACCCCCACCAGCTCGGCCGCCATGAAAGGAGCTTCAAAAGCCGTGCTCAGGGCGAAGGAGGGAGCCGGCGCGGGGGCCTTCGTTTTGGGCTGCGGCAGGGTTTGCGCGAGAAGAGAAAGCTCGGCCACGTTTTTTCCCCTTGCGATGGAGCGGGCGAGGAGGGAGAGGGGGGGGGGGGGGGGGGGGGAGGTTGTATGTCGGGGCAGGTCGGGGTCGCGGAGATGGCGCGAAGCAAGTGCGGTGCAAGGAAGAAAAGAATACTTTTCATTCCTGCATGGGTGAGGCCCTCGTCCTGCAGTAGACAGGCTGACGATGGGGATTTCATTTATGTGCGTGCGTGTGCGTGTAAGTGCCGTATTATATGCAGCTAAAGTACAGTAATTAAAGTACACGAGGCGATAGTACAGTGAACCAACATTTTCTAAACCAACCTAATCTAAAAAACGTTGCAGTGAACTGTGGCTAAGACGTCCATTGGGCATAACCATTTGAACTTTTATAGGCGACGTAATTTCTCCAAAGCATGGGTTAGTGTGGTGTTTCACATAATAAATAAATGGAAAGCTGCTATACATTCAACACTCCTCAATATTGCGGCAACCTAGATAAACATGTACACAGACAATGTTAATTGGAAGGTTTTTCGTGAGCATTGCTAAATATGTAGAAACTGTACGTACGCGTTGATCACTTTTAACCACACTCCCGAAATTAACGTATCCTGTAACTATATCGCAAACATTCAAGTGTGCTGTACGGGATCATTCGAATTTTTAGGCAGCTTATGTAACTCCACGTGAAATCGTTTATCATCATAAATATGACATTTGCCAACATTCGGCAACATTGCTGCAACGCGAAAAAAGCGTGTAAATGGCAGTTTCTCATGCGTTGTTTTTAAACGTTACATGAATGTATCCAACGTTGGCCCACATTTGGCAACATTGCTGCAACGCAAGAAAATGTGCATGTGGGCAACATTGCCTATGCGTTAAACGTTGCGTGAATGTTGTTGGATGCGTCCAACACTGATTTTACGTTGGCCCACATTTGGCAACATTGCTGGAACGTGAAAACACGTGCATACGGGCAACGTTGCCCATCCGTTGTTTGTAAACGTTGCATGAATGTTTTTGAATGGGTCCAACGTTGGCCCACATTTGGCAACATTGCTGAAACGTGAAAAAATGTGCATACGGGCAACATTGCCTATACGTTGTTTGTAAACGTTGCGTGCATGTTGTTGAATGTCTCCAACGTTGGCCCACATTTGGCAACATTGCTGCAACGTGAAAAATCTGCATACGGGCAACGTTGCCTATACGTTGTTTGTAAACGTTGCGGGAATGTTGCTGAATGTGTCCAATGTTGGCCCACATTCGGCAACATTGTCACCACGTTGTGTAACGTTGCCTAACGTTACACAACATTGGCAACACGGCAGAAACGTTGCGGCAACAATTTGTGCTACTAGGGATGTTGTGGCGTTCCATATTACTCTTGCTCATTCTTTAGTGCTTCTGAAGTCGTCGTCGTTCAGTTGCGTCTTACATGTGCTGGGTTAGTACAATATTTTTCGTGGATCTTCATAATGTCAGAATAAACGTTCCGGGAATAAGCGATCGCCATGTATGCGGCGGCGTGCGATTATCTGCGCCGTCTATTGCGGCCGCGCACGGGTGTTTAAATTCCGCGCGTGCACGCATGCCTCCTGCGTAGTAGGACAGGCATAAGACAGACGTCGCTGCGCAAGAAAAGATGCCTCTGGGGAGAGCGAAGAAGGGAAGAGCCATGTACAGAGGCACAGCGACGAGAGGGCGAACGAAGGAGGAAGAGAGCAAAGGGAAAGCTGGGCGGCCGGCGGCGCGTGGACATTATCGGCCCGAGCAAACGATTTTTTCTGGGCCACAGTCGGCGCTCCTCTTTATATCTTGCTCCGTGGTGGAGGGCACCTGTGTGAGCACGGATTCATTGAGGTCGCGTTCGGATGATGATGACGTTCCTTTGAAAACGGAACATACCCGATCGAGGGATCAGCAATGATCAGTGGATGGGGGAAAAAAGAAGCTTGTCTAATTACAAGGTACAGATAATATAGCTGCGCGGTTTGTACGGTTTGTAGCTGCACAAGATATCGCAATTTCTTTTTAACAAGCGCCATTGGCGCTTGTAGAGCCATATTGTGTATATTGTGTCCGGGCGGGCCCCCTAAAAAGAAAAATGATATTTTAATTTTGACTCATTATGAGAAGACAATCATAAATCACAAGCATTGGATTGGCTTGGCTGTGACGATACTGCGGAGCCATGTGCGGAGCCGTTGGCTGCGGTAGTTTTCTGTTCGTGTGTATGTGTCGGTAGCAACGGTTTTCGCGGACAGTTCATTGTTAATAAGACGCTGTTTCGTGGTTTGCTTAGTACATTTTCCCCCAAAATTGTTCCTGCGGTTGTAAAAGTCTCTTGAGGTGTTGTTTTCCTGCGGCAGCTCGCCGACGTTTGGAGGTTTGGACTTGTGCACCTCAGGCAGTAGGCTTAATGAACGGCTGCGTTCATCTGCCCGCCTGTACGGCCGTACTAGCTGTTTGACCTGCCGCGCAAGCGTCGTATTGTTTTCTTGCGCGGTTCCTTCGCAAGAAACTTTATTGCCTTAGCACGGACGCTCAGCCACCATCAAGATGAGTAAAAGCTGTCTTGCGGTCGCTGCAGAGGCTGCCGAAAGGGTGAATGCCATGCTCGTCGCCAAGGGAAAGCTAAAGGTAATCCGTGCACGAAAGTTGGCGGGATTTTGCGCAACGAACGCGGCGTTCGTGTTTCGTGCAGATTGAATAATGAAGATGTGGTAGCTCGTCCTGTGTCTGTGTGTGATTAGTTGCAATTTTTGTGCGAATGCCTCTCGCACAGATAAACGGCGTCACGGGGCGCAGTTCTGGAGACCTGTTCACTACTGAAGTTGAAATTAACGACGCGCCACTCCCTGCTCGCAACATCCTGACGAAAGGAATTTTTCAAGAGGAGGTGAGTACCGCGGCCACAGTACCTGTGCGCCCTCACTGCATAAGACAATCGGAACTTTCGCGGTGGCATAGTCAATGGTTGGCGTTCTGTTGTCGCAAGTTTGTGGGTTCGACTGTCAGCCACAGCGGTCGCATTACCGGTAGAGGCAAAATACAGCTCCCGTGCGAGCGCGATAGATCTACCCAGGTTTAAAGACTCCCGTATGGCCTCTCTTACTGCACTGTGCATTTAAAAGACGAGGTGTTTCTCCAATTCAAATCTCAAAAATGCTATATAAGCAGAGTTCCTGTAAAGCTCAAAAAATGAAATTCGAAGCCTGACTAAGTTTTCGATCTTATCATATGGTCAGTTTTACCGAACAGTCATCGAATGTGTATTGCACGAGATCTCGTTGAGTGCAAGAAACATTTAACCAGTGGCACTTGTTCCCTGTCACTGTTCTAGATATGCCGTTCAACGGGGGCAGTCATGTCTACAAGAGGTCGTTACATGGGTGCCGTGGAAAAACTCAATGCGGGATCAGGGTAAGGCACTGAGCCTGCTCTACTGTACCTGCCAAGTATTCTTGTCAACTGCTCACAGCTGAAACTGCTGCAAAATGCAGTCTGTTGTCACAATAGTTGTATGGAGTCTGGAGTGAACATCATTCCCAATCCACAAGCAGTCACTTATGCTGTGGCGGACAATGCCTAATATGTGGACGCGATCACTGCGGTGAGGCCTGCTGGTATGCTTCTAAAGATGTGCTGTTGTGTGATGGATGTGAGAGGGCAAGATAGAGCTGTATTTATTAGGAATGATTGAGTGGATTGCGCTGAGGACTGTGCTATGTTGAAGCGCCGAAAGCACCAGTATTCTAACACAAAAATAATGCGGGGATGGGACAGCAGCAGTGAACAGAGGGCTTGGGCTGTTCTTTTCAGTTGACCCACCCCTGTGTTGTTACTGTGTTTTAAAGATGTACCAAGCACCCAGCTTTGGCATTGTGCTTATGCTGATAAAAACTCCATGAAAGCACGGGATAATTGACCACAGTGGTGGTAGTGACAGCACAAGGATGTTGTCTTAATCACTTGTGGGTGAGGTTTTTCTACTTTCCAACATTCTATGAACTTTAAAAAGCTTACAGTTTGTTGCTCAAAAATGTCTTGTTGTTCAAAAACGTCTTTTGTTGATACGTACCCCTCATGAGCGTCATGATAGCCAACTCTTGTGCTAACCTTTTGTGCTGCGAGAGGTTGTTGCAAGCTGCACCTGCAGCCGAGTAGTCCTACGTTGATGTTTCAACACGTGTTCTCTGTGATGAAAATATCGACCATGTTTGACCGAGAAACAATCCCTTGATGGTAGCATTTCCATTGCTGTAGGAACCCTGCTGGTGTAATGGTACCTTGGAGCTGATTGTTAGGAGGGACGATATAAATTTGTGTTATCCCTTTAATCGTTTTATGAACACCTGCTGGCTCAGTAGTCTGGCATGAAAACCATCTGCAAGTGGGCTGGCAGTTCAGTGACGATGTATTATGCCATACAGGTACAGATAATAAAGTAGAAGAAAAATACGATAAAAAGTGTTGCAGAAATTTATAAAAAGGAATCGCATATAACATTAGCTGCTACTAGTTGCCAGTCAAGCGTATGATAGTTTGTACCGTGTGAACATAACCTTTGACCTCCATATGAGCAGCAAGCTGTGGAGAAGCCGTGACACAGAGGTCATGTAGTGTGCCATCCTAGGAGCCCCACAGGTGATTCCACTGCTGTGTGAATACTGCTTTAGTCTACCTGCAGATATAAGGTGGATTACAAGCTATACTCGAGTACAAGTTAAGAACTGCAATAGCTCATGTAGTGTGTCACTCGACCAAACCGACGGGCTCGTGACATCAACGCTTGCGCATTTTGAAACGAGAGATGTTATGCTTTTCTTACCTAGTTTGGTTGTCATCGATTTAATAATTTATAGGCAGATTGAGCCCAAAAAATTACGAAACGACTCGTTCAGAGTAGTTGCAGTAACGCACTCTTTGCACCACACAAAAGAACGGCTGGCTGCAGTGATGAGGCGCAAGGGCAACTAACTTTCGACTTCAAGCCTCTTGGTGGGAACAAAGGCCCAAGGTACAAAGAATGGCAGATTTCTTTTCTGTGGGCATTGGTTTCTTTTTTTCCTTATTTTAATTGCTATTGAAGACTGAGAAATGGTCTGCATCTAACTATTACACATGTTGCGGCTACCATAGTGGCAAACCACTTGACCCGCAGCAGGCACTGACGTCGCACATTACAGCTGTAATGTTTGATGATTCTAATTTCACTTGTTTGCTTCTTTTGTGTGGTTTCATGTTGTGGGAGTTAAAGTCAGCATTCTAAAATAACTTCCAGGCAATGCCTCCTCTTGGGAACTGCTGGACGCCGTCTCGGCATAATCATGGCAGAAATGTCAGTTTTAGGTGCCTGAAGTTTGGTATTGGTATCTGTTTAAGAAGAGAAGTATAATGCATGCTTTCTACTTCATTGCCGTTGCAGAGACAGGGCCCTTTACCTGCATATTCAGGCACCCACAGTAGATGCCATCGAAAGTAAGTGCCGCATGTCATTCCTTCTGCTTGTTAGATCCCAAGAGGGGACGCGTTTGAAGAGACTCACAGACTTGACATGATAGAGTTAGCTGTGATCGCTACTTTTAAAATTTGTTTTTATCTGTCACTTATTTTGATTAGTGCATACCGCAGTGAAGAGGAAAGCGAGGGGTCAGTGGTGTTTTGAGACGGGCTAGCCAGGGGAACGATCAGCGTTCAGTGTTAAGCTCTTAGAACCTCATTCACTTGGTAATTGTTGTGAGCAGACAAATCTCTTCCAACTGGGAGTTTTGTTTGCACAGTCGGACCGGTGGCACGTTTATTTGTGAAACAGTCAAAATAATGCCTCCAAATGCATTATAGCAACGTGTTGCTAGCATAAGAATGGCAATCCATATTGCACGAGAGAAAAAAAAGTGCCGCAGCTCATGTTCTTGTGCAGCTTTCCAGTCCAAGAGTCATGCCTTTCCGGGTATAAAGAGATTGCCTAATAAGGCTCCCAAATGTGCTATCTAGCAGGCGGATGTCAATTCAGGCTGCAGGGTGAAAGGCTCTTGGGGAAAACTCGCAGACAGCAGGTTTGAACGGCCCATTTGCTGTTTTCCAGGGCCTCTTTGGGCCACGTTATCTGTTGAGCTTAGCTGCAGCCAGTTGGCCCGGTAGCGTCTGAAGAAGAGCGGGTGCAATGCGTGTCCCTGCAGAGGCCATGGGGCGGATCAGCGTGGTGATCCGGGAGCACAGCAAGGATGAGCCGAACTTCTCGGTGCCCGACCCGACTGCCGAGCTTGTGCAGCAGCAGCTGGCTGAGACCAACGCCATGGCGGCGGCGGCACTCAGCCTGCTCAATGCCCAGGCATCCGGGGTGAGTTCCGTCCAGCGGTGGGATCCTGTCTTTGAGCTCTCGGTTTTTGCAGCAGCACTGGGCCAAATCAGAATGCTCACACACCGAACAGTCCTCTTTCCATCTTAAGGTTGGGCGCAAACTCTCGCAACTTATTCCAACTGCGGTAACGCGGCCCACAGCAGAATGCGCACCAGGTACCGAATGCCATGTATTCCATTGTTTGTATTTCAATATACAGTTAAACCTTCTCATAACGAGACTGGCTGTAACGAAATATTGGATATAACGAGCAAATCATAATACCCCTTGAAAGTCCCCATAGAAACCAATGTTTTAAAACCTCATTTTAACAAGGTAAAATTTGTCTAACGAACTCTCTCTTTAGACAAGTGGCATAAAAATGTTACGCATTAGTAGACAATGCTCTGAACTTCTGCAGGTTCTTTTTGTTGTGACCCGCCATGTGGCGACATCCGATTTCTCCCGGTATTTGTTTTGGTTAGTAGAGTGCCCAATATTTTCAGTAAATGCTCCCTACGACAATGATGAAATATTGGTTTTAATGAGCAAATCCTGGCGCCCCTTCAATTTTGTTGTAATGAGGTTTAACGGTATCTTGATAGTACACCCTATTTGCTATCACATTTTGGGGTGGTGTAAGTTGTGGAGCTAAATATAGAATGGTGTTGAACTAACACAAGTCTACTGAACTTCGTAAGTGGCATAAGCTTGAGAAGGCCACAGCGCAAAGCTATGGAATGAAGTGCCTGTGCCGGTGAAAGCAGAAACTTTTTCATGTATCAAATGCATCAAGGCTTGCACATGTGGTTAGGTCTTGTTAGTGTGTCATATTGGGCTAAGCTTTGCAGTCACATGGTAGTACAGGCATTGCTTTTTCCTATCCCAAGTTTAGATGTTTTATTTCCAATGTGCTCCCAAGTCATGCAGAAGCTAATGGCAGCCGGAGATGGCAGATTATAGCCTGGTATCGTTATGGCAGAACAAAGTACTATTTATCACAGCTAATGTGTTTACTACAGAGACCCAGATAGAGAAAGGCAGCAGGTAATATGGTGGCAAGGAGACGAAGCGCAAGTAGATAAAACACTCGGAACTGTCCTTGAATTTTGCCCCCTTTAGCATCCTTGAATTCTTCTCGAGTCTTGGTTTGAGTAGTTGAAAGTGCAGAAAATACAAATATTGACCTGTTTTTGTTGCCCCTGCAGAAAGGTTGACGTTGCGTTTTGTCAGAAGTGCGCCCATGTCATCAATTGCGTGGCTATTTTGCGATAGTTTACGGCCTCAGTTTATCTGTAATAGGAAGCAGAAAAGGAAACACCATGCACTGTTTATGGCCACTTGCATTAACCACCATAATGATGTCACACTGGCTTGCAATGTAGCTCGGCTTTCGAAATTTTTCTCACGAAGTTTGCATAAACGTAAAACAAGCGAAACTCGATTTAGCAAAACCCGACCTTAGAATTCCCTGACCTAAGGAAAAAAATCGCTTCCAGTTCCTGGGAACAGCTTTGTCGGCTTAATGAGGTGTTAACGGAACAGATATGAGCTTCCATCACCATCTGTGCATTGATGCAGACGCCGACACAACAGGTTTTGAACGATGAAGTTGGCCAGTTAGTTTCCGGCGCACAAGAGGTGTCAAAAGATGCTGATTCAGAAGCTGCTGAAGCGCCTGTGCCCGCTTCGGGCCACGTGGTGGACGCATTTGACTTGCTCAGGCGCGCTTCGCTGGGGCTCACGAAGGAACTGAGGACGTGTTGAACGTGCGTGCGTGCTACAAAAAGTCTGTCTGCCCAATACTAACGAAGCACACGCAGGCAAAAATCACAGGCTTTTCTTGCCAGGAAATAAATTTGCTTCCCCCAGAGCCCCGAGCATTTTGTTATTATCTTCACCGCAGACAAATTTTAGCGCATTGCTAAATTATTGGCGGGCGACCACCGCAGCTGCTGCAATTACGATGTTTTGGGTAGCCGCTGGGATGAGCCTCCCTTTAGACGTTGGCTTAATGGAATGAGTGGCTTGTAAAATGACAGTCTCGATTTTACGAAGTTTTCGATTTAACGAAATGTTTCACCATTCCCGGTGACTTCGTTAGATGGGGTTTTAACTGGATCAGCCTTTTATTTGTTTGTTCTCTGTTTGGGTTAGACATGCTAGCAGTGTGCTAAATTTAGCATTGCAGAGTGTGCTGTTGTAGCCAACATCAGTGAATCAGCAAGGAGGGTGGCACAAGGAAACGGTCACTTGGAATGCACTTTTCCTTTAAAATGATGGTAAATCAGCTGAAAAAATCTCATAGCGGGGCCTGCACTTACAGGGGGGCAAGGGGGTTGAGCAGAGGTTGTTATCCGCTCCGCCGTTTCTTTAACCTTTCCGCAGACTTCTACATTCCCAACCCTTGTGCCACTGGTAAAATAAGGCAACAGAGGACCCTTATGATTGTGCATGAAAAACTTTGTCCGCTTAGGTGCCACTGAATTTTGGTTTCTACTTTTTGGCCGCTGATGTGCGTGTAAGTGATTGTCATGAATGGTTGTGATGATATACTGTCTATTCCACATGTGCCGCCCCTTCAGCATCACTACATCCAAGACAAAATCTTTGTGGGCCTGGAGCACGCACCCGTGACCTTCCCCGTTCGAGAGAAGATTCTGGGTCCGGGGGTGAGTTCAAACCTTTTGGTGGAACAACTTGGGGAAATTGCTCCGCTGTGCATGTGCAAACCCCGTAATTGCGTTTGCCAAAGGTGGCTGCTAGAAAGAAAGACGGGGGCAAAATCAGCTGCTGATCACAGTTGTCTAGTTTTCAATGTAAAGTGGACCTGGCTAAGCTTCTCTGACTTGACACGCGCAAGCATACTTATTACAGGTAATTTAGAGAGTTCTGTTTTTCCATTTACACTTCTCTCGAGTTCATTTGGGGCTGCTGTGATGTATTATTCTGTGGGCGGGGGTTACGTTGTCGAGTGAAGGCCACATTTTGGCAAATTAAATTACCATTTAAGTAGAGGTGTGTGTCTGTGGAACAGAGGTGTCTAGCCAAAAGTGGTGCTACAGGGCCCTGTGATTGTCTGTAGCGGGTTGACACAGCCCGTATGTCTGTTTTGCACGCTGTAAAAGCAAGACATTGTGCTTTATCGAGGTGTCTGTCCAGAAGGGGAATCCAGAAGATCCAGAAGGGGATCGAGAAGATCAGGCTTTGTTCCCACACACTTGCAGTGTGGCAACGACTTTGGGGATGGGGATGATGATGGTGTTGCTCTGCCGGCTGACCTTGCCTTGCCCCTGCTCGTTGCCAGGGCTCCTACCTGGACCACATCAAGACCACCACCGGTGCCAATGTGACCCTGCGTGGCAAGGGGTCCGGCCACCTAGACCCCACTTCAGGCAGGGAGGCCTATGAGCCGCTGCATATTCACATCACGTACGTGCCCGCCTGGGGGCCCTCTTCTTCTTCTTGCCTGCTGTGCCAGCTGGGATGCAATGACGGCTTCCTCTCCTCCTCCTTTTTTTTATCTGATGGCCTGTGGTGGGCTGCCCAGTTTTGCTTCCACCTTAGCGGCTTATCTTGCCCGAGCATTGGTGCTGCTGGAAACCTTCACGAGGAGTTCACGACCACCAGAGAGAGGGAAAAAAATACATTATGGGTGTTTGGTTTTGGCCATAGAGGAGGGGGTAAAGAGAAGTAAGAATAAATTATAGCCGTTACATCTGCATGACATTTTTGCTGGGTGGTGGTCGCTCACGCATCGATGCGATGTGTCTGCAGGCTTCTCCCACTTTTAATTGGGTGTCTTAGGCAGTGCTCACGGACAGTGAACAGTTTCACTTTGCATACAGTTGAGGGATGTGTACAGACATGTTACAGGATTAGCTTACCAGAAAGCTGGATAAGCTGGTCTTACTAATGCATGCACTGTCCTTCTTTTCTCTGCAGGCATCCCACTCTAGAAGGACTTCAGGCAGCAAAATCGCTGGCAGTCAGCCTGATCCAAACTGTGAGTGTGCACTTGCTGCTTTCAGGGCATTCGTGTAGAATAGCAGGCTGGTATTCCCTCACTTTTCACGGGGCTCAGTTGTAGCAGCTTGCCAACAGATCGCTGTGCTTTGTTGATGCGTTCTGGGTAGATTGAGGGCTTAGCACTTTGGTTCCATTGTGATGTGCCGTGCAAATAACGTAACAAAATTAAAGATTTCAATGTGACGAGATGGAGGGGAGTTTGGTTACGCTTTGAGCACAGGTGTATTCCACAAAATCTGGCTAATTCTCCTGTTTGCTGAGTGAAACTATGTGCAGTCACAAGAGGTGTACACAGATACTCGTGTACAAGCTGCACTTTTTTTTTCATCAAATCTTGCTCGGGTGTGGGTTATACACGAATCCAGCCTATAGACACACATTAACACATTGTAGCGTCACTGCGACTGCTGTGTTGGATAATTCAAAAACTGGTATAGTACGGTAGTTTTATTTCACCATTCAATGTGTCTAAGCATTGTCGGACACGCTCAGCTCATCAGCACTCTCACCACTGCCGGAAGAGCCTGCATCACCGGCGCGCTCCCAGATCTAATCGTCCTCTGGGCTGTCCACGATAGACCCGTGACCTTGAAGCTCTTTGCAATGGTCTGCACTGACAGTGAACGCCACGCGTTTGTGATCCAAACGCACACTTGCTGAAGAGACGCTCGCTTCAGTCGCCATCCACTTGGTGTAGCGCCATCGAAATTCTGTTTCACATGGCTGGTTTACGCAAACTTCCAGCGGTTGCAACACGCTAGCAAGCTTTTTAGAATTGCAGCCAAATCTGTTCAGCAGTAAGCCAGCCGAGCCTTCGCTTGGTCGGTTGGGTGCCCTCTAAAGCTGTTGAGCACCAGGAGTGCGTTACGGCGTAGTAGGCCTCCTGGTCGGTTTGGCCGCACTGTTTTTAGCCAGTCTATGACCAATTAGTCGGACATCCATCCCTTTTCTTGCACCCGGACTATGATACCCTGAAGGGACTCCTCTCTTGGCATTGTCTTTATTTTAAATACAACGTAGGGTGGAATCTTCCTTCCATCGGCGGTGATGCAAAACATCACTGTGCACCTTTGCCGTTTAACCCCCGTTGTGCACATGGAGACACTTCTTGCCCCCTATGGCTTCCACCATGCTATTTTCAGGGGCACTGAACCAGACAGGGGTCTGATAAGCTTTGCCTAACTGTAAAAGATTGTACTCATGCTCCCTCAGAGGCCTGTTTACAAAGCGATGAGATCTCATTATTTGGTCCTCGGATTTGGCTGGCAGCCTCTGGCACGTCATTCCGTGGCAAACAGAGTTGGTGCTGCTTTATGAAACGTTGAAGCCATCCTTGACTTGCTTTGAAGTGCACAGGTTGAATGTTCATGTGTTGAGCGAGAGCAAGTGCTTTCATGCAGATCTGTAGACACCTTTCATTTCTGTAGACACCGTGAAGCCGTTGCTTCTAGTAGTGCGAACAACCAGGACGAGGTCCTCTTCAAGTTTTGGAAACTGGCATTGTTTCCCACGGAAAGCCTTCCAGGTTTTGCTGGTCTTGGTGAGGTCTTGCATTTGCAAACAGCAGTGAACACACTTTTCATCGTTGTCGAACCTGTGTCCAGCCTCGTTTACCGGCCTCTCGTCTTGTTTGTCAGCATATTTGGTCACTTGAAGTTAGAAGTCTGCAGTGTAGGACCGCCTGTGCTTGCCCATAGCTTCCGTTTGTTCACGTTCATAAGCACGCAGCTTGCCACACGACGTTAGGGTGATGCACCGCATGCAACACCACAGACTGCAAACAGTCCACACGCTCCCCAACAATGTACCAAGTAACAGAGACCAAATGGGATAGGGCAAGGCGGAACCAATGTTATGACGGGAATTGCAAAAACCGGAAAAGCAGTGGAAGCATTTTGCCACGTAACAATGATGATAATGGTGTGCGGCAAGTGGCAAATGCCGACTGGCACCATCTTGTAGCACTTTGTGAGACTAGGCAAGTTTTTTCATGGCCTGTGAGAATGGGGCACTGCGGCAAGCCTGCAGCAGCAATGTTGAAGGCCATAGCTATTGGCACATTGTAGCTCTCTCTCTCTCCCCCTCCCCTCCCTCCCTCCACATTTTTGCTTCCAAAAATGGGGGGTGCGGGCTATGCTCGAGTATATACGGTATGCATGCAGTGCTAAGGCTGTTGCAGAAGGCCCTCCATTGTGTGGGGAGCCAGGTGAAGGAGAAAGCGTGCCTTTGCTGCGAGGGAGTTGCATGTTTTTTGAATGCTGTTCGCTCCTTGCAGACCCACACCGACTTCGCAGAATGGCAGCAGCAACAGTTGGCAAGCTTGACGCTCCAGTCCATGACTGCACAACGTAAGCACAGTGGGAAACAACTGCTGGGTTCGCTGATGGATTTGTGGTTTAGTTATTACCACCCACCACTCATAGTAGCAGTACGTTGGTGCCGCTTCCGTGTGGCTGCGTGCAGGCTGCTCGTTTGAGGAAACGGGGCCTGGTGGCGGTGCATGTGCGGGGTTGGCCTTTGCTGCAGTGCAGCCACTGCCTGGCGAAGGGAATACTGCCTCTTTTTAAAACCTTAGATGAGACATCATTTACAGCTTTTGGGTTTTGCTACAATAAAACATGGTTGGGTGGTGTAAGCTTTCATTAAGCAAGACCTTAAGTTGTTAAAATGGATCGGGGACTTGGTGTTACCAAAAAGTGTTTACTGGAGGAGACATGCAGAGCTGCTGTCGCAGGGAGTGCCGAACTAATGTGGGGAAACTAGATTACGCTAAGGAATGGGTGAAGGGATGTTTGAACGCAAAAGAGGGGTTGTGTGGTGTTGCAGCACAGGCATAGTGCGGGTGAAACCGCAGATGGAGGGGGGGTGTTTTACTTTAAAAAAGCAGCTAGTTAGACATGCAAAACCACATTAGGTGGGCAAGCCTTCAACGAGGCTTGCGTCTGCCAGCTTTCTACGGAAGAGAAGGAAAAAAATGGGAGGAAATGAATGCCATGCCCGATGATTACAAACTGCCTTCGCTAGTGGGGTCCTTCGAGCGCTGGCCTGCCATGCTGGATGTGGCACGCTGCCTTGCTGTGCATTTCAGAATTGTGCACTATTGGCTTTAATGCAAAAAAAAAAAAAAAAAAGGTTGCGGCGGGGGGGTGGGGGGTGGGGAGAAGGCGGGGAGGGGCTTAGATTTGAAGAGAAATTTTGCGGGATGTAAATTTTGGGTGTGCCACGTCTCGCTGTCAGCCGGGCAGGAAAGGAATGTGCCACTGTGCGCGAAGATTATGAGATCTGAGGGCTCCGTGCGCATGCGCATGCCTTGCCCTCTTCTTGACGTTGGGCCCTGTGAGCTCCTAACTCTGCCGTGCCTCTCCCCTCCCTCTTCCTGCCGACGGGCGCTGTGAACGCTTCCTGGGCACGACACAGAGCTGACATCAGCAGCATCGGTCTTCACGGGACTGGGCCAGGTCTTCCAGCCAGTTGGCACAACAGGCGAGGTCCAAGCTCAGGGTGGGTGTCCTGCGTTCCTCAGTTTCACGCTTTGCCTTCCAGGGACATAGCAACCCCCAAGGCCAGTCTTGTAAGATGAAAAATGTTCTGTGCTTATAATGCACCACACTGCTTTTTTCCCTGCCCCTTCCTGCATCATCTGCAGGTATTATCAGTGATATTGCAGGGATATTTAAGGGAATTTGTTCATTTTTTGTTCGTGTTTGGATTCCATAGGCACTCTTTGTTGTTTATTGAGGATTTAAAGCAGCATTTGGTTTCTGAAGGCGGAGGGAAGAAGAGACAATGCTTTATCTGCAGCACTAGCAACAAATACACAGCAGGAACCTAGAACTACGCACAAAGTTTTTGCAGTGGGAATGGACGATGTCCGAGTTTTGAAAGTTCAACTTGCAATTGTGCCAGGGTTTCTTTTTCTTTTTTTTTCCCCTCTAGGAAGAATCTGAGTTACACCTGCTACGAGCATATGGGCTGAAACCTAGTGTTCGTGGTTAATTTTGGAGTACCTATGAAATGTAATTATATCTGTGTATCCGAGTATCAAGCTTAGGTTATGGTTGTTCAAAGTGTTTATTTTTGAGTCTCGCCGTTGCAGAAAACGTTGAAAACGTTGAGTGCAGCCGTCAGCTGAAGTAAACGGACCACGGGAGTGGTGGCCAAAACTAATTGCTGCGCCGTCTGGTTGCGCGGCGCCTGCTGTCGAGACCGCACACAGTGCAGGTGCGGCCTAGCAGTGCAGCACACATGCCGCTATCGCTCGCTTTTTCGCGATTGTCTCACGCTCCGATAAATTGACGCCAGGGGAACCGCGCTGCCCTTTTTTGGTCTGCTGGTCAACACACCTGTGGAAACGGCACGCTGGCACAATCGGCTGTAACGCGGCTCTGCTGACAGAGTTGGCACGCTGGTGATTATCTCGTTTTTTAAGCTTTTTTTTTTTTTTGCAACACCACACCCCCCGCGTCATATATTGAAGCAAAAAATAAAGCAGAAAGAAAATCACTGTGCAGTCGAAGAAAATAAGACAAAACACCATCTTTGTCGGTTTTGAGGATAGATGCGAAATTGTAGGCGTCCTGAGAAAATCAGCGAAGTCGAAAAATTATTGATGCTAACCTTGCATGCTAAGGTTTTGACAAATACTGCGGTGTTTAGGTATGTACTGCATTGCTTTATGAAACTTGGTTTGCCGTATGTGCCATTTCGCAATTGCTCAGGAAAATCCAGATTGGCAATTTTTTCAAGTTCGAGGCACCGACACATACATTTAATGTTCAAAAACTACATTGCGATACGAGGTACCATTGAACCACGCCTTGAATGCCCAGCGATTATCGAAATGCATGCGAACTACATTTTTCGATTAGATTTATTTGCACTTGAAAACATTATTGACAGTTCTTGCGCAATTCTTTGACGCGAGTTGAAATTGAAGAATTTAATCCAAAGGGGGGTCGTTAATTCGATGGTTGAAGATAAAAAGATTCCTAGCTTATGGCCGACGGCACGTGGAAAACAAACAACGGTATACTTCAAAACAGCCAAGTTTATTTACACGTATTATTTTACAAAGCACTGCACAGGGCCGTCGTTCTCAGATGGGGGTCCGCAGACAAAAAGAGGAACGTGAAGGCACTTTGGACTCCGTGGGTCCCTCCGCGATACTCCCCAATTCCTTTTTTTCCAAACCCTGCCGCGAGCTAAAGTGGATTTGCCGCATGACATGCTAGAATAACATCTCCGCACAGCACAAATTTTAAAGCTGGCTTTTTGCACAACGTTTCAGTTATGCAGAAAAGCCACACTCCAAAGGCGGGCATAGAGGTATGTGTATAAGCGACTTTGGCTGCAAGGGTTAATTGTGCGACAATAGGGCACGTATCATCATATTTCATCGTGGGGTCCCCCACCACTTTTTGCAAGCCCAGAAGGAGTCCTCGGCACGCTACCGGCCGAGTACCACTGGCATAAAAAATCAGAGCTCGTGCAAATCCCAGGTCCTGGGGGCAGCCCTATTTCCTTCACAACGCCATACACTTAGGTTAAGGGGACGTGCTCCTCCAAACAACTTTTTTTTTAATAATTAAGTTAGGAGGCTGACATTTTCACAGCTTGTAGAGATTGAGCTCCTCTGGTCATATATGTAATCAGATTTTGAATACCTGCTCCAGATAAAATGTTACGCAGCATGACTTTCAGAAAAATGGCTTTTTTGTGCACACTTTTTTTTATAGTAAAAATTTTTTCTGAAACTTTTAAAATAGCCTAGGTGGTTCCTTATGAACTGCAGAGTGCACAAATCTACCTGAAAAAGCCTCATCATCATTTTCCTCACCACGAAAAAAAAATTACTGGTAGTGTGCCTTTTTTTGTTCTGTATATTTTTGTTTTATGACCGTCAGAAATATCTAAGGACACAAATTGCATAATGAACAAGATTTGTGCACTCTACGTGTTATAATGAACATCTGTGCAAAATTTCATCCTGATACGACAACTTTAAGTGGGAAAATAAGTGTGCACAAACTCAGAAAACGGACAAAAACAACAAGCTGAGAAAAACGCAATTGAAAGTTCATTTCTTTGGCAGATTCAGAAATTCTTGCTCAAACAACATGAAACTTGGTGGGGATACAGTCTGAAATGTCCACATTGAGGTACTAAAACTAGAATGCTCCTGCTGCATAAGTTGCACCCTCACGGTTTTTGCTGGGGTAGTCCTTGGTATGGGACCGTTTCACCAGGCTGTGGCAATGGGGCTAGCCTTAGCAGTCAGCTTGGCACACATCTGCCTGATCCTCCGCTGGTCACTTGCATTGCTTAGTCTGACCAGTTCTTCTGAAGGGAAGATTCCCAGTTCTTGAGAACTTGCTCAAAGCTAGTGGCACCTGTTGAACCACAACCCTGCGAGAGCAGTGGCAGTCTCCACTACAGTGAACTGCAGGTTGTACGATAGCGTCCTGTCCCAGATGCGCAGTGCTGCTTCCATCTCCATGGCATGGGATGAGCAGTCGACATTTTTTTCACACACAAGAGGCATGAAAGGCTTGCCACACTTCCTCCTCTTGCTCATCAAGCTTTTGGTGGCGGCTACAAGTACAAGTAGTTTGACAGCACCCCAAAATCCAGGCAGAGACCAGTGCCAAGAGAAATGGCAGTGCAAACACTGTTGTGGCTCGTGTCTTTGCTTCTGCCAAGTACCATCAAAAATCACACTGAGGTCAGTCTGACCAGCTTGCAACGCAGTTACTTGCCTTGCTTCAGCAAGGTTGTCAGAGACGCCGTTTGTGGCCGCAACATGAACTTTCTTGGCAGTGTTGTAGAACGTCTTTTGATGCTGTGGTTTTGGTAGACCAAGAATGGCACAAAACCTGCACAGCTGATCGTGTCCGATGCCAACCACGCGTGCAGCGAGTACTGCTTTCACATTGACGGCGAAACTATCACGGGGACTTCCCCTGCAGAGTTCCGGTTTGCGGCCTCTGCGACCGACGGCGGCAGCGCGCTGCGACGAGTAAACAGAAGAAATCACTCCCGCAGCCACTCCCGCAGGGCACTTCTTGTTTTTGCACTTCAGTTCCAGTACCGATGCGAGGCCCTTCCGCTTGTTCGCAACCTCAACTACGACGAGTTCGCACTTCCCGCACGTCGCGCACACGGTGCCACTCAAGGTCAGTCAGAGCGCCGACTTCACAGATAACTGCACCGCTCCCGTGGCTGGCTGTCTCCTCACCTTGGAAGGCTGCCGACTTCTTCTCCGATGCGCTTATAAAGCCGATATCTTCGCTGATAAAATCAGCTTCGCCTGGTAGAGCCGCGCTTGCAACGCTTGAAGGCCCGGCGCCGTTAGGCCTCACGGTGCCGGTCGTGCCGGCATTGGCCGTGGTCGTCACAATGCTGCGCCGCTTGCGCTTGCCTTTGTACCGGCATGAAGTACGCTGTTTCCGGCGTCTAAAGTCACGCTTCTCCTCACCGTTCACGATTAAAAACACACGATAAGGAAATAGAAAAGATAGCGCGAAGTAGCGAACGGAACGATGCGGGCGATGGCGGCTCACAAGCGGCAAGAGCCAATGGCGGTCCCGCTTTCGCGTCACGTGATTTAAATGCCCAGTGGGAGCTCGCAAAACAAGCGGGAAGAAACATTTTTTTTATTTTTTTTACGCGGAGATACGAAGCTGGCGAGCGGCTCAATCGAGAGAACAAGGCTTGATCTACCTCTCTCAAGTGACCGAAATGGCGGCGAGCCACGCTGCCGTGCGGAATAAATTCTCAAACCTGGCCGAAATTTGGCTTGATTGCGCGATTTCTTGGGTCACCGCGAGTCATTCAGACACATTTTTCACTAAGTTCTCGTTCGTATTTCGTTTTCATTTTTTTACCCATGAAAGAAGGATAGTCGAAGATGCTAATGCAAGGTAAAACAAAAAATCGGTATATTTCGAAAAAATCGCGTTTTTTCGACCCGCGTGTCCCCTTAAGGGTAATTACAAAAGTCCCATCTCCCAAAGAGACGTCACAACAGAGAGTGAGGAGGACCTATCAATTAGCCAATACTAGGCCGCTGAGTGGCCGCAAAGACGGTCAGTTGTTGTGTACACAAATAGCCATGGGACCCAACTCTTTCACTCTCATGCGAAACTCGAAGGTGTTTATCAAAAACACGCTACCGAACAAACAACAACAGATCTCAACTGAGAAACTTCACTTAAAGGGGCACTGACACAAATTTTATCTTTTTTTTTTTTTTTTTTTTTTGCGATAAGTAGCTAGTGACCTACTTATAACCTGTAGAAACCTCATTTGCTTCAGCGTGCGACGGTTGTTTAATTAGAGGCATTTTTAATGCAGCCAGTCGCAGTTTCGGTTTCAGTGAGTGCCGCGAAACGATGGATTTTGTGGATTTTGTGTGAACAAAGCTGACCACGTGACCGTCGGAGGGATATCACAGAGCAGAGCCGCCGTAGCACTGTCGAATCCGTTCGTTCTCGAGAGCAGAAGCTCCGCCCTCCGGCCCTCCGATTAGAGCGGCGAGCCGGGCAAGCCGGCGAAAAACGCCGGCAGTGCGGAAGCGGCAAACACAAACTCGTGACGTGTTTGGACGTTGTTTATTTACACAATATCCTCGGGATGTCGATTGCGCGTGGTCCTCTGCTGGCTGCTCGGTTGCGTTTCGCACACTTTAAAATTGATTTTAAATATGTTCTAGGCTGTATTCGCCGCTGATATTTTGCAGATGATGTATATGTGTTCCCACCAATCTATCTCCGAAGTTATCTCGCCTTCAAAATTTTGTGTCAGTGCCCCTTTAACAAAAAAACCTTGGGTGCTCCGTATAAATCCCCAGCCATGCAATGCATGTCTAAAATTAAGCTCTGCGCAGAAGATTCCCTTCTTTGATAGCCGGCGCCGGAATTCTAAGAAGGCGGGCTGCGCACGCATTACAAAAAAGTCATCACTCACTCCTTCGTCAACATATCTCTGTGGTAGTGGCTACAGTGATAGGGCCGTGCCCGGCAGTGTTCCTCTAACTGCGCGGCGTGATTCCCCTGGCGCTGATTTATCAAAGCAACAAGCAGTCGCGAAGAAGTGAGCGATAGCGGCATGTTTGCTGTACTGGTATGCCGCACCTGCGCTGTGCGCGGTATCGACAGCAGGCGCCGCGCAACCAGACGGCACAGCGATTAGTTTTGGCCACCGCTCCCGTGGTTCGTTTACTTCAGCTCACGGCTGTACATACTTTCTGTGGGATTGAAATTGCACTGCTACTCTAAAGTACCGTGAAAACGGCCATCCAAACTACAGAGATTTCAAGTAAAAAAATACCGGGTGGGTGAATTCTCCTATAAGTTTGGCCAGTAACAGCAAAAAAAATGAAAAAAGTGGCTGCATTCATGCATCAGAAGTACATGTGCGTTTTTTCCTCACTCATCACCAATGGTTTCTAATAGGAGCTGCAGTGCTTTGTCCATAATGTTTTCCGAGCTTGTGGTCGTGTTACCATTTGCTGTTTGGGGAGGATAAAATTTCTTGTTCTCAGACCCTTCGAGAGGTGTGGGAATGCATGCAACTCCCAGGGTGGTATCTTCTGACAGGGGTACCCAAGCCCCACAAGGAAAATTCGGGTGTCTCAGTCAGTGCACACCATCAACTTGTGATTCAAAATGCTATTTAACTTCACTTAGGTTTGCTTAAGGGGAGACGCGGGTCTTGGAATCCCGAAATTTGGCCAAAAAGTCGATTTTTAGAAATCGCCATTTTCGGAAAGTAGAGCTATTTTTCTACCGGTTAGCAAAATATCCAGACCCAGGAGTACGTATTTGAGCCATAATATCAATTTATAGCACCGACGCCCGCTAAAATCGGCCAAGATTCGACGCGAAAATAGCATTTTTTCGACGACTCGCCCCTCGGGTTCTACATGCCCCACGGCGTCCATCTTGGTCTCATTCGAAAGCGCGTCTTTTCGTTTTCAATTCCCCGCCAGAACCACTCCGTTTCGTCCATTGGTTGCGAGTAAAACCGGGGTAGAAAAGAGACGGAACGCGCCGCCCAATTGGCTACTGACTGCACGTGACCGCAGGGCGCAACCTCATTGGCTGGGCGCCGTGGGTCGTCTGCTCGGCACTCTCATCACAGTGCAACGGCTCATGTATTCATCTATGCGAGGACCGGCAAAAGCCCCGCATGGCGTAAAAATAAAATAAATATGTCTATCGATAACTTAAAGGAAGAACTAGCAGTATTAAAAGCGCTTGGAGTACGATTTTCTGCGTGTCTGACGACGACTTTTCGCGAGAACGGCGCCGAGACGGAGGTAGGCTTAGCGCCCCCGCGGGCTGCCGAGACGATAGCGTAGCGATATGATTACGCCTGCGGGGGCAATAAGTTGCGTCTATCTTTCGATCAGCAGCAAATAGAAAGAAAAGAAATGATAAAGTGGAGGATGCCGCACGCCGACGTCGCAAGGGAAGTGTGTTCATTCTGTTATCAACGATGCCGCGGCGGGTCGGCCCGCACTCCGGCGCGCGCTTCCTTGTCGGCAGGTTACCATATAGATGAGCGATTTGGGAATTATAAATGCTCGCACTGAGCACAATGTGCGTTAGTGACGTGATATACGAGTAGATTAGACCGAAAACGTGGTTATCCCACCTAGCCAAGCGCATGCACGTTACAGAACAGTGGCGGGCATTCCGTTAGCAGCCCCTTCGCTGCAACTCATTTCACGCGATGCAAATCCGATTTGATTGCTACAAATGAAGCAGTAACATAACAAAATAAACGTTTACAACTGTGGTGCACGATCGGCACCTCAGCCCTACCGTAAAATTCCGAGCAAGCGCCCCCCCTCAGCAAGTCGGAATTACCGGCAAAGTGGAGGGGGGGGCGCTATCCCGGAATGGCACCGAAATTCAAGATGGCGGCGACCATTGTTTTTACGAAAAAAAAATGCAGTGCGCGTAGTTTTAAACTTTCATTAGGAAGATGAACTTTATTACGCAAAAGATGTTACAGTTAGTTACTTTGGAAACCATTGCAAAATTTAGCAGCAAAAAAAAAAAGTTCACAGCACTCTGCTGCCCCAGTCTTCTAGTGCCACGGCTTGATCATACTGCTGTTCGTCACTTTCGAAACCATCGAAAGACTCCTCAGAGTCTGTAGCAAAAAAAAAGTTCGGCGCACTCGTCTTCCATTCCGCCCCGGTCTACTGGCACCACGGCTCCGACATCTGCCAGCCCGCCGTGCAGGTCGCCGTCCTCGGAGCCATCGAGTGCGTTTGCAATGCTGCGCCCCTTGAAGCAGCGCGCCACTGTTTCCTCCGGTACAGCAGCCCACGCCTCGGCAACAAAATCAAGGACCTGCTGCCGCGACGGCTTCTTAAAGTTGCCTTTTGGCATCGTTTCGCCATCGCAGGGAGTTCGCGGAAGTCCGGAAGGTGCTTACTGCTTCCACAGATTCCTCGGGCGTCCTCTGGCTCTCGTTCATGGCGCGGCGCATTGCAACGCCGAACCGCTGCTTCCACCTGCTTATGTAGTGGCTGGAAGCTACAAAGTTACCCAACTGCATGCTGTTTGCTATTTTCACAGCCTCTTCAGACAGCAGCCGGTTGCTAACGGCGCGTCCCGCGCTTCTTTCGCGCTCTAAGAACTCGAACAGCGCATCGTTCACGTACTCGCTGAACACTGGGACGCCGTTGCTTAGCTTCCGTCGAAGTTTTGCTGCAGGAGATTCTGATTGTCGAAATTCTTCACCCATTCTCCCGTATGCGCTTTCGGTCGAGCTTGAACTGTCGAGAGGTCTGGTGCACGTTTTTCCCGTGCTCTCGGTGCCATCGGATCACCTCGATTTTCTTTGCAACTGTGTAGGAATGCATGACCAACCACCGCCAAAACAAATTAACAAATGGCGCTTAGCGTTCGGTTGAAGCATGATTGGATTGGATTGGATTCGTAGACTGGCTCCGGCAAGTCAGTGTTGCCTGCACGCGGTGCGTGATAACTGCTCGGATGGAGGGGGGGGGGGCGCTTTCCCGGAACGGCGCGGAAATTGGAAATTAGCACTGAAGTGGTGGGGGGGCGCTTGCACGGGTGGGGGCGCTTGCTCGGAATTTTACGGTAGTCGCCAAAGAGTGACGGCGCGCTGCCAACAGCATAAAAATTGAAGCAACGTTCTGGCTTTGCTTTTGTTCAGTTTTTCTGCCAGGTGCCCTCTGTACACAGAGGATTTCATAATTTTCCCACCAACGGATTCCAGCAAAATTGGTATGCTCTTGTTGAGCGAAAAGCGAGCTACATTCTAGAACCTTTCTTTTTTTCATATGCTCAATAGATAAAACTGTCACTTGTAGTAAAACTTCAACTGCGATTTTCTCAGCTTCCCTTTTTTTGCATATGTGCCTAGCCTTACAGGGGTTTTGAGGTAGTTTTTTTCAAAGGATTTCTACAAGTGTTATACCGTTGAATTCAGGATAAAATGAACTGCATGCTGAAGCTATTTTAATTGGCTCATTTTGCCTCAAATAAATGTTATGAGTTATAATTAGAGGTCATTAAGTTTTCAGAAAACTGTACTTGGCATAATTTTATTAATTCTATCCAATCAACTATCTTTACAGGAATATAAATAGCTTCAGCATGCATGGCAGGTCTTAAGCTACACATCCATACCATTTATTTTAAGAAAAATTTAATAAAAAGTTCCTTAAAGGCCCGTAAGAAATTACTTAATTAGGCTCTAGTGTTTTCTTAATAACTCAAAAAATAATTATACCACTTGAAAACTAATTACATATTTGAAATGAGGAAGACAAAACACATATGCACAGTGATTTTCATTATCACAGACCAATTAATAAAAAAGTTCATTTCAAGACCCACGTCTCCCCTTAAAGGGGCCCTAAATAGGCTTCGGAAAGTCGCCATTTCAATTGCGCAATTGCTAGAGTACCCTTCACGACAACGTATACCAAATATTACACCTCTGCGTAAAACAGGGGCTGCACAAACTCGCAAAAAAGATCCTTTCTTTTCTTGTTTACCTGACGATCCTCGTCGCCATTCTGCCACACTCTGACGTAAAGTTTTGGCTCTGACGCAGCCTCTATGATGCACGAAGCACTGAACAGTACGGCGCCGCTATTGGTGGGCCCCTTTAAATGCTGTGGCCAATCGGCGTTCCCGGCTCGAGAGAAACGCGGGTGCACGTTTCAGCGAGCAGCCCTCCTGCACCGGCGGCACAGTGTATCTTAGTAGGAGCGAATGTCCGTTGTCGCCATCCATCACACGAGCTTAGCTGAGTTTGTAGATACAGTTAAACCTCGTTATAACGAGACGGGCTATAACAAAATAATGGATATAACGAGCAAATCGTAATTCCCCTTGAAAGTCCCCATGGAAACCCATGTATTTAAAACCTCGTTTTAACGAGGTAAAATTTGCCCGTTACGGGATATAACGAACAAATTTCGTTGAGAAATCAAATTTTGAGCTAATTTTTAAACAGTGCGCGACGCGGCAACTGTATTAGCAGTTCAAAACTCCCGCCACGCGCGCGAAGCTGGATGGCGCGCCATGCGGACGCTGCGCCCGCGAAGCCATTCCCACCCTCCTCTCGCTGCGCACGGCATGCAGACAATGGGGCCCTTCGATTTACAGTTTTGGACTCACCGCGGGCTCCCCGAGAAGCAGCCCGGCGTTCGATTTTCACATGCATCCCTATGGCTTCGGGGAATCCTCGGACTACCCGCGGACTATCCGTGGCGAGTCCGAGAAGAGCCCCAATGCGTCGCCTTCCTCTCCCCCCCTGCCCCCTCCTCCCCTGTTCGTATCGCCGACGTCGCTGCGTAGTTGCGTGTGCGTGGATTTTGGCAGTCTTCAGCCTTATCTTTTATCGTACTGCTCGCGTGATTCCAACAACGCGAGTGCGACAGGCGGAAAGCGAAAGCTAAAGGCTATCGCGCTTGAACAGAAGACGGCTATGATAAAAGCTATGATAAAAGCCGTCTCATCGGGCGCGAAGGAAGGTAAGGTGCACTCCGTGGTACGGTGGCAAGAGACTTTGACGTGTGGACGAGTACGCTGTCCACCATCGTGAGCAACCGAGAGTCCATCGTCAGCGCTGTTGCACGTGGCGTGAAAGGAAGCGCTAAGGACGGCGTCGGAGGCACTAGATGCGGTGGACGTGCTGCGCCGCTACTTCGGCGCGCACGAGGGCGGCGAAGATGGCGTGAACATAGCGGCCGCAGCTGAGCGAGCCATTGCTCGCATCAGGAAGGTGCATCAACGTCCAATTACGGACTACTTCGAGCCAAGTCTGTTTGAAATACGAGTTTTGAACTGCAATAAAGTAGGTTCGTGACTTTTCCTTTTTACCTCCGGAATGTGTTTATTTTGCTAACTACCGCCGTGCGGCAAGATGCTATTTCGCCCGCTTTTTGTTTTAGGTAACTACAATGCAAATATTTGCGGTAAATGTCGGCTACGGCTATAACGAAATATTGGCTATAACGAGCAAATCGCGGCGCCCCTTCAATTTCGTTATAACGAGGTTTAACTGTACATCATGTCGTTTACTACAAGGTATGAATAACGCTGAAAAACACGGGAGAGTCTCTGCAGACGGAAACACCGCTACACAGGCGACTGCGGCAAGCATCTGCCTGCACAGTCGACAAGGAGCCCACTCTGTGGTGTATGCACGATACGGCATACACCACAGCAGCTAAGAGTTGTCACTGCCCGCCAAGTGGGACTTCTGCTGAAAATCAGTTTATAAACGTGTAAAAGGGGGTGATAGTGCTGTGAAAGATTGCGCTGGTGATCGTCGTCGGCGCAGCTTCATAAAGCGATGTCTGAATAACTGTGGTGATGCTAAGCCTTTTCCGTGCCACTACAACGCTGCATGCAGAAACGCTAAAATAACTGCGCGCATCTTGGACAAGCAAGGGCCTTTCCCTGTTTCTGTAGGTGGTCTTGCGCCTTGCCGGTGACATTGCAGCTTTCACAGTGTTTTGGAGGTGCGATGAGAGGGTAGAAGCTTGAGGCCTTATTGCTGGACCTTTTTAATGAATGATAACTCGGCTAATACTCAATGCTTTTAAACCATTTTTGCGGCAGGACGTTCCTTGGATAGTACACCAGTGATTGCGCACGTAAAATCGCAACCTTTGGAACCCTGTTTAGGGTCCCTTTAATGCTGAATAAGATGCTATCTAGCTGCCCGTGAGCTCACAACATGCATTTGGCGGCTGCTTATGCGTAGTACTGTAGGCCTAATTTTTCTGTTTCTGGGTTACGTCAGGTGGGGTAAAGCCTCATTATAGTGACAGTCTGAGGAAAACTTGTTATAAAGGCTCATTATGGTTATTAAGGGGGTACGTGGGCCTTAAGACTATTTTTTAATTTTTAAATAAACTCCGTGAAACTTGTCAGCCTTGCTTCTTCTTTTCCAGTGATTTCAAATGTGCCATTACTTTTTGAGGCACTCAATTAGTTCCCAGGATAGTGATATTCGTCATTTTGGAGGAACAATAGACGAAGCGTTAGTCATAAAACTGTCATTTTACACTGGTGAATACACTATAGGAAGCGGTTTTTTGATGCATCACTTGGGACTGATTTTATCAACCTAGAATTTTGTTTTTTCTCTTCATATCTGTCAAGTTGGAGGACCATTCTATACTCAGGAGGTTGACTTGCATGCAGGTAAATATGGTATGAGCTCTTGTCTTTTGGCTGGAGCAAGTTCGTGTGCTGCCTTCATGGCTTTTTGAATATTCGATGAGTGTAGCTCTCTGCCTATTTGTGTCTGCTTTCCATTCAGTGTGTGTGATGGCCAGAGAAAAGTGGTAGCTGTAGGGTCTATTCGATTCAGCCTGCACCGCTTGAACCAGTTCACAGCGGTGCAAAGCGGGTTCCGCCATCGCCGGAACCAGACCTGCACATTTTTCGTCTGCTTCTGCACCTCCTCGGCAGGGAGTGCAGGCAAAGCCATGAACCCGTCCCGCACCCGTCGGCACCACCGGTGAATCGAACGGCGCGGTTCAGGTGCCGCGAGCTGCACCGCTGAAACGAACGGCGAAGTGCGGCACCGCCTGAACTGGTTCACGCGGTGCAGGTGAAACGAATAGACCCGTAGGTCCTTGTTTTGCACCTGCTGGAGGGCCAGCTGTGTGCAGCCAGGTATTGCAGCTCACACAGCGCTTGCAATTGTGTTGGCTGCAGGCATCCTGGTGAGCCCTGGAGTGGTGGGGGGCCAGTCAGCATCCATTATGCTGCCCATGTCGCTTGCCCAGTCTATGCCCTCAAGTGAGCTCTCCCCCTCGCATTGTCTCATTTATCCCCTGTTTGGCACTGTGGAGGTGGTATTCCCACTGCCGTGGCATGACTGAATTAATCAGTCTTGATTTTGAATTATTCTGTCTAGTAGTGCTTTGTTGTAGAATAGAGCGATTTGTCTAGTTACAGATATATGTTGGTGCTTCCCCTTTTAGTTGGAAGTGGTTCACCTCTGCATGTATATATCTGTGTGTGTGTGTGTGTGTGCATGCACACGTGGGCTTTCAAGAACAAGCTAGGCTTGTTCAATAACCTATGGATGTGGGGCAGTGGCTATTGCAGAGCTTGTGATTTTGCTGACTTTGATAGATGCAATCTTGTTGTTTATTTTTGCTAGTGTTGTCTTGACTGCTTTTTTGCTGCTTAGTTCATTGGGATTTTTCAGGTAGTTGGATTGGTGAACATGGTTGGATAAGCTTCTGGAAAACTGAGTTTTAAACTTGGCTGATCCACTGAGTTTTGATCTGCTGCCGTGGCTTGTTTGGATGGCAGCCCTTGCTATGAGCTTCTAAGATTTTTTTTGTGTGGCCCTGAGTCAAGAAGTGCTTTCTTTGAATTTGGTTTTTGTGCTTTCCTTACAGTCATGATTGTCTACTGCTTATATGGCCTATGTGACCCATTTGTTTTCATTGGAGCATACGAAGTGGTGATATGTGAACCAGAGCATTGCAGTACAACTGCGTATTATGAATTCTTCGGAAGTCGGAAATCGAGCTGCATTTTTGCTTTTTTGCTGTTAGAGATTATTTTCTTTCCCTCATTGGACATCAGCACATCACTGTCGCGTTCGGTGGTAAACAGTGAAGAACCTATTTTGAACTGTAAAAGAGCTTTAACGCGGGCCAGTTGGTACATAATGATTAAAGAGAAAAACAGCGCTAAAGACAGGACAGGACTGGTGTTTGTGTTGGTTCCTGCGTGGCACCAGTTCTAAGTGACATTTTGTTGGCTAGCTTGCACCGCACCTTGGATGGGGACCTCCAATGCCGCAATGTTCTACGCATTTTTCGCTATGTCGATGATTTCCTCGTAATCTTTGTGTCCCCATATGAACAGTATCACAAGCGTGCCAATGCCATTTTTTTTTTTTTCAGTTTTTAGCACCACACTTGACCAGTACACCATAACCCGAGAACTCATGTCCGACTCTCGGTTGAGGTCCCTTGATCGCGTGCTTAACTTTCAAGCTGATCACGTTTGCTGGGAATACTTTCCACGGTCTGTTAAGAGCATGCTGCCCTTTACCTCTGCAGACTCAAAAGCTGTAAAAAGGGGCGTTGCTCTCTCTGCAATGAAAAATGCGTTGTTTGGGTCATGTACCCACTTGATTGAGCACTGCCTTCAGAACCAGGCTGCATTTAGCTGGATGCCCTGACGGGCTGCTTAGCAGCCTCGCAGCAATGCTACTGGTAGAAAACCGCAAACGTGCTGGGAGCAAATCCCAACCTTAGGAACCCTGTCGTGGAACCGCTTTTATCCCGTATGCTCACCAGGGCCCGTTTGCCCGTACGCATAAGTTCCTGATTAAGTTCCCGCTTACGAAAAAGATGCCAATAAGTCGAAGTCGGCCACGACAAATAAGCCGGTTACCAGAAAACCCGACGAAAACGCTACCTTAACCGAGCGTTTGTGTCAGTTTCGGGCACACAACTTATTACCTAGACAGCGCTGAAGTTGTAGTTCAGAACTTATTCGTATACTTATCGCGTTCGGGCAAACGGGCCCTGGTGTTGCACAGGATTAAGAGAGCGGCTGCCCGAGGGGTAGTACAAGTGGTTTTTTCTGCACCAAATAAGCTTGGTAGTCTGTGCCGTGCCATGAATAACGGAGAAAGAAAAGCCAGTTGCAACATTAAGCATGCCAAATGTTGCGTCAACTGCAGCGTAGGGGTGGTGTATGAAAATCCAACCTAAATTGGCCAGACAGGACGGTGCATCAATGATCGCCTAAGGGAGTACGCATACTGCCTAAAACAGGGCACGGGCAGCAACCTTGCTGACACTGTTCGAAGTGTAACGGGTGCACGCCAGCCTTTGAAGAAGTCGCCATTCTAAAATGATACCAAGAGCAACACACACAAGTGATATTCGAAGCACTAGTCATACAGCAAAGGGGAAAAGATTGCATCATCAGTCCTTCGTTGGGATTAAGGGACAAGGAGATTAGGTATCTCACTTCATAATCACTAGTACTGTTATATCTATTTTTTTGTATATGTTCATTCTGAAAGATGTGTTTAGAAACCCACTTTTTTTAAAATAGAACTTAAGTTGGCAGTCAGCGCTGTGTGTGTCTATTCTCCCCTTTGTCCTGTCTTTAGCGCTGTTTTTTTTATAAACCTATTTAGCCAAGCTTTTTCCATTTAGAGGTCAGAGATTGACAGTATCATGTTTGCACAGTTATAATGCAAGCTTTGTTTTTACAAAGCTTTGTGCTCCAAAATTTCTCTTTTGTCATATTAACCATGCTCCGAATATGAAGACTGCTTTTTTAGTCTGTTTAATGCTTGAAGATATCACAAATTTGACCGTGGAATATAAAAAAGACTGATTAATCCTCGTAATGAGACTGGCTATAACAAAATAATGGCTATAACAAACAAATCATAAATCCCCTTGAAAGTCCTCTGTTGACACCAATGTATTTATAACCTCATTTTAACGAGGTGAAATTTGCCCTTTGTGGGATATAACAAACATATTTCATTCGAAAGTAATATTTTGAGACAATTTGAGGGAAGCGCGCAAGGCAGGTTTAAGACTGTGCGCGGCGCAACAACTGTATTTTTTTAGCAGTTTGCAAAACCCACCATGCACACTCCCTCACACGTGCGCAAAGCTGGATGGTGCGCCATGCGTCCACTGCGCCTGTGAAGCCATTCCCACCTTCCTCTCGCTGCGCGCATCACACAGCCAATGCACACGGCACGCATGGCCGCGGCGCCCTCGCTCGCAACTGTTGTCACTCGCTGCTGCGCGCTCCGAGAGCCTCTTTGTTGAAGTTGTGCGCGTTCCTTCTTCTTTTTTATCGCGCTGCACGCGTGATTCGAACAGCATGAATGCATCAGGCAGGAAGCGAAAGTGAAATACTTTAAACATGAAGTTAGCTGTGATAAAACGTATCATATCGGGCACGAAGATGCATAACTTCTTTGCAGCAGTGCCTGTTTGATATAGGAATGAGGTAATTTGAACTCCAATAATGTAGGTGCGCAAATGGTCCTTTTTATCTCCGGATTGCGGTTACTTTGTTGCATACTGCCATTCGGCGCAATTTAATTTTGCCCGCTATTTGATTTCAGCAAGTACAGTGCCCAATATTTGCATAAATTCTTGGTACGGCTACAACGAGCAAATCGCACCACCCCCTGAATTTTGTTATAACGAGGTATAACTGTATTTAAATGTTTTCGCAATGCAACCAGTTTGGTCACTAAACACATGACAGCGCAGTACAATGTAGAATTTTTTATGCCCATATTGTGATCTCGGCACGCCACAGGAATAGCCAGGAATCCATATCTGTTGCAGAGATAGCACATTCTTTTTAATCAAGATGCCTTAGGCCTACAAAAGTGTAGTCATTGTTTGTTTTTGTGTGCGCATCGGAGAACGTTATCCAGAATGGAAAATAGGATACACAGTGCATTGCAGTTCTGAAGGAACAGAGTGGACGATACGGGGATGGAGGAGCAATCGAGGATAGGTTTTCAAGGCAGCACCAACAAGAAAAGCCCTTCGGGCACCAAAATGTGGTAGCACTCTGCGCTGCGAGAGAAGCTGGCAGAATTGAGGCGGGAGTGTGGAGCAAAGCTGTAGCTCGTGAACACTGCACTTGTACAGCTGAAGGCGAAAGAGCTTGACCCAAGAGGCCGGTTTGTCTCGTGACTAGCTTTCTAATCACAGGATACGCGTTTGTCTAGCATTGGTTCAGTGTATTTCTTTCTGTGTCCCGTCGTACAGCGCTAGTATCATGTACCCAGCATTAATCTACCAACTAGCCCAACTTTCCGTCCTTAATTCATGACGACTTTAATGCAGGCCTTCATTGGGTGCAAAAGTTCAGGCAATGTGCCGGTGCTCTCCTCCTCCTCCCCCCCCCCCCCCCCCCCCCCCCTCTGGTCACTTCTTCTGTGCCAAACTTCTTTCTACCAAAGGCTGCCTCCAGAATATGAACAAAGACTTGTGTGTGAACATCTTCGACAGAACTCTGTCTGGTTGGGTTAAACTTAAAAGAGGCAAATACACCAACCAAGGGCGTTTATTCAAAGCGGTCCCAACGTTTCGGAGCCAACTCAGCTCCTTCATCAGGGGTGACTATGTACAAACAAGAAGCAGCGGTTATATAGGTGTCTTCTTTTTCTTTTTTCTTACTGGATTCTTGCCCTTGCGCGTCGGAGGCCGTGGCCGTAGATGGTGGGAAGGGCTCCGAGGGATCTATTCCCGCGGAGCCCTTCCCACCATCTACGGCCACGGCCTCTGACGCGCAAGGGCAAGAATCCAGTAAGAAAAAAGAAAAAGAAGACACCTATATAACCGCTGCTTCTTGTTTGTACATAGTCACCCCTGATGAAGGAGCTGAGTTGGCTCCGAAACGTTGGGACCGCTTTGAATAAACGCCCTTGGTTGGTGTATTTGCCTCTTAACAAAGACTTGTGGCATTTCATTATGCCTTGACTTTGTACATTGTCTGTGCGGTTAAAGCTGCCCTCGTCTCTCTTTCACTGGCACTCCTTGGAGAAAATTTTAAGGGAAAATCCCCGTCTCGTCAACATTTTGCCTATCTGCCTGATTGAATAATTCAGCATCCATGAAAAAGACATTTTGCACACACCAAACTGCAACAGCACAAAAAGGAGACTCTAAGACTGCGCTGTTCTGCATGTCTTCCTTTGTTGGCATGTGCAAAATGTTCTGTTGTGGTCGCCATTTACTTGGGAATGGGAAGATCAGTAAAATGCTGACGAGCAGCTACCCGCCGCTGTGGCTCAGTGGCTAAGGCGTTGCGCTGCTGAGCACGAAATCGCGGGTTTGATTCCCGGCCGCGGTGGCCGCTTTTCTGATGGAGGCGAAAAGCTAAAACGCCCGTGTGTACGAGATTTCGGCGCACGTTAAAGATCCCCAGGTGGTCAAAATTAATCCGGAGCCCTCCACTACGGCGCGCCTCATCGCCTGAGTTGCGTCGGCGCGTTAAACCCTACAATAAAAAAAAAAATCTGACAAGCAGCTGATTTTTCTGGGCTTTTTGCAAACGGGGTGTCCAAGCTCGCAACGCACGGTTCAGGTTCAGCTTTAGAGCAGTTGTGCATCACGAGTTGTGGTGTCTTTTTGACTATTCAAGTTTTAGCTTGTGAGGAAGAGCGTGCCACAAATCTTGTGAAAAAACGCGAGCCAGCCAGTGGCAGAGGATCCACGGAATCACAACATGCCTTTGCTAGTGTGTTTTTGGAGCCTTGTAGTGGAAACTGAAGCATCTTTTTTTGTGTGTAAGTGCAACAAATCGTGCACAGTCATTGAACATCCCGTGCTTTTGTTATTTGTTGTGTCCTTTTATTACCAACCTGCTTTTATGTCTCTGGCTGCTGTGATTGTTGAAGCCAATTTGAAATAGGAGGCAGGTTGGGATTGGCCGTGTGAAGAGGCTACTAGTCGGTGTCCAATCACTACGTTTCGTGTCCCCAGTTGTTGCTAGGCGGGTGTTTTTGCTTTCAGCTGGTGTCTCCTGTGTGAGTCCCTGGCCAGGAAGCTGACTGGTGCCCTGTGTGTGGCCACGCGTGTTGTTTTTCCGCAGATGTGAGTTACGTGACGGCCCTGCCTCAGACCCAGGCGACGGTCATGTACCCGACGCAGGCTGTCATGGCCACCCCGACTGCTGTGGCTCAGCTGAGTCCGCAGCAGATTCACCAACTGCAACAGCACCAGCACCAGCAGCAGCAGCTTCAGCAGCTACAGCAACTACAGCAGCAGCAACAGCAGCAGCTACAGCAGCACCAACTGCAGCAGCAGCTCCAGCAGCAGCTACAGCAGCAGCAGCAACTGCAGCAAGCCCAGCAACAGATTCAGCAGGCACAGCAGCAGGCCGAGCAGCAACTGCTTCAGCAACAGCATCACGCTCAGCAAGTGCAGCAAGCTCAGCAAGCGCGGCAGCAGCAGCAGCAGCAGCAAGCGCAGGCTCAAGCCACTCTCCAAGCTCAGCTGTCCATCCAGCAGCAGCCCCCGAGCCAGCTGCCAGCCGCCGTACAGCACTATCAGGTGCGTTCACCACAATGGGGATGACCTCCTTGTCATTGCTCTCTGGCAGTGTTGCACGCGGTGGGCTAAGGATGTGGAGGGAAGGCCTTATTAAAGGGGCCGTGAACACGCAACTTTGATCTGTTCGAAAGATTGGGCAGCTCGTACCTCGCTGCGGTTTCTTTTGACAAGGAATCTTGCTGCTGTTACTGAGGAATTTCTCATTAAAAGGGTGTGCTTGGAATTACGCGCCTAGTGCACCATTATATGATGTGGCAAAATCCCTATGACATTGAGTGAGCAGCCAAAAAGCAGAACTTGGTACTCTAGTTCTGCGCCATCGTGAAGGAAGCAAAAGTTTGCAATGGCAGAATAAACCCAAGCAAACACATAGTATGGCTTTTTATTAGGCAGTGACCTGATGCCACATTAAGGTTCTCACTTCGGGCAGGGAAAGGGACTGCAGTAGGACAATTCAGGCTCTCCTGAACGCTCAGAACTTTGTGAGGAAATGGTGGGCATGACTTGTAATTATTTAGACTTCAAACGCAATAACAAAAGCCACCCAAGAGGTGGTTTAAAGGTACCGCCACTTGTAAAGCCGCTCGCGTGCGGGGCCTCTAATTCGTGTTGATCTCTCTTGGCTGTTTCATTCGCCCTAGCTGTTAACATTGGAGTGGTATTAGCTTCCACTGCAATTCTAGAAAGCTAAATCGATAATCGGCTAATTGTTTGCGTCAGTTAGACATGCAAATTAGATGTATAGCGCCAAAAGTTATGTGAGAAACTGGCTATGTACTAGCAACTTATAAAATTTTATATATGTTACTGAATATGACATTATATGTATAGTTTGTATAATGATATGTAATTTATTTGATTGGAGTTCGTGTTACAACTGGCATGTATGTTGCCAACAAGGCAATGTTTGGATAAAGAGATATTGTATGTTTTATTTCTTGTCCCTTCTTTATGGTGGGCATATATTAGCTGTGTGCATCTTTGGGCATTTCACACTCTGGATGGGTCTTTTCTCCCCCCCCCCCCCTCATCTTTGAGACCTGGTGCCAGCTGCCTGTCTGTGATTGTGTGAAATAAGACTGTGATCCCTTGCTGAATGATACTGCGCAAATTGTGTGTAATCTTGTCCTCCCCTTTCATGTTTTCTTGCATCTTGCTCTGTTCCATTCTTAGGATGAGCGAGACTTGTGTAAAGATGCTGCTGTGTCTCCTGAAAATTTAGACGAGTGACAGCATTTTTTTCTACTTGGTTGTTACTGCAGCTCCAGGATGGTGTGGTTTTTTATTTAAGTAGGATTGCAACTGGGGGCATTTGAGTGGAAAGAGAGGAAGTGGGCTTGCTCATTAGGCTTTCAACGGGGCAGTGGAAATCTGTGTATTCTATAGGGAAAGAAATGCCTTCTTTGCATAACTCTTCATGTAGTATTTCATTTTTGGGTGTTGAAGGTTGTTTCAAAAATGAGTGCTGGTTTGATCTGAAGCAAAAATTCGCTACCAGCAAGTGATGCAAAAGAATGCAAGTTCTGAAATTCAAAAATTCTAAATTTGATGTTTTCCCTGAACGGAGCTCTGCAAAACTTCTTCCCGATTATTTGGAATGCCTGTGAGGTTAGTCAAGCATATTGCCCCACAAATCTCTTGCCCAAGGATTTATAAAAAACCATTCAGTGTTACCAGAATGGGGCAAAAGTGAAAAGCCGTATTCGCAGCATAAGGTGCCATTTCCTCTCTGGTCACCCTTGCATTACCATGATCGAGGCTGTGCTCCCCAGGGAGCAAAAGCGGTGAATTGAAAAGTTAGTCTCTGCAGACTCTGATATTCTACAGGCCTGCACTTTTTTTCACCATCCTCTATTTCTGGTGCACTGCGTGGTAACCCCTCCAATCTTTCACCGTGGCAGTGTTGTAAAAATTGTATCCCCATTCCTGGGCCAATTTTTTCCTGCGCTGCTTACTTTCCTCTCCCGCAAGTGCCACTACTTTTTTGCCAAGAGCTCTATTTTGACGAGTGGCCACATGCTGTAACTGCCTACGTCAGTTTGAAAGTGCAGGCAGCGCCTTGCTGCCACTGCTTGCTGCATTGCACACTGTGGAGGCTTTAGGTGGTCAGGATTACCTTAACTCTTTTGTTACCGCACGAAATTGATCAATTTTTAGGGGTCTAAGAAAACGTTTTTTTTTTTTTTTTCTGCTAAGCATATTTATTGGTCAGGCACTAATTGCAGCAACATAAAATGCAGATGATTTAACACCCTTTCCAACGACGTTGGTTTTTAAAATGTTTTCGTACATCATAGGTGTGAGAAAAAATATCAAAATTTTCGTAAACTTGTCATAGGAAATGATAAAAAAGAAGTTGTGTATAACAAACCACTGATAGTAGAGAAAATTTTGAATATACATTTTGTAGGGAAACATTTCAAAAACACGTCCTAGAAAAAAAGGTTGAATTGCGCAGAAGTTTGTCAGATAAAAAGAAATGCTACTTTTACCCCGAGCGGTGCAGCCCAACATCCATTTCAAAATGCGCAATTTTGGGTGGGTTCCCTGGGAGTAATCTGCCGGTTTGACATTATCAGAGCCACCAATTAGACCCCATGTGACGTGAGAACATCTCGTGAACGGCTGACTTTGCATTTACATACCTGCCAACTCTTCCGAATTTTCCGTAAAATGTACGAATTTTGACGCGCCTTACGATTTCACGAATTTTCAAAAGAACTGGGACCATCTATTTAAACGACACTGTGGAACCTGCGTCGCTACGAGAAAGCAATACGTTGTCTTGTTATCACCATCTGCGAAGCTGCGATTTCTGTCGTCTTCTCGGGGTGGGCTACGCAGCGGGGTGAACTCGCTGCTACCTCGGCAAGCCTGCTTATAGCATGTTGTTCACGGGCCAGTTACGACTTCCCTGTTCGTGGCGCTCTTCGTATGACTGCCGCGTCCTGTGCGTGGTACGACTGCGGTACAGCCCACGCTCGTTACAGCGGATCCGGCAACAACGGACTTTTGGTTACAACAGACCATTTCTGCTGGTTTGTCTGGTCCCCATGCATTTTAAATGGAGTCCACTCCGCTCATAACGGACCGGGCTAGAGCAAACTATCGGCTACAACAGACTAAATTTTAGGCGAAAATTGTTTCGACTGAATGTTTATAGTGGACTTCTGCGGAGCCGGCACCCAATATGCTTTTTTTTTTTTGTTTATTTTGGCAAGAAAACGGTTATGTCTGGCAACATTGCTGGCAGCCGGGTCGTTGACGCAGCCAAGCCAGTGCCAGTGGCTTTCTTTTTGTGCGACCAGCGGCATAAGCGGCAGGGTAGCTGATTTCACTCTCAGATAAATTAAGCGTAATTAACGCTGTCGAACATGGGGAAAAACAGGCCGACATCGCCAGAAGTACAGGCCTGTCTAAGCAGACGGTCCGCTCTACCGTCAAGAACAAGGCCGCTGCTGATAAACGTGACTCCGGTGAGATTGAAAACAGGGCTATCGAATACTCAAAGTTGTGCACCCGGAGGAGAGTCTGCCCTCGTCAGTTTTTTTATGTAATAAAAAACTCGGGTTCAGTGAAGTTCGGTCTTTATTATTCCCACGCATGCATCGTTCCCGTTCCGTTCGGTGAAAAAGGTAGGAAGTGCCTCAAGTAGGGGGGTTGTTTCCCATCCATTGTTTGCAATCTGCCGGTAACCATGCGCAGTCCAACTGGTCTAACTTCCGATTTCACAGCTGTCCGTCATCAGATTATTTCATTACAGCTGTTTCAATGATCAGACTAAAATCGTTAAAAATGTGGAAGCTACCTCGGGAGAATGTCAGGCAGCGATGCGGTTTGATTGACGACGGTTTCGGGAAAACCGCCCTCGTCGTGGAGGGATTTAAAAGAGCCTAGCTAATCCTGATGGCCACGACTTATGTTTTATAGCTGGTCAATAATTGCGCTTAATTATATTATTGCTTTATTTGCTCAGCTTATCATGCGTCTTCACACGCTTGACCGCATGCGCTAGGCCTTTTGCAAGTGCCGGTGCTAAGCTTTGGAAACGGTGTTTACGCGATTCTCTGCCCTTGCGCGAACACGGTGGAGAGGTGCTGGAGGCGTGTAGAAAGAACAGTGTATGTACTATGCATATGCAATATCGTCAAAGTACCCACTTTAGGGATCATCCCCCCCTCCTTGTTGGATACTGCATACTTCGGCTACAGCAGACGTTTTTTTCCGGATTCAGAGGGTCCGTTGTAACGGGCGTAGACTGTAGTTGCTTCGCAGTGCAAAGGCGGGCTCGAAGCCGCGAAAGCACTACCAAGTGTTCTCGAAATCGTAGATGTCCGAATTTGCTGCCCTTCCCAATTAAGTTGCTGCTCATTACTCTTCAACACTGACGGTTTTCATGTATGGTTCTGAAAACATGAGAAAATGTGAATCATTTTAGACTTAAAAATTAAGGTGTGCTGCCCACCACTTTTCTCCCAGTCCGCAGATATTACGAATTTCTCTGTCACCAGGTTGGCAGGTATGCATTTACGACCAGCACAGTGTTTGGGACGAAGCCGTGATGTGGAAAAATCTGCACGTAGTTGAAAACGAAACTCAGAGGTTGATGCTTGTCGACGTTCACTGTTAGTTACCTCTCATAACATAAACTTGCAGTTTATTATTATCTTCCGACTTATACGGTAGCTCTGCTTGGAGGAATGAGGTTAGATGCACTAGAATCGTGCCCTGCAATCTTTCACTGAGTAGCTGTTGCGTGATGAAAAAGTTCAGCACTACGATCCTCCTCCAGTGCAGCACCACCTAACATTTTCGAAAAGAAACAATACCAAACTTGTTGAAGACTCCGTCTGGATAGACAGTTCTGCTAAGGAGCAACACCAGACCTCCAGAGGTACCATCGTATGAAAACGAAACTGGCCGGCGAACAGCTGGCGGCCTGCAAGGCCGGTTTGAAGTGCTGTCCTCGGCTGAACAGATATCTGGCGACTGGGTGTAATCTTTTTGACTTGCACGAGAAGTTGTTATCGCAGAAATCAGGTTAGGGTGGGATGAAATCACGAGCAGCATACTTTTTTCGAGGATCAGTATCGGACGCTGAAGGCGCCATGGCAGATAGGCTTGAAGTAGGGTAACTGCATAGTAGCGCCATGAATATCGCGATGCAGAAACAAAACCAAAACTTTTGTAAACTGTTTGCAAATCTTCCTGTGGTGAGTGGAACTACAACACAGCTTACAACACAAGTGCAAAGGTAATAAAACTGCCTAAAATCATAAAACACCTTTGCAAACAGGCACTGCTTGATATTTTCAGCTGATTTCAGGCGTTATTACTGCGGAGTGCAAACCTGACGATTGAAAATCATCTTCTGGTACACCATTTGTGCCCTGATGACAAGAACCAAATGCTGATGCAGAGTAATTACGAGCAGCACTCCTTCTTCTTTGCTAGCAGTGACGCGCGATGACCACGCCCCTTTACAAACCGCATGTCAAAAATCACATTTTTGTTGCAAAAACGAAAACAAAACTGATTTTGAAAGGGGAGCGTCTGAGGTAACCCTGAATAGCTTTACTTGTTCCAGGAACGGCTGGAACACTATGAAAAGGGGCTCCCAACGTGTCGTTCAAATTGAACGATTTTGAATAGACGCCCCTTTACAAACCACATGTCAAAAATCACATTTTTGTTGCAAAAAGGAAAACAAAACTGATTTTGAAAGGGGAGCGTCTGAGGTAACCCTGAATAGCTTTACTTGTTCCAGGAACGCCTGGAACACTATGAAAAGGGGCTCCCAAAGTATCGTTCAAATTGAACGATTTTGAATAGGTGCAGTAACGAAAGAGTTAAGGAGGCTCACTTTTTGGGCTGGCGAGGTCAAAAAAAGGTACTCATTCAGTAAAAGTATGGTTATTAAAATACATTAAGGTGTCAAGTATCGTTTTAATATAAGTGTGAGTAAGAATTCCGAGTACGGGCTAAAGTTGGGATGCACTTCTGCTCTCTTTCCACCACTTCATGTGAGCACTCAACTACCATGTGCTAGAATTTTACTGAGCTTGTGTCATCTGAAGAGCATGGTGAAATTATACTAATAGAGAAAATCTGCTGAAATTGCCACTTGGTTTCATGTAGAGCTTTGACATTTTAATTGGAAGCCCCCCTGTGCACTAAGGAAAAAGGGCTTCAGTGCACGTAAAAGAATTTCCACCCTTTCTCTGCCTTAGCTGTCTGAACTCTTTCGCTACCGTCGGAAAATTGACCAATTTTTAGTGGTCCAAGAAAACATTTTTTTTCCTGCTAAAAAAATTGGTTAGGCACAAATTACGGGAACACAAAACGCAGATTATTTAACGGCTTTTCCAGTAACACCAGTTTTTTAAATGTTTTTATATATCATAGTTGTGAAAAAAAATCAAAATCAAAATTTTTTTCAAGTTGTAAAAAAGAATGATAACAAAGGAGTTGTGTATATCAAACCGCCGGTAGTAGAAAAAAATTACAATATACATTTTGTACGGAAACATTTCAAAAACACGCCCTAGAAAAAACGTCGACTTGCGCGGAATAGTTTGTCAGATATAAAAAAAATGTTAGCACGCACGGTGCTCGTGTCATGCGGTGAAGCCCAACCTTCAATTCAAAATGGGCAATTTCGGGTGGTTGCCTGGAATAAATCTGGCGGCTTGACATTATCAGAGGCACCAATTTGCCCTCACATAGCGTAAAAACATCATGTCAATGACTGACTTTGCATTTACAGCGAGCACAATATTTGGGACAAGCACGCGATGTGGAAAAAAACATGCATGAAGTTGAAAACGGAACGCCGTGGTTGGTGCTTGTTGACGTTCACGGTCGGGTATCTCTCAAAACATAAAGCTGAGCTTTATTATCATCTTCTTGCTCGCAATTGTAGCCTTGCTCGCAAAACTGAGGTACGATCCGCTAGAATCGTGTTCTGCGATCTTTGGCCGAGTAGCAGTTGCGCGATGAAAAAGATCAGCACAACGAGCCTCCTCCATTGCAGCGGCACCTAACATTTTTCAAATGAAGCAGTACAAAAACTTATCGGAGACTCCGTCCGAATAGACAGTTCAACTAAGCAGCAACATTAGACACCCGGATATACCCTCGCATGGAAAGGAAACTGGGAGGCGAACAGCTGGCAGTGTAAGGCCGGTTTGAAGTGCTGTCCTCTGCGGAACAGATATCTGGCGACTGGGTGTGATCTTTTGACTTGCATCTGAAGTTCTTATCGCAGAAATCGGGTTTGGGTGGGAGGAAATCAGGAGCGGCGTGCTTTGTTCGAGGATCAGTCGCGGACGCTCCAGGTGCCATGGCAGGTAGCCTTGAAGTTGGGTAACTGCATGGTAGCGCTAAATATGAATTTCGCGATGCAGGAACGAAACCGAAACTGTTGTAAACTGTTCGCGAATGGTCCTGGGGTAAATAGAACTACCACAGAACTTAGAACAACGTGCGCAAAGGCAATAAAACTGCCTAAAATCATAAAGTAGCTTTGCAACCAGGCACTGCTTGACATTTTCAGCCGATTTCTGGGATTATTACTGTCATAGCGCGAACCTGACGATTGCAAATCCTTTGCTGGTTCACCATTCACGCCCTGATAGTAAAAAAACAAACGCTGGTGCAGAGTAATTACGAGTGGCACGCATTCTTCATTGGTAGCAGTGACGCGCGATGACCACGCCCCTTTTCCACACCCAGGTGATTGAAAAGCGTGTCAAAAATCACGTTTCTGTTGCAAAAATGAAAACAAAACTAATTTGGAATGGCCGTTTTCTGATCTAACTCCGAACAGTTTTACTTGTTCGAGCAACGCCTGGAACGCTATGTAAAGGCGCTCCCAAAGTATCGATCAAATTGATCGATTTTGAATAGGCGCAGTAGCGAAAGAGTTAAAGGCAGCTGATCTCGGTAACTTGACTGTCACCTGCGTTAAAGTGGCACTAGTAACTTTTATGCAACAGGCAATACTAGTGCCAGTTTATTGTGTTTGAATGGCAAGTTACCTTATTAAGTAACTTGCCTTTTGGCAACCCTTGCCAGCAGGCTACACTTGCCAGCCTGACCAATCAGGCCTTGTTAGTATTGTTAAAAGGCCATGAAGACAAAACGCAAGTTTGGTTGATTTCAACATTGCCCCGTTAGAGCAACACTGATACCTCTTTTAATGGAAAGCTCATTGAAATAAGCTACAGGGTAAGCTATATGCACCGACACGCTACTACGATATAATAAGTGATATGATAATACAATATTGTTACGTCTTAGTAAGTGCAGGTGTAGACAATGGGGTGGCGATGCACCCAGAGCCTCTAAATAAGCTACGCTTAATAACGACACTGATGCACGGCGGCAGCCATTTTGGTGCCTGACGCCAGGGTGGCCAGCTTTATGCGCCCTGTTGCGGCTGACATTGACAGGCGGCATTGGTCCGGGCGCCGCTTGGCAACCATGAAAGCTATGTTTACGTTTGGAAGATTTAGAGACAGCGCGCCAGTGCGATGGGGTCAGACTCGGTTACGCTAGCATAGCTTATTTAGTGGCTCTAGGTTACACTAGAGCCACTAATTAAGCTACGCTTTTTAAGTGGCTGTATGTTACGCCAGCCCACTGTCATTCTTTCCCAGTGGGAAGCGATGCAGGCGTTTTCCACCTTCCCGCCGGTTGAAACAGCCCAGTACAGAGTAGCATGGCATCGCTACTCTGCTTGAGGGCTTAAAAACTCACTCTCAACATGTTATACAGCCGAATCGTGCTCTGAAAATCATGACTTATCGAAGAGCGCGTGCGCGGCAACACAGAGGCACCAAAATGTCAGCGCCCATAGGTCTTCCGGGGTAAATAAATGTCACGTGACGCGGTTCAACCAATGGCCGCTGTTGGTGGCATACAACAATGACAGAAAAAAATGCCGATTCTCTGAAACCTGGTCTAGTGGCTCTAGATCCACCTATTTATTACGCATGGGGCTTAACTAGTAAAGGCAGATGGCTGACAAGAATCCTGCGCTCGTGTTTTGTGCTAGAGTGATCTAGCACGAGGCACGGGCGCAGGATTATGCCCACGAAGGGGGATTGTTCTGGTATCTACACTACATTTGCCCGTCCAGAACTTCCAATCCAGAACTTGGTGTACAGAGTTGATGTATATATTGAATCATAGCTTAGGAATGTGGAAGCATTTTGTATATCTTCATCATCATCATCACCACCAGCCTATCTACTCCCACTGCAGGGCAAAAGCCCCTCCCATAGATCTCCAATTATCACTGTCCTGTGCTAACTGCGACCAATTTATCCCCGCAAACTTCTTGATCTCATCTGCCTATCTAACTTTCTGCTGCCCCCGGCCATGCTTGCCTTCTCTAGGGATCCACTCTGTTACCCTTAGTGACCAATGGTTACCTTGCCTTCGCATTACATGCCCTGCCCACACCCATTTCTTCTTCTTAATATCTACTATTTCCTTAACGTGCGTTTGTTCTCTGACCCACTCCACTCTCTTCTTGTCCCTTAATCTTAAATTTCCTAAAATAATTTTTAGGCTCGGTAAAATATATTTTTGTGCATTTTTGTTGTTTCATTGACCAATAAGCTGCCAATAATTAAACCTCTCACAAAACTGCTGTTATGTGTTTGAAAGAGAAATATGTAAGCTACAATTTCATGCATAGCAATGCTAAATGTGTCCAGTAGCTCAAAAGAAAAAGAAAATTTTTCTGAAAGCACTCAAAATCGACCATTTTTCCGTGGTCATGAAAGGCGCTTTATTAACTTGTGCGTCTGTGACTGATATGCAGTTGACTTCTTTGTTGCTTGTGCTGATCATTTGTAGCATTTGGTGACATAATGTGGAAAAGGGAGGCGTTGCTGCTTTCCTCGAGGAAGTGATTGTGCTCCCCTGGTCACTTCTGTTGTGGGTGGGGGTGCTGCAGGTGGCCGTTCCTCCGCCCACTGGGCAGTTGACGATGGCGACGGCTACCGTGTACCCGCACCTGAGGCACCAGTATGCGCAGTATGCGGCTAAGAGGAAGTACGACGTTCCGCCACCCTCACTTCCTGTGCCGACTGCGGTGGCTCTTCCGGTGGCTCCCGTCGTTGCCGAGGTGGCATCGGCTGCCAGCACCTCTGCTGCTTCGGCTGCCACCAGCCCTCTCTCGGTTCTGCCAGCCACAAGCGCGACGGCTCTCCCGGACACCTCGGTGCCGCCGCCCAACCTGGCTGTCCCTCCACCCACAAACTTGGTGCCGCCACCTACTGCAGTGAACACGGCTGTGCCTCCTCCCACACACACAGTTGGACACCCTCCCCCTTCCCACCACCCTGTTGGCCACCCTCCTCCTACCCACACAGTTGTGCCACCGCCCACAAACACTGCGGTTCCACCACTGACCAACACAGCCGTGCCGCCGCCTCCCACGGACACCTCGGTGCCACCGCCAAACTATAATGCAAATGACAGCTGGAGGCAAGTGTGTGATTACTACTTGAACAAGTTTAAGCTTGCCACTTAAGGCATTACTAAACACTGCAACAAAAGTGGCTGTGTCGTATCTGTTTTGCACCCTGAAGACTTGTAAAACATGCCAGGGATGCATTGCCCTGTTGAGTACCTGTCAGTGATACTCGCCATTTTTCTTCACATTGGATTGGAAAAGCGTTTATTTGACCTGCAGTAAAGTGCACGCGCTTTAGACACAGCCTACTCTCTTTATAAATAGAGCCTGTGTTATGCTAACTGCATAGCCGCACAATTTGTTGCTAACCTGCATACACTTTATTGGATTATTGTGTGCCCGGCAGTCTTGATGATTGCCAGTAACCCGCTTTGGTTCTTTTCTTTTCCATTTCTCTCAGGTTCCGTGTTCCACCACCGTCCATGAATGTGCCCCCACCTCTGTTCCCGTCTGCCGCCGCCACCGCCGCTGCCTCCTCTTCGTCTTCCCACACTGCATCAGCCCCTTCATCCTCAGCATCATCATCATCATCATCATCGCCGCCGCAGTCGGCGAGTTCGTACACTGCCCACAGTGAGGCAAACGCATCTCCGCCAGGCACGAAGCAGACAGCGACATCGCAGTCTTTGTCAGCAGCCACAACAACAGCAGCTGCATCAGCAGCGGCAGCAGCTTCCTCGTCTAGTCTCACGCCCCTTTACTATCGAAGCTTGCGCCCTCAGGCCAAGTCGTCCTACCTGAGCAGTTACCAGGCCTCTGCACTCCCGGAGGAAGACTTTGACAACTACCCAAAGCCGACATCTCAGACCAATGGTGGCAGTGTCACGAGCGCTGCCTCCTTGAGTGGCTCTTCCTCAGGGAGCGCCTCAAGCAGCAGTGGGACAGAGGCCTCATCAAGTGGGGCCAAGAAACCGGACTGGGAAGCGATGCCACCTCCTTCGCAGACCAAAGCCACGCCACCGAGGACCACTTTGGGTATGATGCAGCAAAAACATTGTCTTGAGCCCCCCCTCCCCTTGAGACATTGTTCCCCTTTGGTTCCTTGCACATTCATGCTCGTGGCATCATTTTGGCATTGCTGTTTATTAGGCAGTGTAGTTTACCTTTCCCCCCTCCCCTTATTTTGTCTTTCTGCATGCTCTCTTGAGCACTTTTGCTGGAAGTCCACCCTACCCTTGTGTTTGAAGACGTTCTACCATGCGACAGGGTTGTTGTAGCACTCTGGGGGGCTTGTGCACTAGTGCACTCGTACATGTGGTTTACACTGGCGTTGTTCCCGTAACTTGCCGTTGCTTGGGAAGGCCATACCATACGTGTGACTTTGTAAGTGGCTGCTGTGACTGTCCACATTCTGCTGCTATGTGGGAGAATTATCGTTATTCTTGTAGTCTATTGCCAAGACAACTGTTCTACTTGCAGCAAGGTAGCTAAACTTTATAACAAGGCAAAAAGTCTGCAATTGCAAAGGCGTTCGCTCCAAGAGATATCCTGGTAACTTCGCTGTATCTAACTCTGGAAAAAAATGCACGTTCAGTAGTTACTGGCTTAATTTTAGTCACACTTCGCACCACTGAATTAGTAGTTTGGTTGTGTTTCAAAAGGCTATCTCGGGCTGGCAGTCGTAGGCAGCTGCATTTAATTACAGCCACAGATGCCCGATGCTGTACTGTCAAAGACTGTATGGCGCTGAACGAGGGCTTGATGTTTTTACCTGGGTTTGTCATTTATGCGGGGAAGGTGAATATTTGTTCTCTATTTATTTGTTGTTTTTGTACCGTGTGCCACAGACCTTCCCCCCGTTTGTTTTTATTTGCCAACGTCGGGCCCATTTCAGCGCTTCAACAAAGAGCACAGTTATGTTGCACATGTCTAACAGAGTTTGCTTTCCAACAGACGTGCGGTGGCAGCTGTGTGGGGCAGTGTGTGCTGTGGAAGAGAATGACAATAATCCCGTTGCTTTTCAGGCATCTAGATGTTTGCCACCTGGGCCTCCTAGGCAGTCACGCTAGAGCAAGTTCAAGACTGGGTGGGGCTGCGATATTAGTTTTGGCTTGGCAAACTCTCTTCTGGTGCTGACACATCTTACACGACAATATTTATTGGTGACATATGGCAGAATATGGTGCAGCAAAATAATCTTCAGGCCGGAGTTATTATATGGTATATAAGTATAGCAGTGTAGTAAAGCGTGTCCTGGGAAAAAAATTGTGGCCCGATACTAGATTATTACTGTGGCTATATTGAATTGGGAATTTGAGCAGTAACTACCCTTGGTTAGTTGAAACACAGTGGGCAAGTTTAGGTGTTCATTTTCTGTTGCAGGCACAGTTTTTGAGTTAGGTTCATTGGAAGCATTACAGTGCAACAGTGCTGAACAATGAACGAGAAAAACAGCGCCATGAAGGGGGCCTTTCTTTTTTGTTCAGCACTGTATGTCTAAATATGGCTCGTGCCCAAATATTAACCCTTTAGACGGTCATAAATTCAGTCCTGATTGGTCAAGGCAATGAAGTCAACTTTCGTTAGATTACCTTGTGCTTCTCCAAGCTGAGTGGACATTTTGAAGTGCCGTAGGAAGCAGCTGTTGATTCTCATGCACAGCAAGGGCTAAAATAATGCTGTAGCCATTATTCATAAAGTTGACCAAAATGCATGGTGAAACCTTTCTTCAATTGAGCACGCATGCTCACAAGTGTGTATTTGTATACTTTGATTACCACAGTCCAATGTTGGCGCGACCAAAGCACTGCCCTAGTGCTTTTTGCAGCTTCTACTGCTTTGTTTTACCAACCTCATTCTGCGAAAAGCGAAAAAAAGGTGAAAAGGGAAAGCGCCCGTGTGTACGAGATTTCGGCGCACGTTAAAGATCCCCAGGTGGTCAAAATGAATCCGGAGCCCTCCACTATGGCGCGCCTCATCGCCTGCGTGTGTCAGTGCGTTAAGCAGCACAATCAATTAATCAACACCCACCTCATTGTAGTTCGACAAAATAACCGAGCACAAGTAGCACTTTGGGTATGATAGGTGCTTTTGGGCAGTTAGAGAGGACAATTTCTCGCTGGGCATTGTAATTGGTGGTGTAGCTGTGGTAGCTGTGAGGAAGCTAAATAATATGAGCACTGGCTTCAGTCAACATGAACATGGCTGCTGGAGAGGGGTGAAGCCTACTATCCTGTTATTTTTTCGTGCTGCTGATACTGTAGGGATAACAGAATTGTGCCAATATTTGTCCATGCAAAACATTTGTTTCTAACACACATTTCGAATTGTGCGAGTTCTTAAAAAAGAAGAGTGCCGTCTTTGTGTGTTTTCCACTCATATTTCCTTTGTTTGTTGAGCAGGCCCTAAAGTGCTTTCTTTCCCTCTTTTTTTTGTTCATTTCTTTCTCTTTCATGTGTCCTGCTGGTGGCGATGGCTTCTTCATGCACGTCTTCTCTGGCCAACACCAAACATCTGGTACTCGTCGCTCTGGGTTCTTCACAATATATGGCGAACCATACCTGCTGCGTGAACCATATCACCTGCGACTAACATGAACCTATTCTTTTTTTCCTTCTGTCGTCGGTGGATGTTTTGAAAATGCCGGTACTATTGTGTGTGCGGTGCCATTGATTTGTTGATATTTGACATTTTGTGATTTGCTCATCCTTGCACTTCGAAATTGTTGTTTGGCGGCGTGATAATTGGCCGGGTGATGGACCTTATTTGGCCCGTTTTTTTGGGGGGGGGCTGAATTATTTTTTTTTATTGCATTGCATTTGTGCTTGTCTCTCTGGTGTGCGTTTGCTGGTTGGGGCGGGGTGGCTCGTGTGCTTCTCTGCTGGCATTCAGGTGCCGTGTCGTACGTTTACCCGAGCTTGAAGCGACCTGCAGAATCCACGCCCTCCACAGACTGGAAGCGACCCAGGGGAGCCCTGTGAGGTGAGAACTTTGCTTGAGGGGACGCTTGAATTGTTCCTTTTGTCCTCCTAAGTGCATCAGAAAAGGGGTGAATGCTGAACCTTTAAGCTGGGTCCTGATGTTGAAATATAGAAAAACATGGACCGACTTACTGTGAAAACCGGCTTGTAATATGAAAGCTAGAGCCACTAAATAAGCTACGCTCTAATGAAAGCTTCTTCCTCCACATTCAGGGGTGAGACAGCTGCGCATATTGCGCACTTTTGATAAAAATCTGCTTTCGTGCGCCAGGCTGCTCCAAAAGCTTTGAAATTGCAAAAATTGCGCCAAACTGCTCCAAAACAGTCTGAGAGCCGAGGAATTTAACGCTCCCGCCAGTTTCAGTGGGGAAAAATGCTTACTGACAGCATAATTTTCCAGCACCCCCAAGGTGATCCTGTTTGTAAAAGTTTAATTGATTGATCATACAATAAAACACCCGCATAAAATTGTCCCCAAGATAGTTTTTTCGAAGGTCACCATGTCGGGTTGCACATGTTATATTCTGTGAGTTTTTTAAAGTTTTCCAATGGAAAACAATTGCAAAGTCCTGTAGAAAAAATACGTGTGTGTACTCAGGCGACAAACTACTGGTTAAAATTGATGAAAAGACGGCAATTTTCGGAGCGCCGTATATCTCCAGAATATTGGAAAACATGGCTGTCGGGCGAAGCAGTTGCTCATGGTTCAGGCAGAGTGCTCTTCGCCGATTTCTACTGTGGTTTTGGTTATGGGGGTGGCTGGGTTTTCATTTAGTCGTTTGATCTGTTGAGGGAAGTTGCGTGACTCGAAGAACGGGAGTTCATCAAAAACAACGTGGGGCCCGTGAATTCGCCGTGTTTCGGCCTCGAGTGAGAGGCGCGGTGCGTGCTTGAAGTGAAAGTTCGGACTCATTGCGGTGTTATTATAAAATGCTGAGTTATTGCTGCCTTTGACAGCGAGCTTGCGAGTGGCGGAAATGGGACGATCGACACTGCAGAAGTGGTGGTGCAGGCTACATTGCCGCAAAATGTTCAAGCAGTGGCCGATAGCGGGATGGGCTATTATTGCACGCTAGTAATAATGGTTCATCTATCTGAAGTGAAATATAATGCCAAGAGGGAGGTGGATAAACATACCAACGTTATTCAAATTGCGATCGTAGTGAATGCGCACCTTTGGGATTGAAATGGGAGGACTGGTGGGGTGCGAAGGTTGTCACCTCGCTTTGCGCAACTTTTGCCATGCATCTACAATTGTGTGTAAAGCCGAGTCTAGGATTACAAAAATAATAATTTCAGCGTTCACATAACAATGAAAATGCCTTAGTTTTTCGATTCAATGTTTTCAACGGCATTCCATGCTATGTATGCATAGAGCCTAAGAATTTATAAATGGCTTGTAAAAAGGTAGTGCAGTTCGTGCCTTGTGATACTCTAGTAGAAAAAAACTTCATTGAAAGGCTGTTTCAGTGTTATGTACGTTGAAAACCCATTAAAAAGTGCACTCCCCCCCGAGTTGCCAAAAATTTGATTTTTAGGCTCCTAAGATGACGTGATAAACGTCATCATTCTGCTCCAAATCAAGGTTCTTCTGCTCCAAAATCGAGATTTTGCTGCTCCAAAAACTGCTCCCAAATCTGATTCAGCTGTCTCACCCCTGCGCATTGTACTATATACACTACATTCGGGTTATTTTAATCATTATCAGTACACACATTTATTCAAACAAAACCTTGCTTGTCACACTTCTGTAAAATACATCTCTGCATGTTTCTTTTTTGTTTTACAGGTAGGCAGCACGTGTGCAGCAGTGACGTGAAAGTTCATTGCTGGAAATTGCGCGCCTGCGGACACCGAAGTAGGGTGGGTCTCCCAGGCAGCGTTATGCTGTCTGGCCTGAGGCTTGCAGAGAGGAACATCATCTAGACCGCTCTCTTGTTCAGGCCACCTTAAGACATTGTGCATAGAGGATTTTTAATGTAAATACTTTGGCGACAGTACTCTGCTCATCCCCTCCCTTCCTTTTCGGCCTTTTGGAGGTGTGGTGTGACTGAAGACTTGCAGTTGACTGGCCTTTTGCTTTCACTGTGCTTCCTTTGTCAAAATAAAGTTCTGAACTACTCTGGCTGCGAGGCTTTGTCATCTGGCCATCATCTTTTATCGCTTCCCTCAGTGGGCTTTGCTAGTCTGCTCACATCGCTGGGCCTTGCAAGCCGCTCGTGCTGTTGTCAAATTGAATGCGCTGGAGTGCTCTCATGGGACTGCCAAAGCCACTCACAACATCTGGGTCCACCGTTGGCGCCATTTGAAGGGCAAGGGGAGTAGCTCAACTGGCGTAACCAAAACTACTTCCCCCCTACAATGCACCTGCCTACACTGTGGACTGCTGGAATCTACCGAATCATGTAGCTGTAACGTTGCGCAAATTTATGATGCCGTCGTCTCTGCCTAAAGGCCCACTGCCATTTTTGCGGCTGCGTACACTTTTGTAGTGTAGGTCATTAAAGGGACACTGAAGTGATATGTAACGTTGCGCAAATTTATGATGCCGTCGTCTCTGCCTAAAGGCCCACTGCCATTTTTGCGGCTGCGTACACTTTTGTAGTGTAGGTCATTAAAGGGACACTTAAGTGATATGTAAACATTGCGGGATTACTTTCGCAAATTGTAGTCCGGAGTCCCCAGGCCATGTTTCGACCACCCTGGGCGCGTTTACGCGATTTTATTTAATAGAAAAATTAATTCGAAAATGCTGTCCTCTCTTTACGCTCGCCCATTTTCTGCGGCGTTTTCGTGTGACGTCAGGAGGGGATAAGCTGGCAATTGGCTGCGCTACTGCACGGCTCCCCGGCCTTCAGACAGAGTCAGTCGGCCCAGCGTTTCGTCCGCCAGCCGCCGACGGGTCGTCGCAATTCGTTCGCTCAGTTGAAACGAAGCCAGGACACGCTTGAGAATGGTAGAATTTGCCTTTCTTTACTTGGTTAGTTTGTACACTGTATCTAGCTCCAAGTCAAGGTCGCTTCACACAAGCGCTGCACAAGCGCACATGCGACGCTTCGCTGACTGGTATGCCAGTGGGAAAATATAAGGCCTCTTGAAGGCGGGAGAAGAGTCAGCGAAGTCAATATAGGTACTAAAGAAATAAAATAAACATATTTTTACCGTACAGCGTAAAACTAGGGTGCGGTAAGCACGTTTTTGCGCTGGGCGAACAAGCACAGCGGTCAGCACGACTACGCATCTGCGAACGCTTTTCCGTCTACGAAATGCAATTGCTAGACGTGAGCTATTGTGGAAACTCGGGCGACGCTTACTGCACGAGCGCAATACAACAAATAGTCACCTAAGCTGCTTGAAATGCCAAAACTAAATAAAAGTGTAAACTGGTTGTACAATATATACCCTATATTACCAATGCCAGCAGAGCCCGATCCGTGGCCGAGTGGTCTGGGTTGGTAAGTTTGCCGCCGCAAGTATTTTGCAAGTCACGAGTTCGAATCCCCGCGGGTACGTGCTTTTTTTTTCTGTAAGTTAACTTTTTCGTTTTCCGCCGATGTTTTCTATATTGAGTTCGCCTTTTTTTGGGCCGCAACGTTCATGGCTCCACGAACTAAATCACAAAACGCGCGCAGGCTGGCACTGGCGCGCTAGTGAGTTCTCGTTGGCGTGCTGTTGCCATAAGCACCGACTGCTTGCAGGCAGTGGGCACAGGCCAGAATGAACAGACGCTTGGCCTGGTGCGAACACGCTTTTTACGACACAGGCATGAGGGAGGCAAGCTCCAAATATGGGGGAAAAGCGCATGACATTTGGGCGTCTGCGGGTACGCGGAGGGCGTTCATGCACTGCGTAGGTTTCGGCTAGTGAATGCTACGATTCCAATCCGTCCTAGGAGGCTTATCTTTATGCATTTTTACAGCTGACAACATGGCAGAAGCGCGGTACGATGATTACTGAGTTATTGAGAATGCCCATCCAACAACGCCAACGGTTGTGTTTTACAGAACCGAAACTTGTTTGGTTGCTCACCTTGGGCATCGTCCAATCACGGTGCCCGCTCCTCCTAACGTCACAGCTTTAGTTGGTGCGGCCGCCGCAAACCGCGCATGGTAGTTTTTCTTCTTTCGCGCTTTGTAAAATAATTACCGATTTGTCAACCGAATAAACGATGAAAAGTGTGCTAATTTGAGCCAGTCTACGCAGTGCAAGCAAAAACGGGAGCTTGACAAATTCACTTCAGTGTCCCTTTAAAGGAGCCATGAAGAGAAAACACAAGTTTGGTTCATTCAAAAGATTGTCTCGTTAGAATCATACTGACACCACTTTTAACGTAAACTTCGCTCAAATAAGCTACATAATTAGGAAAAACGGGAATGGTCATGCGACCCACCAGCTCATTTCCCGCAACAGAACCTGTGATGTCACATGAGCTAAGCTCTGCGATTGGCGGAGGCTGGCAGAAGCAGACGCAAATTAGGTAGATATTACAAACTAGACGAACGAGCGATTTGTGCTTAAATTTAGGGCACATTCTTTACAAAGCAATAAGAATGATGGGACAAACAGTGGAAGTTACGAAAGCACATGTAAACATAGAAGTACTGATGCGTTCTGCTGTTCGTACTGCGCACAGCATGCTTGGTTTAGCTACAGCACTTCGGGGCTTGGGGTTGTCTCAGACGACACTGGCCGATTGACGCAAGCAACGGTGTCTTAGTGACCCCATTTGTCGAGCGAGCACTGTTTCAGGGAACGAATATTTTCTCCCAGAACAAAAACAAGCCAGGTTTAAATGCGGGCAAAAACAAACCAAACGCTTGCCACGGTATGGTGGCGCCATCTAGGTTACGGAACGTAAAGAAACGCGGGAACAAACCAACACCGTTGTACAGGGTGGAGACAACCTTTGAACGGTCCCGTGCCACCGCAATTGGGCCAACGGGCTCAACGCGTTATTCTTTTCGTTTCCCACGAGACCTAGCAACGCGAAACAGACAATATGATTCAAACTTCTTCAGTAAACCGCGTTGCGGCGATAATTTTAGCGCGGTTTTGACACAATGACTTGCTTCGGCGGCGAGCGAGCAACCGGAAATGGCGGCGCCAGCGTATACGTGTCTCTACCCTGTACGGCGGATGCGTGAATGAAGGTATTCTAGGCCAACGTTCTTATATCTATAAACGTTGCTCTAGGCTGCAGAGCGGTCGGTTCCTGTGATGTCATTTGGGACCATAGAGATAATATACTGGGTCTATTCGATTCAGCCTGCACCTCTTGAACCAGTTCACAGCGGTGCAAAGCGGGTTCCGCCATCGGCGGAACCAGACCTGCACATTTTTCGTCTGCTTCTGCACCTCCTCGGCAGGGAGTGCAGGCAAAGCCATAAACCCGTCCTGCACTCGTCGGCACCACCGGTGAATCGAACGGCGCGGTTCAGGTGCCGCGAGCTGCACCGCTGAAACGAATGGCGAAGTGCGGCACCGCCTGAACTGGTTCACGCGGTGCAGGTGAAACGAATAGACCCACTGACTGTTTGGGACCACGAAAACGCACGATTGAGCGGGAAAATCAAAACTTTAACCTAAATTGTTTAATTTCTCAGTGAATAAAGCACCCTTTGTATCCGGACAAGCGCTGGGGGCACTATAAAACACGAAATCTTTCGAATAAAACCAACTTGCATTTTCTCTTCATGGCTCCTTTAAAGGGTCATCGAATTGTAAAAACAAGTTGGCTTCTAACAGTACATCAAAGTGTGTGGTGAATACCAACACACCAATGGCAGCAGCAGCAGTTGCCTCTAAACACGAAGTGCCAAAAGCGTGTACTATTTAAAGGGACCCTGCAACACTCTTTGAGCAGTGCAAGTAAACCTGCGCGACGTTTAGATTACACTGCCGGGAATACCTGAGCCAAATATTACACGTGCACGTGAAGCGGTGAGCGCGCAAATCGATGTGAAAGACGCTGAAAAACCAACCGCTCTCTCTTCAGTTGTCCTCATTATGCATGGCCTAAGGGACGTAGGCCACGGCTGCCCGATCGGCTGTCACTGGTCAACTTCGCTGCTAGATTCTCCCATTTCCGTCGTCGTGATCGCTGCGTACGAACCTCTTCTATGCCTGAACCTGTAGGCACAGTTTTGCCGTTTCTTTTGTGTTTTGAGTGCGCTCGGAGTTTGAGTGATGAGCTCAATACTTCCCTTTCAACGCGACCACTCGACTACAAACGTTTATTGCTTCAAAAACGCCCCACCAGCCCGAGCGCGCACTTGCGAGCAGGCACCCATGCCTGCTTTTTTGTGGCACCAGACCGGAAATAGGCCCCTCCGCGTTGCGGAGAAAAGGAGAAAACTACCCGGCATGTGATATATCGAAGGCCGCCGAAGAGAACGCCGCGAGCCGCCCCCCTCTCCGGGAGAGAGCGCGCAGCTTTCGTCTGCTTTCGTCGCGTTGCCCGCGGTTGAGTTGAGAGGGAACGATTGTGCGCGATTTCTCATCGCGCGTAGTTTCGTTAATTGTGAACGGATTTTCATAATTCTTGCGGGAGGAGATTTCTGGGACAATAGACTTTATCCCAAAATACATTACTAGTAGTCGATGGCAAGTGTTGCAGGGTCCCTTTAACACTAACTTATGAGCGCGCGCGTGTGCAAGCGCAAGCGTAAATACCTTAGGACAGGTCTGCGAAGTCGTGCTTTTTCCAGTTCACCAGTTGGGGAGATTGAAACCCACAGGTCCCACATCTGAAGTAATTTCAACAACTCTGCCGTGATTATTTGCTGATCAGAAGGCATAACTAGTGGTTCCTTTACGTAGGTGTTAGGGCCTGTTATCCAAGAGTTGGAAAAAAAATTCACAATGCTTTGTTAATTTCACTCAATCCTTGCATTCTTGCATAACACATGCTATTGCTGGCAATTGCCGTGTTCGGATGGGTCTCGGCTGCATTTTAAGCGTTCACCATGCCGGCACTGCAACATTGATAACTAGTACCATGCTGTTGCCCTTCTATTATGTCCCCTAGAAACATGCTGTCCGGTCTAGTTTCCTGCTGTGCCTCTATTACCCTTACCACGTTTGCCACCGAGACATTCGTCGAAACAGTATTTTTTTGTTGCCTAAAAAAAGGTTTTCTGTAAGTTTAGAAGTGAAAAAGTGGCGTCGTCTGCTTGCACGCCAGTGCGGGGGCAGGCAAGCAGTGGCATTTGCACTACTGCTTATGCCTGAAATTTTGAAATGCCAACAAAAACGTATTCAGCCCCGCATAGGGCACCTTGAGTAATCTTGGTTACGGTACTGGCGACACCGCGGACCCCGAGCCCCCATACTCGCGCTGTATCCTACCGTGGCTAGGAGTTGTAAGGTGAAGGGCAGAAACCACGAACGGTGGCCGTCGGAGTCCAGGTCAAGCTCCGGCGGATGAGCTCCCGTCTGTTTACCAGGCAGGGAGCTCTGGGACCTCCTCAGCTATCAGGGTAAGGTTGCGGAAGAAAGTACCCCCGTTCCCTGCTTTATACTATACAGTCGAACATGGATATATCGAACACGGGTATGTCGAATTATTGTCTATATCGAACTCATAAATTATCCCCTTGAAAATTCCGCGTAAAAGTATAGGAATTCGTACGTTTATATCGAACCGTATTTTTCCCGACATTGGGTATATCGAACGCCGCGCGTGCTGGAAGGTGCTCTTCGGCGGTCGCTGCACCCCCGATTGAGGTTGAGTAGGATGTGGAGGAATGCGCGGGCAGGACGAAGACTATCTCGCGGGACTAATTCCCCCTCAAGTCCGCGAAAAATCGTTTTGGCAAAAGAAAAAAAAAAGATTTTGGGCATCGCCAGTGTTCATAATCACTTGCCGTGCAGTCCAGACGGGCGGCGTACAATTCTGCTCGAACTCTCATGCCAATGTTTTCACAACAGACTGAATATAATTAGGTTCACTAGTCCGAAACAAACACGTAGAAAAAATCGCGAACGTTAAGCAACGTGAGCAAATGTAGCAGGAGAATACAGAATGCACGGACTAAAAATGTTTGAACAGCAGTGCACAAGTAGCTGACACTTCATGCTGAAGTCGGCATGTCACTCGAGTGCAATGAGCCGCTGTGGCTGGAGGTAGTCTGCTTGACACCGTCGGGGATTGAGGTCCTGTGAAAAATTACTCGTTGAGAAGAACTGGCACTTGTTCTCTGGGTTCATGGGCGACCCAGCACGACAAGAGAAAGCCCTGGCGAAGGGCTCAAAGTTTCGCATGGCGGCCGTGCAAATGGGCGAGGAGCTGGGTCCGCTGTCTTCTTTCGAGCAGGTCACGTGACACGCGGTCAAGAAAAACACCTGCTCGGCGCTGTAGCTCGGCAGGTCTTTGAGCCGTAGGTCTTGGCTTTCGTTGCGAAACTGGACGTAAGCGGTGTGGGCGATCTCGAGCGCCGGAAGCAGCGGAAAGGCCAACTTCGCGTCCGTTGGAGCGGGGCATCGGGCGAGGTCCCACAGAGCTAGCCCAGATGATTCGGAGTCGTCGGTGTTGTTCGCTACTGTAAGGCTATCATTTGTTGATGCGTTGACGGCGGCGTTGCGCGGTTTCCATGGCGATGGTGTCACGCCGTCGCGCACCAACCAGGTGAGGGCATTGAGCGCCTCGGCCACCTGTAAACGGTACGAGAGCGCCAGCTGAAACATTTTCCAAAGAACTTGTCAAGAAAGCATAAACCCAACTTTCCACCTAGCTGCATACTTCCCTATGCTCTCTACGTCAAAAGAAGCTATAAAAGCCTTACAGGACAAAAGCCTAATGAAGAATGAGGGACATATGCCATAAGGCTGGTGATGTAGAACTATTAATAAATTGGCTCTGGATCCTACCGACAGCTGTTCTAAGCTATCAAAGGTGATGAGAAACTATACATAATTTTACGCAGCTGAATATCAAAAGCGTTATCGGTAGTTCTGAAGTCACATGACTAGTCACCGTCTTTGAAAGTTGGCGTAACCTGCATTGGCGCTTATGTATGGCACGCCATACCGGCCCCGGGAACCGCAGAAATAGGTAAGCTCAATGCCGGTGTACGCCAACCATATAGGACCGCTATGGGGCTCCCAATCAGAACGGCAACCAATAACGTTTTGCAGCTATGCTTACGTAACACCTACTAAGAAACACAAGAAGGCCATCAACCGTTTGCGATCCCGCTACTGAAAATCACTTCTACGGGTAGGGTAACACTTCTCCGTCTGCACTACGACGCCGCACCATGACAAGACCAGAATATTCGAATTTCATCAGACATTCGACTACATATCCGCCCAGCACCCGTACCCCGAAATACGCATTTTATTCTTACCAAACAACGGCGCACGTCCCGAGCTCGCATCATTCATAAGAGCCAACCCCACTTGCCATGCACTCGATACACAGGTTCATCGCCCTACCTCCATCAGAAAACACACAGCCAGCGTCGGTAAGACAAGGCACAGAACGCACAGCAGTAACCATCCTCAGCACTTCCATCGACAGGGCCTAATTGACTGCCATCGCCTTTGCTGCTACAACCGGCGAGAAATTTCTGATTAGAATGACTCCAGCCCGACTGCCGCATCTCATAACCGGCTCTGACCCTTTTCTGACAAGGAAAACCATTACCAGATAGTCACACCAACTGGTCACCAGGTCACGAGTACTTCATGAGAAACGAGGCGTCAAACGCCGCTGCCTGTGCCTATTTACAGTGGAACGTTTCCCGAGAAGGACAGTACTGCTGAGGAAAGACGAAGACGATGAGCTTGTATAACACACTGTCAACACTATTAGCTACGAGAAGACGAAGTGGAATAAAGGCTTTCTGAGCGGCGCCAGAGCCCCGGGTCCAGTTCCCCAACAAACGGCTCGACCGAGTAACCTCAAAGCCAGCAACACAGACACACACATGCACGCGCACAGCACACACACACTCAGTCGCTTAACACACACACACACATACCACCCACGCGCACCAAGCACACATACACACACATGCATAGACACACACTACACACACGCTCACGCGCATGCACACACACACGCACGCACATACACACACGCGCACAACACACACACACCCGCGCGCACAACACACACACACACTCCCACGTGCACAACGCACGCATACACACACGCACGCGCACAACGCACACACACATACACAAACACACACAGGCACGCGCACACGAACACACACGCAAGCACACACACACGCCCGCACACCCACACACGCGCGCACAGACACGTACACACACACACACCAATGCACACGCACAACACACACACACAAGCGCGCACACACAAACACGCGAGCAACACGCGCACAAACATGCGCGCGCGCACAGAAATACACACACGCACACACACACACGCGCACGCACATATGCGCACACACGCGCGCACACACACACACGCAAGGACACACACGAACACGCAAACACACGCAAACACACATACACACACACACGCCCACAACACACATACTCAGGCGCACAACAAACACCCACACGCACGTGCACAACACACACTCACGTGCACAAACGCGCACACACACACGCACGCACACACACACGTACACACGCACACCCCTACGCGCACCCACACACGCGCACAAGACACACACAAACACACACACACGCGAACAACACAGATACACACTCACACCCAAGCGCACAACACACACACACCCACACGCACGCGCACAACACACACGCACGCACGCACTCGCGCACCCACCCAAACACGAACGCGCACAACACACACACGCACGCACACAACACACACACACACTACACGCACACACAGACGCGCACGCGCACAACACACACGCACACACACGCTCACACGCGCGCACACACCCACACGCACAAACACGCTGGCACACACAGACACACGCACGCGCACGCACACACACTCACACACGCGCACACACACGCACACAAACGCACACGCGCAAAACAGACACACACACACACACACTAGCGCACAACACACACGCACGCGCACACATACGCGCGCACACACGCACATGCGCGCACACACCCACATGCGCACACACAAACACACACGCAATCGTGCGCGCACACACACAGGTGCTCATTGCACGCGCACGGGCACGCGCACACACACACCCACGAGCACGCGCACGCATACGCACATACACACACGCGCACGCGCACAACACACACATGCACGCACGCACAAACACACACGCATGCACGCACACACAAACACACACGCACGCGCACATACGCACACGCACACACGTGGACACACATACATACACACACTACATACACGCACACACAAACGCAAATACACACACGCACGCACACATGCGAACGCATTCACGCACTCACACACGCACACCCGCACGCACGCACGCGTGCGCGCGCACACACAACACACACAAGCGCACACACACGCGCGCCGACAAACGCCCGCATACACACACGCGCACATGCACCCACCCACACCCACACACACACACCCTACACGCACACGCGCACACACACGCATGCACAAACACACGCGAACACGCACAGGCGCTCACAACACGTACACACACTCCCACACGCCCATACACACACACTCGCACTTACGCACACGCTCACGAGCACAACACACAAACACACAACACACACACGCGCGCACGCACACACACACACATCACACACACAGACAAGAAACGCGCACGCCACGCGCACACGCACGCATACGCGCAAAACACACGCACACACACACACACACACAAACGCGCGCACGCGGACAATACACGCATGCACGCACGCAGGCACGCACACTCACACAGGCACACAACACACACAGACGCGCACAATACACACACACACACGCGTCCGTACAACACACACACACACGTACGCGCACAACACACACGCATGTGAGCGCACAACACACACATGCACGTGCATAACACATACACAGACACACACACTACACGCACACGCACACGCGCATACACAGGCACGCATTCACACACGCGCACAACACACACACGCAAACACACATCCACACGTATACACGCGCACGTTCACGCACACGAGTGCACACCCACACGTACGCACGCATACATACGCGCACACACACTCGCACAACACAGACATATACACACACGCACACAGAAACACGCAAACACGCGCGCACAACACACGCACGCATATACGCACACACGCACACACACAAGCGCACGCGCACGCACACACACCAACGCGCAGCGCATGCGCGCACAAACATACACACGTACGCAAACACACACACACGCACAGACACACACGTGCACACACACACGCACAAACACGCACACGCACACACGCACACATGCACACGCGCACACACGCGCACGAACACGAGCGCGCACACACACGCGCACACGCGCACGCATACACACCCGCACTACGTACGCGCACGCACACACGCGCATACACGCACACCCGCACACACCCGCACACGCACGTGTGCACACAGGCACACACACACATACACACTACACACACGCACATGCACACACGAACACACACACATGCCAAGAACACACACACACACACACACAAACACACAACACAGACGCACACGCGCACGCGTCCGCGCCAATGTGCCCTTGCTACGGCTGTTTTAGCATCAGCTGGATAGAAGTTGATCAAATTAGCTTCTGCCTGTAATGAACACGACATAGTTCATTAGCAAAATCAATAGATGCTTTCCGGTGTTGTTGGAGGTAACCTAAACTACTTAAATTGGCTTTACAACCTAAAGGATTTTTCTAAAGACTGATCTTTTCGTTTGCCGAGTTTCAACAGAACTAGTTGCTATGGTAAAACAGCACAAGTTTATTATCGCCTCTTGCCTGCGATTCAGTATGCGCATGTATGCAAGATCACGTCCACACACACACACACACACACACACACACACTAAGGTAGGGCTCAAATAGCTGACCAACGTGAAACAGGACAAATAGTCAATTCACCGAACACTACGCGGTTTTCAAGTAACGCAGGAGCGCCAAGAGAGGAAAACTCAATATTTGAGTTATCGATTTTGTCTAAATAGAACATAATGATAGCACACAACAAAAAATCATCAGCTATTCAGTTTTGTGAAGGTGGTATAAGCCGGTAAGTACTTCATTTTGTTTTTTTAAAGATCGGTGCTGTTGTATCTGGTAGCAATGTGTGACGCGTAACGCGTAACGCCTTATAAAGAGCAAAAAAAAAAAAATGCCCAGCGCTTGTGAGCGCATGCCTCGCGGCAAACGCCTACCGCGGTACGCGGCGCAGTGGCTTTAGCAAAAATTGGCCGCGTATCTGCTACTTTCGTTGCAAATGTCGTCAAAAGACGATAGTCTTTTTTGCCAAGGAAATGCCCTCCTTTGCTTTTCCGCTCACCTCTCATGCTGTTCCTGTACCGTCGCGCTCATTCCAAGGTAAACACACTAAAGGTTTGCGCAAGGCGATTTGAATTTACCGCGTTCCACTGCTACAGGCCGGGTTCCTCGATGCCAGCGCTGCAGTACGGCAGAGACGCGCGTGAATGGAGGCGACCGACTAGATGGTTTATAGAGCCGCGTGGCCGTGCTCCACGTCCGTTCCAAGCAGAGCGTGGAACCTAGCTAGTGGAACCTTTCGTTGCTGTTGCCGCGTGATTTTTCATATGCCGCCAGGAGGCGGCGGTTTTCTGCAGTAGATGTAGAATATCATTTGCTATAAAAAAACCAAGCATCCGTGAATTTTTTAATAAAGGAACACTGTTATATCCCTTGTGTACTAATTTCCTGTCTTATATTTGCGTAATGTCTTGTTCTTGTCCAACAAAGTTGACAAGTATGAACATATAAACCGGACTTAGACGTTTACATGTGGCTGTGAGTATATAAGACTATTGCGCAATATCAATTTTACTTTGGCCGGATGGCTAAATCGAGTCACAGACAGACAGATGGACAGACAGACAGACAGACACCAAAATTGCTGGGTTTAAGTAGCCCAAGAAAGGCTATCGTCTTAAAAAGAACGAAACTGGCGAAAACCCCGATAAACAAGAAAATGCCGAGCGTACCCGTGAGCGCGTGCGTCGCGGCGACTGCCGATCGTCCCCGTCTCGCGCAGTTGCTTTCGCAAAAAAAAAAAAAAAAAAAGAGAAAGCTGAGGGGGCCGACACACGCACTCGAGCCTTGTTTCGACTCCCGTTTCCAACGCCCTGCCTACGATCTATCGATGATACCGACCTAACCGGCACCTCTACTAGTCGTCGGAAAGCATCCGAACCCGAATGGCACCCTCTGAGCCCATCTCCGCCCGACGGGAGCATCAGCAAGCCACCCCTCCGGTTCGACGACGCCGGTGCCGCAACTAGGCTTATAAATACTTTCCAGGCGCGAGCGGCTGCCTCCCCGCCGCCCCGCTGTCGGAGAGCACGCTCCTCAGCGTGCCTTCCGCCACGTCTCCCCAACCGCCGACCACTGTTTCTCCGAAAAGGGCTACAGCGCTTACTCCTGGCGTAATCGCACCACTACAACCAACCGACCAGGAAGCCTCCAACCCTGCGAACAACCAGGCCGCAGCAATGAATTTCGGCCCCCTTAGTGGTCGTACCGTGCCACCCCAAAACCCGTGGATACAAGTCATTAAATTACGGCAGCGGCCATCCTTGAATCACAACGAGGTACAGTCATGGACAATTCAAATACGAACCACGGAGCGCACGCCCGAAGATACCGGGGCCGTAACCTGGCAGCGGCCGTGGAAAACGCACGGACATGCGTAGTTGAGATGTCGGGAGCGATACTGCGTGTCCCACTGCGATGTGTTGCCCCCTGCTCGCTCGCATACATGCCTTGTCGCCATGCAAGAGCGCTGCAAGCACTGGAAGTACTACCACCGCTGTAGCTCAAAGTATTGGGTGCGTTGAGAGCAATGCGGCGAGCAATGCGGCGAGGAAACGCGTGCAAGCTGTCGTAAGGCATACTGTTGAGCTCATCATGCCTGGCCGCCAAGAATGCGCCTTTGTTCAATGGAGTCATGGCTGAGTCATTTCACAGACTCGGTGCTTGTCGCAAACAATAGATATACCACCTGACTTCGTCTCCAATGATATACATTAACTGTAAGCATTGTGTGAGCTGGGAAAATTACTTGCAGAATTCTAATATTAACAAAAATTAGGAAGACAGGCGGGTCCAACCATTCTATAGGTCAGTTGCACTTGCACAACAATTTTGGGGGCCTGATTTTTCTGCTTTTTTTGACAGGGATCCCAGGTCCCCAGTGCTTGTAGAAAACTGCGGAGCGGGCAGCATTGTAGAAATCTGCGGAGCGCGCAGCACTGATGATGATTTGGGCATGACCCAGGTGTCTGCTCAAGTTACTGCACTTCACATGCAAAGCTATGTTGGAAATGTGACGCCGGTCCACACGGAGAGCAGGAGCTCGTGTGAGCCAGGCACACAGTGGCCGTAGTTATCTCGCGCCGCATCGCTTACAGTTGTTTTCAGCGCTCTTGCGGCATGGCGACAACGCAAGCATGCGAGCGAGCAGAGGGCGACATATCGCAGTGGGACACGCAGCCTCGCTCCCGACATCTCAACTGCGAATGTGCGTGCGTTTTCCACGGCTGCCGCCAGGTGACGGTACCGGTATCTTCGGCCGTGCGCTCCGCGGTTCCCATTTGAATTGTCCATGACTCTACGTCCTTCTAATGCCACCAAGCGCCCTGCATCTGCCCGCCCAATACCCCCTCCGCGGTTCCCCCAAACCTACCACGTCACGGTTTTCTGCCCCCATGGTGGTCTCCGAGTCAGTGACTGGCCCACCTCAGAATTGGCTCGCAGCCTGGCAACCGCCAGCCAGATGTCAGACCTGCAATTCCGCAAGGAAATCATGCTCCAAGATCAGCCGGGGCCAAACCTCATTGTCGCCGGCACTCTGGATCCTTACCTGGCCGATCGACTATCTCAACTATCCACCATAACCCTTCGGGGAACCGACTACGCTGTTTCCGCCTACATGAAGCCACCACCCGGTACCTCCAGGGGCGTTATTCATGGTATCCCGGAAAATATCACGAATGAGAAGCTGCTCGAACTCACGGCTACCAACCGCCCATATTTGATCCACGCCCGGATGATGGGTAATACAAGATCTGCACTGCTCACCTTCAACGGGCCGCGCGTATCATACTACATTAAATTTGACTTGGAATTAGTGCGTTGCCGCTCCTATCGTCGTGCCGTCCAAACTTGCAAGTGTTGTGGCGATGTCGGTCACCGTCCTGACGTGTGCCCCCAACCCGACTAGCCACGCTGCCCGGCTTGAGGCATCTCCAACCCCCCTTCGGATCACCCCTGCGTTCCACGCTGCAAGTTGTGTGAGGGCCCTCACCTCACGGCCCACAAGGACTGTCCCAAGCGCCTGCTTCCCACGCCAGCTCCACGCAAGCCTCGCAGCTAGCCCAACCACCAACCCCTTCCGGCCTACTGTACTGAAGGCTTCCCGGCACTACATACCCCACCGACGGACGCCCGCTCCAGGTACCAGCATAATATTCAAACAGGTGAGCTGGTCAGCCGTACTTCGCAACTCTCCCGCTGCTCCCAACCCAATCCCTTCCCACCCCTCACAACCTCTCCCCCCAGTCCCCCCTACTTACGAATCAGTGCTAAAAGAACTCAAAGAACAACAGCGTTTTCAAAAACAACTGGAAACTCTCACCAAGAAGATTGAGGCCCTCGTTGCGACCCCTCTCCCCACACCTGTCCCACCACTCGTGCCCACATCCGACTAGATAAACGCCACCATCGACAGCAAGCTAGTCGATGGCTTAAAGCAACTCATCGACGCCCAAGGAGAGAGTGTGGCCCCCTTATACTCTGGGATTCAAGCGCTCACTGACCGACAGAACAAGTTAGAACAGGGTATCCAGGGCATACACGACACCCTGGCGTCCTCCCACCCGACCAAGAAACTCGAGCATCACCCCTATCATGACTAGCGCACCGGAGGCCTTCCTGGTCGTATACCAATGGAATTGTCGATCTCTCTAGCCCTCCTTACCCAACAGGACCCGCCAGATATCATTGCTCTCCAAGAAACAAATACTCCTACCCCTCGCTTGCTGCAATACAGCGCCTTCACCCAGGACCCGCAAAACCGCACAGCCATCCTTGTACTGAATTCCCACACAGCCCAATCACACCAGCTCAGCCAGACCATTCCTAATACCTTTGTTGAAGTCATCTCCACCCGCCCATCGCAACCCAGCATGTATGTACTAATTATCTACAGCCCCCCCCTTCTCCCCCCACCCCCCCCCCCCCCCAGTAGTCGTCACACCATCGAGGCGCTTTTGCATGAAGCTACACTCAAAGCCAATGACAACCCGCTGCTCCTCCTTGGTGATTTCAATGCCCCGCATACGGCTTGGGGATATATACGCGCTTCGAAGAAGGGTACGGCTCTGTTACGGGCCACTCAAAATCATCCGTTAGTCCTGCAAAATGACCTTACAGTCGCCACCCGGACCGGTAACATTGTCACGCGTGACACCACACCCGATTTAACATTTACAAAACACATTCGAAATATCACGTGGTCATGCTTGGATGAAACTCTCGGCAGCGACCATCACATCATCTCCATCCGAAATCCGACCTCGAAGAAGACTACTAGGAAGGGCACTGCCCGCCTAACCAATTGGTCCGCGTTTCGAGATGACGTCACTTCTCTCCCACCCATAGATCAAAATCTTGACGAATAGACACTGAAGCTTGAAAATTGGGCCAAGAGACACACCCAAGAAATCGCGCTCACTGACAGTACACCAGCCGCGGACCCCCACCTTATGCACATTTGGACAGCTCGACGAAGCCTAATAAAGCGTTGGAAACGCTCGAAATACAATCGTTCCTTGAAAAAACGCATAGCCCGTCTCACACAGATAGCACAGACCTACGCTGCTGATCTTCAAAGACATAATTGGCACTCCTTTTGCGACAAGCTGCAAGGCACTCTGCACACGAAGAAAACCTGGCATCTGCTTCGGTCCCTCCTCAACGACACCACTACCCGGCGACAAACAAGCCATAAAATACACCATTTGATTCGGAACAGCTCACTCTCTTCTCAAGACCTCCTGAGGTCTATCCAACTGCACATTTTTGGAGACCCAGCCACTTATCCGACCTACCCGGAAACACATTACACCGGCCAGGCAAATGATGAGTTGGACGTACCTTTATTCTCGCCGAGCTCCACGCTGTACTTGCCCGCTTGAAACGCAATACTACACCAGGCAAGGATCAGATCACATATCGCATTCTCCGAAACCTGGATGAAGACACCCTGCAGGGGCTCCTCGACCTGAACAACCGCCACTGGGGTGAAGGCACCTTACCTGAACAATCGAAATATTCGGACATCACTGTAATCCCAAAGCCAAACAAGCCGCTCTTCCCCACGACCCTTCGGCATATTTCCCTGACGTCCTGCCTCGGAAAACTTTTCGAACACTTGGTCCATCAACGTTTATGTACGTACTTGGAAGATCACAATCTGTATCCATTAACCACGTTCGGCTTTCGACAGCATCTCTCTACGCAAGACGTACTAATTCAGCTCAAGGAACAGGTCCTAGATCATCTGAGAAGAGCCACTCCTAGGGCCATCTTAACACTTGACGTCAAGGGAGCGTTTGATAACGTCACGCATCAATCCATTTTGAAAAGCATCAACAGGACCAATTGCGGCATCAAGACTTTCCACTTCGTAAAAGCTTTTCTCTGAAACCGGACCGCAACACTGCGACTTGGGCCCCTTCGATCCCCCATCTTCCACACTCCGTCCAAGGGCACCCCCCCAAGGCACCGTTATTTCGCCATTGTTATTTATTATTGCCCTCCTTTACCTTCCGAGTCGCCTACAAGCTATCCCCGGCCTCCAGCACGCTCTTTACGCGGACGATTTGACCATTTAGACAACACAAGGCTCCAGCGGCGCACAACAAGACGCTCTCTAACAAGCGATCGACACAACTGTCGACTATCTCTCGCCCAGAGGTTTGACATACGAACCTAACAAATCGGCTCTCCTAGTCATTCGCGCCCGCACTCTAGGTCGGCCTGGCGTGGCTACATCCGATTCGCAAGTTACCATCCAGGGCTCTCCCATTCCCCAAGTCCCCACTCTCCGCATATTGGGCGTGCCTATCCACTACGATCGTTCCGGCGCCATCCTCCTGCCTCAGCTACAAAAACGGTCACACAGCTCACTCACCTAATACGACGAATAAGGGGATCCGCTCACGGCCTCAAAGAACAAGACACCTGCCGTCTGGTCCAAACACTGCTGGTCAGCCGCATAACCTACGGAACTCCTTTTGTCAACATAAATCCGCAGGAAGCCAACAAGCTGGATGCTCTAATCCGGAAGACGTACAAAGCTGCCCTTGAACTCCCAACTTTACTTCGAATGGGCGTCTGCTTCACCTCGGCCTGCACAACACGCTCAGTGAACTACTAGAAGCACAGCGGACGTCCCACCTCCATCGCCTCGCCCTCACACCGTCAGGTAGACGCGTTTCTCCAGAACATTGGCCGGCCTACCCTCTCCTCTCAACACGAACTCCAACGCATTCCCCTGTCCATTAGTCAGCGCCTGAAGGTTAGCCAGGCGCCCAAACACATGCATGCACTCATCCTTCAATCGAGGACGTCGCGAAGCCCGGGTGAAGATGCTCGATAAACGGTAAGGCGCCGACTCCCAAACACGATATACGGATATTGCTATAACTCCCGACCACACGCGCACCAGCATAGTTACTGTGGACTCGAACGGACATCTGGCCACAGCCATCACCTATCGAAATCTGCCGGTCACCTCAGCCGAAGCGCTTGTTATCGCCCATGCAACTACCACACACCAGCATCAACCATACTTGACCATCATTACGGACTCCCAACAAGCCTGTAGGCTGTGTCAAGCTGGCCTTGCACCACCCCAGGCCCTCCCTGTGCTCCAACACCTTCCCTGGGACATTGAAATTTCGATCGTCTGGACCCCAGGCCATGCTGGCCTTGCAGGGAATGAGGCGGCTCATGCCGCAGCCCGCGATCTCCTTACCCGGGCACTTCCAACCGCAAGGACCGACACCGCCGGGCGCCTAATCTCTGACCATCAAATCTTAACTCCGCTGGACTCTACCTACAGCTACCTCTTCGCGCACTACACACACACCAGAAGAACATACCCTCCTCCACACCACAATCTCTCCAACCACCAAGCTCACATATATCGTCGTCTACCGTCCATTTTTCAACACAACTGCCCACAATGTGACACCCCTCTCACAACCTACCACCTTGTGTATTCATGTCCTCACCAACCCCACCCCATTCACTCCCCCTCCCTTGAGCAGTGGGAGTCTGCGCTGACCAGCTTTGCGCCGGAGCATCAAATCGCCCTGGTGCAACCTCCTGGACGTAGGAGGCTGACCACGTCCTTTTCCAGCTCCCTTGGCTGCTCAATAAAAATGTTTTTACCCCCCCCCCCCCCCCCAAAAAAAAAAAAAAGCTGGCGAAAATACCGAGGAGTGCCTCGCGCTGCCTGGCAACGAATAACGCAGCCGCTGGCGCAATACCTGTGGCCCTATTCTCGGCTGCACAAATTCCCAGGGAACTGTGAACTTGCCGGAAGTCTTTTCTGATTGGCTTTCAATTCCGGTCATGTGCTTCCGGTTGACAAAGCGGCTGTGTGTGCTTTTGTCATTTTGATGTTTCATGACGTTTACTGACAACAGTTCTAAAGTTTACCTTATTTCTCTCAACGTGAAGTGCACAATTCTTGGCCGGCAAGGAAAAACTAGACGAAATGAAGCGTACATGACAACGTAGGCTTCTTTTTGCCATTCAACAACACTTTGGCGTGGAGGCCACGCACTGTCTTTGATTGGCTGAAAAGATTTGACGTAACGTAAATAGTTGAATAGGATGTATACGTCACACATTGGCAACTTTAGATGCGTATAAATGACGTGGTAATACGTAACAGCTTGCAAATGGAGGGCAGAATATGTCACCGAGCTTCGGCGCCGCGAAATGTCCGTGAATTTGCAGCGGGCGCAGTTTCGCATGACGTGTGGTTTAAAGCGCATTTTCTTACGAAAGAAATAATAGTTCCAACTGTTTCCAAGTCAGCGATCACGGAGAATACAAAGAACGTGCAGTACATTGCTTTTATGTTTGGCAATAAAATAAAAATTAGTTGTTTGGCGTAACGGCAACATAAGAGGGCAGTACAAGCCTTTACATGACAGAGAACCCAATGCATGGCATTTGTACGTCCCCATTTCTCCTATAGTAAGCTGTTGGGTCAAATGATCGAACTAAAGAAAAAATAACGAACAGTGACTATTTTGTTCATTACAGCGCTGATTGAAGTTAAGCTTGACGAATGAGTGAATCGGCGACATCGGTACGCTCCGCGGTTATCAGGTGTAGCGCTTCGCTGCTGTTATGTGTCATACAAGCGATGGTCGCGGCCGTATTTTTATGTGTCCACGCCATAAACTTGTAACATAGCAGCAGGCGATAGCTTGGCGACGCAAGCCGGGAAGGTGATAACGCATCAAAGATTGCATTGAAGCAGAGAGCCCAACTCTGTTACTAAAACCGATTGAAAGAAATAAATAGATACGGTAAAAAACTTGTGTGTTGTTCTTTAGCTCAACATACGCATTTCGCTCGCTTTTGGACCAACGTTACTTCGTCGCCTTGTGGTGCTCATGTCAATTTTGACCTGCAGAAATGTGTTTCTCTTGCCAGCTTCAGCTACTGTCTTAATTTTTATAGTACATGCCAAGTGTTTTTAATCTTTTATGCGCAATATTTGATACCTTGGTTATGATCTTTATGAGTGAAGTGTCAAATTACACTGCATGTCGTCATAGCTATAGCTGCATCACGTCACTTATTGCTTACGTCGTGCTCACGCAAAAACATGGCGAATTCCCTGCGAATTTGTGCAGTCGGGAATAGGGCGACGGCCAGGAACGCCGCGCAGGCGTTGTGCACGGACGCGCCGCCGCTGCGCGCCCAAGCTGTCATCAAGCCCTACCGCGCAAGTAATGCTTGGCCTGAGGAAAACGACCATATCGATGCTAATGACGATCACTACTACTATCACAATGCAAAGCGACGACGGAACATGCACAGGCGCCCAGTTTTTTGTCAATATCACGGGAGCGTCAACCGTTCGGTTGATCAGCGCCGTACGATGGAATGACACGGCAAACACCACGAGAGTTCCCGCATGCGCACTAAGCACTCACTGTGGCGGCCCTCGTCTGCTAGGTTGTTCCAGTAGCTGAGCACAGCCCCGAATCGTTTCCTTCGTTTATCACACTGCTTTACTTTGCATGCTCGCCGTTTGTTCACAAGAAAGCCTGTTGCGCCAATAGTTTATAAATAGCTAAAAAAACGCGCATTTCGATATTTGTTTGTGTAATGCTTAGGCTTCGGCTATCAGTCACCGTTAACGGCTGTTCGGGAGGCAGTGTGATAAGCGAAGTAAACAACGGAGGCGGCGTTCTGCTCTTGGAAGAGCCTAGGTGACGACGGCGCGGCCGCTGCAGTGCTTAGTGCGCATGCGGAAACTCGCCGAGTTTGCCGTGTCGCTCTGTCATATGGCGTCGTTGAACAAAATGGTCGACGCTTCCGTGATATTGATAAAACATTGGCCGGGTGTACATAAACAATTTCAAGATCATGATGTGTCCTTCAGTGCTCACGCTGAAAGAAATCCTGCAGCTTAGCTACAGTTCAAGCAGTGCGCGATGTAGTGGAAGCTTCGCCAGATCACGAGTGTCTTTCTCATAGCAACGGTGGAACAAAGTGGCACCAAAAATTCCCTCTGGTTGCCTTATCAGGAGCACTCCACGTCAAGCACTGCGCATCAATTTCCACAGACACATAGCTCCGACGCGAAAAGTGGTGTGCGTTCGCTTTGGCGAAATGCGTGTGTTTTTGTTGTTGACTCCTACTTTTCCAGAAAAAAAGGAAAATTGTGTCTAGAAAACGCAGCCACATGCGCTTACCTGCACGGCGTACACGAAGGCCAAACCGCCATAGATCATGGAACTCGTTCCGCCTGGGTAGTAGTAGTACGGCGCTTCAAGAGCTGCCAGGGACATGGTCAGCGAGTTCGAGATGGCGTTGTAGAACGTCAGCTGATCAGTCTCTGTTCGAAAGACTCGCAAGGCCACTTGGTACCCGTCGCTACCCATTGACACCCTAAGTCGTCGCCGGCTCTCGAGCCAGTGGCCAAAGAACCCCAGCGTCGTGTTGAAACTTTGGCCGTAGAGACTAGTGAGCCCTTCTTGGGTGCCATAGCGGCCTTCGTTCCATATCACGGTGCCCATGCACTGAAAACGGGAAGCAATGGCGTCCAGGGACCTGGAGTTGAGCACTGTCCATTTGCGAACAGCCTGCAGCGCCACCTCATGGACGTTGTTCAGGTGTTTGTATACCAAGGGCCTCAGCTCGGCGTGCAGTCCCCAGCCGTTTATCGAGGCCACCAGGCTATTGTACACGTCCATGACTTGCGTGGCGCACATCATCTTGATAAATGCGGCACCTTCAGGGTGATCCCTGATGTCCGCGCGTATGCGGTTACTCACTACGGAGGCCATAACCTGGGCAAAATACCACGCTGTGTACATGGTCACGTTCCGGGCTGAGTACGACCAGAAAATGTCCCTCAGAGAATCAAGCACGTCACCGTTGGTGGCGAAGAGGGTGTCACTTGCGCTGAGTGGTGGGTCCGCCTTGAAGGCCACCTGAAGCGCGTCCACCCACTGGTGGTCATCGACCTGAGGCACGATCCTTGGGAGGTCGCGGATCTCGACAAGCTTCGGTAGGGGATGCGTGGCCTTTAAGATGTGTTTCAGCTTTGCAAGGACGTCGCTCTGCATTGTGGCGCTATTAGAAACGAAGGTCTGGAATGTCGGAGCGATTTTCTTTGCGCTGAATACCTGCTCGAAGTACCTTCTGACGACCCCACCATAAAACCCTTGGTATTTCAAAATATTGGCATGCACTCTTTCCCACAAGCAGTAGAAAGACGGGCTGATGGAAACGGATCGATGCCGAAAGCTCCAACCGTGCAACAGCCGAAGGTCGACGTGAAACCAGAGTGGCATATTCCAAGTCACGGACAGGTTGACAATCGTTCCGAGTGGCTTGGAATAGTCGTCGGGGGCCCCCAGGAGAACGTCGCTGGCGTCAGTAAGCCACGGGAAGGCGACTTCACTCATGAAGACTAACACCTCCAACAGTGCTTCGTTGTCGCTGCCGGCATGTCCGCCTGTCCCTGTTAAGCAGGCTGTTAACATGGATTTAGCCCTGGTTGCAATGGGGTGTTCGGGGTCCACGATGGCGAGAGCAGGCCCCAATCTCTTTAACCAATCGGCGATCCGCACTCCAGCGACCGTCTGCTGTGTTTGGGCGTGTTTTTCGCCCCACGCGGTGCAGACGAATTCGCCAAAGTCTTCACACGGTCCTGTGCCCTTGCTGTTCCCAATGTTCAGCTCTCTGGCATGCGCTGAGCAGGCGAATGATTCGCACATTGGTGAAGCGACGTAACCACGCTTGCGGAACCCCCCCGCAACCAGAAAGACAGTCACGACAGTTGTCATGGCGATGAAAGCGATGCATACGACCAGTGCCACGTTGCTACCGGTTAACGTTCTTTTTTTGGCTTGGGCCGGAGGTGTGGTACTTTGGCATCCGGGTTTCACCTGTGCAACAGTTTTGAAGAAATGTACTCGGGCGACTAGTGCAGCACATTGCATGTATGCCCTATTAAAGTGCTTAGCGCTTTCAAGTGTTCTCTTGGCGCCCAAGACGCAATTCACAGTTCGGAGCAAAAGCGCAAAGTGTGAGGACTCATGATAGGTTCGTATTTCCTAACCTTCATTAACGCAAAAAGCTGATCGCTATTGTCCTCCTCATTCCTGTCGCACTTCGTGTGCTTGTCTCCAATAAATCGTAAGAGCGCCCCGCGACAGGGACGTCCTCTATTTCCACTAATCTACCAGTTTTTCCAGAAGAACGAGGTTGCATGAATTTATCACAATTTTCATTAGCGCGGTGAGCGGGATGGCCATATTTTACGACGAGTCGTATTACTACGATGGTAGAGAGAACTAGAAGATTAGAGGTGATCAAACTCTTCGTGCATTATGAAGTTTAGAGCCCTCCTACCCTGTGAAGTCCAGCGAAGTTGGCGCTCTGGTGGGTTGTGATATGTTGGGGTGTAGCTATACTGGGGACGTTCGATATTGAAAGGACAGTTTCGGTATCTCTATGCCACAGACTAAGGAAATACACGACTGGTGAGCAGAGAAAATAACGCTTTATTGGAGCAGCCACCCCATCACGAGGCAGGTTTTAGAGTGCCGCACTGGGGGCCGCCGTAGAGCTCGGGGAATTGTGCAATGTTAGTGGGAGGAGGGGGGGGGGGGGGGGGGGGGAGTCGCGACCGGGAAAATACGCGGCGGTGGTGAAGGGGAGTATAAAGTTGGGCTTTAACCATACTCCCTCTCTGTGGAGGGCCACTCCTGACTGTGCAAAACACAATGTGGGAAAGCCAGCTAACAAATTACACCCTTAAAGTCTGCGTCACCTTTGAACGCAAGTACATTGCTGGGAAGACATTGCCTTATGGCAATATAAACGTCCTATACCAAAATATGGAGGTACTAGAACCGATTATTCTTAATTATTTTGTGTACTCGGGAAATTGTTGGTCTACGCTCGGACTGTCGGCGGAGACGGCGGAGACGAGATGATCCCATTGACATACAGCTTCGCTATAAAATGAGGCAACGCAAAGGCTTGGGCCGTTTAGAGGCGCTGCGAGCGTCAGCGCTCCATAAGTGCCATTTTGTGCAAACATGACGGAAATTTATAAACATTGTTTTTTAAAATGACTTCGAAGTGGCCCTTTCTTACAAATTTTAATTTTCTGTCGCCCCTTTACAAAACAGTATTTTAAAAATTTTCTTTTTTAGAGCAATGAGCAGGGTATGAAGTGTTTAGTAGTCCGTGGTAAACACGTATAAAAAATAGAGCTTAGGCGTTAGGCCCATGAGTAAATAAGTTTTTTTAGAAGTGTCACTTTTGAACAAAAGGGCCCATCTCCCCGCGAGGGGGACTCGAGTAAATGCTTCGCATAGGGGGTGCGTGTATTGCGTTAACGTTTAGTGTTTGGGGAGTTGGTGGTAGTGAATGCGTTGTATCAGCAGCTTCTTGACGTAGTTTGAATGAGTCAAGGATATAAGGCGCGTTCGTAGCCTTTCATTCTGTGTCGGTTTTGTGGCGCAGTGGGAAGAGCACCATGTACCTCGCTTCCGCCCACAGGTAGTGAATGCGTTGTATCAGCAGCTTCTTGACGTAGTTTGAATGAGTCAAGGATATAAGGCGCGTTCGTAGCCTTCCATTCTGTGTCGGCTTTGTGGCGCAGTGGGTAGAGCACCATGTACCTTGCGTTCCGCCCGCAGGGTCGTGGGATCGAAACCAGGCGCCGGTAAGTATTATTTTTTTATATAGTGTAGGGGGAGGGGTGCGGACCTGTTGTTGAGAGCGAGGAGGGTAGCGTGATGCGGGAGAGGAGGAGTGGGGGAGAGGGCGCACCTGGAACGGCTGTTGCAGACGCCGAGGCACGCCGACAACGCCGGGTGACATCGTGAGTTAAAGAAATGCTCTGCATTTAAAATTGCTTTTGCTACTAAGTTTGAGAAATATTTTTTAAAGAATACGAACATGGCGAACTCATTTTTTCGGGATCCAGCAGCAAGGTTTGCAAATATTTGGCCAAGAAATTAATAAAGATTTAGAAAAGTTTTTCTTTCGTTTACCGGTTCACAAAGTTGCCACACCTACCAATATGATCGCTTTCTACAGCAGATCGCTTTCTAAATATTTTTTTTATTAAACCAACGGTAAGGTCCTTGCAGGCGTCGCCGATTCACCCCCTTACCCGGCGACCCATGTTGCCAGACTAGATTTCTGTGGCTCCGCCAACAGCAGCGGAACTTTGTTTTGCTTGTTTTAACTTTTTTCTCTTTCTCCTTGCCGGCGGAAAGAGGGGTGCGTCTGACTAAGTTCCGTTAAGTGCGCGCTGGCTGCGCTGGCACTGCTCCGGTACGCCCAGTTTGGTCGTGGCCGTTTCGCGTTCGCTCCTTCACGGCGGCCTCGGATTTGTGATCTTCGCCGGCCACACGTCGCAACCCTGGACTTCGACTGCGTATGGTGGGCGCTCTGCTGCGTGGGGCCGTCGAGCCTCAGCTTCCGCTCGCCAGTACCCGCTCATCCGTTCGTGTCTTCACCCAGCCAACTTCGCATTTCGTAATCGTCGCATCACCCTCTCGCCTCGTCGCTTCACCGCTCCTGTCGAGACTCATTTCCCGGACGTTGGTAGGGTTTGGTTAGGTTGGGTGAGGTGGGTTTGGGTAGGTTACGTTGAGTTTCATCTACTCTTCACGACTGCGTACTATGGTCGGCAACACAGCTTCGGTGGTACGAGCTCAAGTCCCTCCGCTGCCGCACGGACGTGAGCAGCGGCGGACGAGAAAGCGGCGGCGGCCGTGATGGAGGGCATTCAGCGCCTTTAGTGTGAGCGGCGCAATTCGCGGAACTTAGTCGGACGCACCCCTCTTTCCGCCGGAAAGGAGAATAGCAAAGCAAAAAGTAAAAAAACAAGCAAAACAAAGTTCCGCTGCAGTTGGCGGAGCCACGGAAGTCTAGTCTGGCAACATGGGTCGCCAGGTAGGTAGGTTATTCGGCAACGCCTCCGAAGACCTTGCCTAACCAACTATAGTGATGAGGATACAGCGTTCTACACAATATTAAACTTTCATCTCGTATGAAAAAATTCTGCAAAAATTCAGAGAATTGTCTACTAATGCATAGCATTCTTATGCCGCCTGTCTTGAGTGTGACTTTTTTCCTGCCAAATTTTTTGTTTTTTCTAAATCCTGACTGACCAATTATCTACAATTACGCTATTATAACGATTACACGTGAAACTTTCGCGAAATCTTTATTATTGTGGAAATGCAGGGCGTTACACGGTTGGCAATTTTGCGTAATTTTTTTATATTCTTCCTTTACAGCTCTTCAAAATTTCGTTCCACCAATTATGTCCATTTACCCTATTATAAGGATTACAGGTGAACTTTCCGGGAAATCTGCATTGTGGAAATGCCATGCTTTATATGTTTTGCCAATTTTCGTAATTTTGTAATATTTTTGTGTTTTTATTTTTTCGTAATTTCGTCCATTTAGGTTATTACAAAAATTACATGTGCAACTTTTGTGAAATCTTCATTACTGTGGGAATGCAGGTCGTTACACGGTTCGCCATTGTCCGTAATTATTTTATATTTTTCTTATTATTTTAGTTTCCAAAATTTCGTTGGGCCAACTATCTCCATTTACGCTGTTATAGCGATTACTTTCGCGAAATCTGCATTATTGTGGAAATGCAGGGAGCTAACATTGCCATTTGCCGCAAATACTAGATATTTCTCTTAGTTCTTTTTTAGTTTCTCAGTATTGCGTTCGACGAATTATCTCCATTAACGCTGTCATAACGATTACAGGTGGAACTTTCGCGAAATCTGCATGATTGTGGAAATGCAGGGCGTTGCACTTTGCGCCATTTTCCGTTTTTTTTAAATATTTTTCTTATTTGTTAGTTTTTGAAAATTTCATGCGACCAGTTTTCTCAATACCCACCGCGGTGGCTCAGTGGTTATAAGGCGTTGCGCTGCTGGGCACGAGGACGTAGGTTTGATGCCCGGCCGCGGCGGCCGCTTTTCTGATGGATGCGAAAAGCAAAAAAACGCCCGTGTGTACGAGTTTGCGGCGCACGCTAGGGATCCCCAGGTGGTCAAAATTAATCCGGAGCCCTTCACTACGGCGAAACTCATCGCCTGCGTTGCGTCGGCGCGTTAAACCAATCAATCAATCAATCAATCAATCAATCAATCAATCAATCAATCAATCAATCAATCAATCAATCAATCAATCAATCAATCAATCAATCAATCAATCAATCAATCAATCAATCAATCAATCAATCAATCAATCAATCAATCAATCAATCAGTTTTCTCCATTTACGCCATTAGAGCGATCACAGGTGGAACTTCCGCGATACCGGCATTTTTGTGGAAATGCAGGGTCCTGGCATTACACGGTCCTGGCTTGGGGGGGGGGGGGGGGGGGTACTCGGCAAAGAATGCTACGCATTAAAATGGTCATGGCATTAATGCCATGACCATGCCCAAGTAATTACTTTGGCTGTCCTTATATGAACACACCCAGCAGCGAATAAATGCTGTTACTCTGCTAGAGTCCTTTACTGCAACCTCGCCCGGTAAGGTGTTCCTGTATTTCTTCGGCTCATCTCTCGCCATGCAGTAAACCAGCTGCATCCCATGACGCAGGCGACGGAGCCCGGTGCTGGGACGCCATCCCGTATGTAACAGCGGGTAGAATATTCTCATATTAGAAAATAGACCTCGCTTCGAATTTGGCTTGGAAATACCTTATTCTTAAGCGCGTTACCTCTTACTCGTCTTAGAAACTTATTTGGGGAGCTATTTTTTTACAGCGGCGCTATTTTACCCAGGGTTTCATGGATTTTTCCGTTTAGTCAATGCATCTCAGGGTGCCAAAGCTTAGTTTGCGAATTTCATGTAAAAGCTTCAGGCGCTCCATCGCGTGAGTCATTAGTATGTGTGCGTTTTATGTTTGTTTGTTTGAATATTTATTTGCATGCTTGCTTGCTTTCATTTATTTGCCCACAAGTTGACGTTATCCATTCTGAATTTCACTTCCTTCTGTCATCGTTTTGGAGAGGATTTCTTAATTTTGATAGAACTGAAGTCAAAGGTATTTTCTGTAAACATACTCCTTCCGCAGACGGCTATGTAATGACAGCAAACTGAAATTCTGTTAATGTTTAAACTTCCTCGTGAACTAATTCAGACAGGTGAACGAAACTCGCCGTAATGACAGAGTCGTCTTACCGGTCAGTTTGAGTATCATTTTTTTTCGGAGATACCTACATTACATCGAGAGCTACAGATAATTATACGCCAGCTCTGGAACGTGCGCGTGCGTTTCTTTGTCGACGTGACCCCCGAACACGCACGCCATTTTGGTCAGGACCTCTTGCAAGACAGCTTAATTCGCTATGTTGCATAGCCACCAGAGCTTCGCTGTAAGAAAGGGCGCGTGCAGGGCGAACAGATGAAGAACAAACAGTTTTAGCGTAGCGGCTAGCGCACGGTATACGCTAGCGGCGGCGGGCACCAGGACCGACTCCGCATGCGCGCGCGAGCATATAGCGCCGGGTGCCGCCCGTCCCCGGAACTCATTCGTTCCTTGACGGGCGGAACGTCCCAGAAACCAATGCGGGCATGTGCAGTCGGGTCCCGCTACCGGCGCCGCTAGCGCGAAGCACGGTAGCCTCTTTTGCTAGCATTATTTATTGTCCTGGCGGCTTAGACGAACGCGTGAAGACAGCGAGCAGAGAGAGAACTGAGAGGAACTGCACGGATGGCGGGCGGGAGTTCGGACTTGAGCGGAGTTCGGGCGGCGCTCTACGGCGAATACAATACACCCATCATCTGTGAGCCAGTTGCCTCCCCAGGCTTTTTCGAAGAATACATCTTTGCCCACAATTGAGCTTGAGATAACGACGCCCTCAAGTCAGCATCATGATCGAGCGCCTTGGTCCGCGCTGCGCCACCAGGATCCACGATGCCTGATCGGGTCGCCCAACTGCTGTGCCCCCAGGGAGTGAAGGGGCAGAAAGACCACGACGTGCTCTGTACTGAGTCATTCTTTGTTTTGAACTCTGGTGCGTGTTCTCAGACGAGGATAGCCAGTTTGGTACCCTTGTCCGTTTTGGGTATTCATGTTGAGTGTGGAAAAAATAATGAATGGCATCGCACGGACTGGTCCTCCTTCTTACTCAGAATCTGTCGTGATATCAGCGGGAAAGCTTGGAGAAAAACTGAAGGGGCTCACCAGCTTAAGTAGTCCATCAAGGGATCTCTGTGGCTTGGCCAGGGCCTTTTGGGTTCCGGAAACTGCGGTGGTTCCATCTGTAGGCCGTTGGGTTTCTATAGCAATGGCAAGGAAATAAGATAAACATACTCGTCACCCATGTGCAGTCCATACCGTGGATACGTACTCCACTGCTATTTCGTGTCAGTCGCGCATGCGCGCTTTCTATGGGTCCTTTTCCAATCACAAATTCTGTACCGCCTGGCTGAAAATTCAGCTGCCTCAGGCTATATATATGGTTATGCTATCACAAAAAAAAGACGTTCTTCCTGTTCCTTCAACGCTGCGGGGTTATTGCTGGACGCCGGAACAACTGCAAATGGGGCATAGTAGTGTCACTAGATAAAGTTAGAGTATCAGCACTCTTTTCTGCTATTGTTCCGTGCCGCCGCCGTGATCATTGGTCAGTTGTCATCACGTAACACTTGTTTACACTACGATGGTCCATGGGCGCCGCCATATTGTTTATGAGTTTTCTGTCGATAAACTGTGGTAGTCTCAGCTTGTCCGCCTGCTCTGCGGCTGCGCGCGATTGGCGTCCTTCCGAATGCGAATTAAAAATAACGCGTGTAGCAGCATTTCAGCTGCAGAAGTTTGTCGGAAAAAGCCGTGTTGCTGCGTTGTTGACCCTGTCCAAGTTACCGGTGAGGCCGCAGAAGCGGCAATCTGTCAACACTGATAAACAACAAAATGGCCGCCGTTGCTCACTTGCGTGCCTCAGTGGCGGTACTTTGTATCTTATCTAGGGACACTACGGCAGAGCAATGACCAACGAATTTTGATAAGTGTCTCTATACCAGAAAAGCTATCTTTGCGTCTTTGAGCAATATTTAGGAACCAAAGCGCGCGCTTCTGCGGAGAGGCTGCCGCATGGCCTCTGGTTGTTTAATATCAGAGCTCGATCCATTGTGAGGTTTAAAGGGACACTGAAGTGATTTGTAAACATTGCGGGATTACTAGCGCAAATTGTAGTCCGGAGTCCATAGGCGTTTCGACCACTCTGAGCGCGTTTACGCGAATTTATTTAATAGAAAAATTAATTCGAAAATGCTGTCCTCTTTTCTGCACCCTCGCCCATTTTCTGTGGCGTTTTCTTGTGACGTCAGGAAGAGATGAGCTAGCAATTGGCTGTGCTACTGCACGGCTCGCCGACCTTCCGACTGAGTCAGTCGGTCCAGCGTTCAGTCCGCCGGCCGCCGACGGGTCGTTGCAATTCACTCGCTCAGTTGAAACTAAGCCACAACACGTTTGTGAATGGAAGAATGTGCCTTTCTTTACTTTGTTAGTTTGTACACTGTATCAAGCTCCGTGTCCGGGTCGCTCCACGCAAGCGCTACACAAGTGAATATGCGACGCTTCGCTGTCTTTACGCTAGTAGGAAAAGCTAATGCCACTTGAAGGCGGGAGAAGAGTCAGCGAAGTCAATATAGGTACTAAGGAAATGAAATCAACTGAAACTTTTACCGTACAGCGCAAAACTAGAGAGCCGGAAGCACTTTTTTGCGCTGGGTGACCAAGCACAGCGGTCAGCAGCACGGCCACACATCTGCGAACGCTTTTCCATCTAAGAAATGCTATTGCTAGAGGTGAGATATTGTGGAAGTTTGGGGGACGTTTACTGCACGAGCGCTATACAACAAATAGTCACCTAAAGTACTTGAAATGCTAAAACTAAATAAAAATGTAAACTGGTTTTACATTACATACCTTGTATATCCCAGTGCGGCAAGGCTGGCTCGTGGCCGAGTGGTATGAAGCGCTAAGATTTTTATTTTGCAAGTCGCAAGTTCGAATCTCCGAGGGTGCATGCTTTTTTTTGTAAGTTGATTTTTTCGCTTGCGGCTGATGTTTTCTAGCCTGCGTTCACCATTTTTGGGCCGTAACGTTCAGTGCTCCACGAGCGAGCTCGCAGAATGCGCGGCCTGACACTGACGCGCTAGCGAGTTCTCGTTGGCGTGCTGTTGCTATAAGCACCGACTGCTTGAGGGCAGTGGGCACAGGCCAGAATCAGCAGACCCTTGGCCTGGTGTGAACACGCTTTTTACGATACAGGCATGAGTGAGGCAAGCTCCAAATATGGTGGAAAAGCGCGTGGAATTTGAGCGTCTCCGGTGACACGGAGGGCGCTCATCTACTGCGTAGGCCTCGGCTAGTGATTGCTACGATTCCAAGCAGTGCTGGGAGGCTTATCAATTAGGAATTTTACAGCCGACAACATGGCAGAAGCGCGGTATGGCGATTACGGAGATATCTAGAATGCCCATCCAACGATAACGTCGGATGTCATGCATGTTGTTTTACAGAACCGAAACCGAAACTTGTTTGAATGCTAATATTGGACATCGTCCAATCACGGTGCATCTCCTCCCGACGTCACAGCCTTTAGTTGGTGCGGCCGCCACAGACCGCGCATGGTAGTTTTTCTTCTTTCCCGCTTTATAAAATAATTACCGACTTATCAACCGGATAAACGATGAAAAGTGTGGTAATTTGAGCCAGTATATGCAGTGCAAGCAAAACCGGGAGCTTGACGAATTCACTTCAGTGTCCCTTTAACGCGCCCACGCTTCACAGGGCCGGCACAAGTTTACTTTGAAGTTGCTTAGTAAGGCGCCAAGTTTCCGCTCCATATGTCACCACCTCACACTCATTTCTGAACTTGCCTCTGAAAGTTCGTCCGCCGGCTTTGACATCTCTCCCATAGTGGACTGCGTTAGTACGCGCTAGAACCCGCGGCCAAGGCCAAACCTAACACCACGCTACGAACCCAAAGGAAATGCTGTGCGTCCGGAATGAGATGACAGATCAATCGGATAGACACCGGTTTCAACGCAAGGGACCTAGGTTTGTTTCCAACCCTGGGAAGCGTTCTTTTTTTTTCAACCATCCAGCACACGTTATTGTTCCCTATTGCTGCAAACCCATACTCCTCGGGCCTGTGTGGTGGCGCACTGGTTAGGCTGCCGGTTTCGCGGCGTAGGCGTTTCCGGGGCCTCCCTCACCACATTTTTTTCTTGAGGCTTCGGAGTTTTCTGTCTACGCAAGACGAATTTGCGTCGCCTATATAACTCCGCTGTTAAAAAAAGGCACGCGTCTGTGCGTGCGCTCGTGTTAGTTGCGCTTGTCCATACACGTAAAGCCATATAGCAGAGGTGACTTCCGGCGTATACCTTGAACCTCCTCAATACCGACCTTGCGAGCAGTACTTAATAGAAGAAGGAGATTCACCTGGCCTCCCCGTATAGACAGCATCTCGTTCTAAGCTGTTCGAGTTCGCAAAGATCTCGTTCGCGAAGAATGCTGTTCTCTACTTAATGACGTCTTTTTAAATCATTTTCGAATAACCTGTTATTTTGCACCTCATTACCTGAACTTGATAAGATGAACTTCTCGGCAGTGGATTCCTTGATTATTGATTATGATGGTGTCGTGAAGTTTATCCGTAATTTAAAAATTTCGTCTTCTTCAGGAATAGATGGCATCAATTCAAAGTTCTTGAAAAATACTTAAGTGTACTCATCTATAATTATAAGCAACATTTTTTCGCAATCTCTTTTGTCGTGTTCTTTGCCTAAATATTTTAAAGTCGGCAAGGTGGTTCCATTGTTTAAATCTGGCGACATGCATCCACCTCTAAATTACCGCCCTATTTCTATAACAAGTGTGCCATGCAAGATTCTATTGCATATAGTATACTCCATGCTTATTAACTTTCTAGAAACAAATTCATTCTTTTCATGCAGAAAGCACGGCTTCCGCAAAACATTTTCTTGTGATACCCAGCCTATTTCATTTACACATGACATTTTTGCCGCGTTAGATAATGAATGTCACACTGACACCATCTTCTTAGACTTTTCTAAAGCATTTGATCTTGTTTCTCACCAATTTGTCATAAATTAAGTGCCCTAACATTGACCGTAATATTATTTGTGGATTGAAAGCTTTTTGTCCAACCTAACGCAGTTTGTCTCTGCTAAAAATTTTGATTCTGCGCTTTGTCCTTTCACCTCCAGGGTTCCGCAAGGCTCTATTCTCGGACGTCTGCTTTCTCTTATCTATAATGACTTGTCTAACTCCGTAACATCCCCAATAAGGTGTTTTGCCGATGAGTGTCATTTATCGTGTAATATCAAATTCTGACACTCTAACATTACAGTCTGATCTAGATAAGATTTCTACCTGGTGTGATACTTGGAAAATGCGTCTTAACAGCCAAAAGTGCAAACTAATGAGAATTTCCCGCAGTACTGCTCCGCCAAACTTACACAATTATCGCATTATGGATCCTGCACTCGAAGAGGTCACCAATACTTAGGCGTCTACATAACTTAGGCGTCTACATAACATCTAACCTTTCCTGGAAAACTCACATTAACCATATCACTAACAATGCCAACCGCATGCTTGGTTACCTCCGTCGCAGTTTCTCAATGGCCCCAGTTAAACTTAAAGCTACTTCTTTACAAAAAGCTAATACGGCTTAAGCTTGAATACGCCTCTTATGTCTGGGACCCTGGAGTAGAATATCTAACAAATGCAATAGAATCTGTTCAAAATCGTAGTGTACGTTTTATTCTTGCTAGCTACTCTAGCACAGCAAGTGTAACATCATGAAGGCTACCTCAAACCTTCCTCTCCTCTCACACCATACGAAACTAGCACGATTAGTACTACTGCACAAAATTTACTATTACAATCCGGAATTAAGAAGTCAACTTTTTTGTGCACCCTCATATATATCGTATCGAACTGATCACCTCCATAAATTGTTCGTTCCACAGTGCCGCTCGAATTTATTTTTCTACTAATTTATTCCAAAAACCACCACTGAATGGAACCACCTCCCCGCCTCAATTGCTAGCATAACCGATTTGTCTGCATGTAAAAATGCTATAGAAAAACACTTTCGTTAATCTGCGTTTTTGGTTTTTTTTCTCGATTATTCCTGTTTTTGAAATCCTTTCCTGTATTTGTATTATGTGTTAACTCCACTCCCTTCTGTAACGCCTTCGGGCCTTGAAGGTACAATAAATGAAATGAAATGAAATGAAATGAAATGAAGCTCTGCGGCTGAAAACTAGGATGGAACTGGGGTGTGATACAATATCTGGACTCCTTGAAATGTCGTACCGTCTGCATTCACTGAGGCTAGCAACGCGATTAAATGTATGGTCTTACCGCGTTGAAGTAAACAGGCACGACGTAGCAGAAGGTCGCACTTTATACAATTGAAGCCTGGTCGCGAACCGTTCAATTGAATTTACCACTCTCTCTCTCTCTCGCGAACATTTCGTCATAACCGACAACTCCAAATTCGCACGAACGCTGGTGCGAAGGAAACCAATGAAGGAAGCAGCATCTTCGAACTTTTTTCCGGTAACAAAACGCGCGAAAAAATAGACTACCGCTGTGTCGAAACGACAACGATGGCAGGACGCGAAGCTTTCCAAAATCACGTCGAACACCAAAGAAACCAAGCCCGAAGCAAGCGGATCCCATTTATTTATGATGATTGGTATGGTGGTGAGTAGTATAGTAGAGTTGGTCAGCGAAAAAAACCCATGTTAAGGACATAGCAGAAATTAAGAAGAAACGGGCGTGGGCAGGGAATGTAATGCGAAGGCAACATAACCGTTCGTCATTAAGGGTAACAGAGTGGACCCTAGAGAAGACAAGCGTGGCAGGGGGCGGCAGTAAGTTAGGTGGGCAGATGAGATCAAAAGGTTTCTGGGGATAAATTGGTTGCAGTTAGAACAGGACCGGCGTAATTGGAGATCTACGGGAGAGGCCTTTGACCTGCAGTGGGCGTACACAAACTCATGATGATTATACATACATACATACATACATACATACATACATACATACATACATACATACATACATACATACATACATACATACATACATACATACATACATACATACATACATACATACATACATACATGCATGCATGCATGCATACATAATACATACACACACATACATACATACATACATACAACTTTATTTCCAGATAAATTTCACTGTACATTTCGTGCCCGCAGAAATGTTATTGATGGTGGTAACGTGATTTCTACCTTATGCGTATGGTAAAGTGGTGTTATGCGGGCCCGCTCGCTACTAATACGGATATTACATGGCTTTCCCTAACGTTCCACCGTGGTCGTCGTTAGACGGAGGGGTGAATTTTCTGTAATTTTGTACGTCCATGCCCCGCCCCCCCCGCCCCCTTCACATTCCAAACTGCTTCGACGTTTGGACGTGCCGGAATGACGCATTTGGATACACGTCGGATTCATTACGCGAGGGACACAGGTTCGTCTCCGACCATGGGGAGCGTAGTGATTTCTCTTCGCTTCACCCACGATCGTCGTCATCACCCGAGAAAGCTTGCTGTCCTGCAGTACCTTTTGTGTGGTCCACAGGCGGCACCAATGAGGAGCGGCAAGCTTAGCTTTAAAGCTGGAAACAATTACACGTTGGAGATTTCAGCCAGTTATAGTTAAAATATGCTCAGGGTTCCCGTGAGTGAGGAGCATTTCTGCAAACAGCGATCCTTACTTTCAGGCCCCATCATCTCCACAGTCACGGAGACGGTTGGCATCTGCGTGTTCGGCCAAGAGACAGCCAGCGCCGGGGTCGGAGTGGCACTGTCCAGACGTTCCCACTGCGGCAGCAGCGCCTCCGGGCTCGAGGAAGGCGACGATGCGTTTGGCGGTCGTGGCTGGGACGGTGCCTGCTCGCTGCTGGCTGTCGGGCTGTGGAGCGGGATACAGACGTGAGAACAGTGAGGGAGCGCCTCAGAACTGGACAACAATGAGGACAGACGTCTTGCAGGTAAACATACTGCAAACCATCGCTGTCGTCTATTGTTCTCGACATAATTTGGGGCAACTGGGAGGCAGCGAGTTCAGCCAAATGCATATGCGCAGCAAACGCCGTGGCATTCGATTAGCCGGCGATCGTGTGTGCACGTCACTTTGTTGACTGTTTCTTCGACGTTTGTGTATCCTTTAAGATCATTGCGGAGAGCAAGTTCGCTCCAATAAACTTTATTCTTTTAAGAACCGTGCGTCATCTTGGCTACAAGGCCAATATGCACAAAACATCCATTTGAACGAATACCTCAGAAACCATGTAATGCTCGGTTGTGCAAACGAAGTTACGAAGGTGATATCTAGAATAAAAAGGCATTTTCCTCAAACAGTAATTTACATGGGCATTAATATTTATCTTTCAAGGGAATTGGTCAAGGATAGAATACTGTAGCGCGTATTATTAAACGCGCGAACAGAGCACATGCTCCAGGTCGCTCATCAGGTTAGTAGAACCCTTCTTAAATCCCGCTCCTCGACCCACCTTCTGCGCAAGAAGAAATGTGGCGTACCACCGTCTTCTGCTGTCCGTCCTTCCGTCACTGTTCGTCAGGAGGGAGATACCGCTTCTTTCGGCGTGTTCGTGGGCATCGGCACTACCAGCCAGTGTCTGCTATGAGGGGCATTTGAATCCCGCGCGGTGTTACACAATCTCTCGAGGACCGGATCATTCCCCGGTTGGTGATGACGCCGTGTGGCGAGTGCTAAGCGCGGATAACTTCGCCAGCGCCAGGCGCCCGACGTGCTCTTCGAGAAAAAAACAAAACAAAAGAAAACACCCGCCTCCTCAGGAGTTCGAAATAACAGCGTCATAACCGGGGCAGATGAGCATTATGTAAGAATACTAGAGGATATTTACAATAGGTCCACAGCTACCATCATCCTACATAAGGAGAGCAGTAAAATACCTATAAGGAAGGGTGTCAGACAAGGAGACACAATCTCTCCAATGTTATTCACAGCATGTTTACAAGAAGTATTCAGAACGTTGGATTGGGAACAGGTGGGAGTAAGGGTTAATGGAGAATACCTCAGTAACCCCAGATTTGCTGATGACATTGTCTTGCTAAGTAACTCGGGGGACGAATTGCAAAGCATGCTTTCCGCACTGGACAAACAGAATAGAACCGTGGGCCTGAAAGTTAATATGCAGAAAACAAAAGTAATGATTAATAACCTCGGGACAGCACAGCGGTTTGAGATACGTGGCGAGGCAGTGGAAGTGGTAAGCGTCGATATATCTACTTAGGCCAAGTTGTGACCCGGATCCCAACCATAAGGCAGAGATAATCAGAAGGATAAGAATGGGGTGAAGTGAATACGGCAGACATTCTCAGATAATGAATGGCAGCCTACCATTGTCCCTGAAGAAGAAAGTGTATGACAGCTGCATCTTACCGGTACTCACCTACGGGGCAGAAACTTGGAGGCTCACTGAGAGGGTTCAACTTAAATTGAGAACGACTGAGCGGGCAATGGCGAAAGATGATAGGTCAAGAAGAGAGCAAAGTGGGTCAGGGAACAAACGCGTGTTAAGGACATGTTAGTAGAAATTAAGTAGAAGAAATGGACGTGGGTAGGGCATGTAATGCGAAGGCAAGATAACCGTTGGTCATTAAGGGTAAAAGAGTGGATCTCTAGAGAAGGCAAGCGTTGCAGGGGGCGGCAGAAAGTTAGATGGACAGATGAGATCCAGAAGTTTGCGGAGATAAATTGGTCGCAGTTGGCACAGGACCGGGGCAACTGGAGATTAATGGGGGAGGCCTTTGCCCTGCAGTGGGCGTAGATAGGCTGGTGATGATGGTGATGATGATGAACCGATACTCCCAAGAGAGCAGTGCATCCTCAGTAGTTGGGAATCGAATCCAGGGCCTCTTGTCCAACAACGTAACGCCAAACAATCTTCAATTCTTTGAAGTCTTAGTTTGTACGCCCCCGAGCAGGGCACAGGGAGCAGTAACCACTTATAGTGGAAATTTTACGTGACATACGGGATTATAGGTTTTCTTTGGAAAGCCTCGCACCAGAATACCGTTGGGTTGTCGGGAGTGCAAGATTGAGGAACCTCTGACTGATACTATAGTTGGCTGTCAGCTACGCATCGCGCCCTGGAACATCACTTTTATTCCGATCTTCAATAGCGGTTGAGGATCATTCCGGACGTATATCTTCACCATTGTAGACAAGTGGTCTATATTATGACACGGTGACGTTGTAGCCCAGAAGGGACTGCGAAAGACCAGTGGACAGCGCACAAGGCCGTTGTGTCGTCACTGAAGTGTGCTGAAGAAACATGGAACACCTGACAACGAAGTGACGCATTATGAAAGAAACGCCTTTGCACTTGCCCGAGCCACAGGTATAAAAGGGATAACCAGAACAAAACAATGTAATCATGATTGGTTCTCAACTCCAGAGGACATTACATTACAGCAAAGCTGAGGATAAATACGAGGTCTTACTTCTTGTAGGCAAGGCCTGAAAACTGGCATTTGGACGAAGGCATGAAATGGCGCAGGTGACTATAAAGCGCGATATGAAGCGCCTGCTTTGAGCAGAGTGGGGTGGACGACAAAATATACCAGAGGGAACTGCTCGGAAAAAACGTACACGATTTTAACAGAGATATAATAATGCCAATTGAAGCAAGCCACTTTGAAGCGTAAATGAAAATACTGTATATTCTAACCAGTCAACAAGTCAGGGCGCCCAACGCGGCAGGGTGACTTTCACCAACACAAGTAGAGGATACCAGTTGATTGCCTTTTAGCCTATCCGCGGGCAACGGTTCCCCTAGCACCTGTTGTGTCCAGTCTCGATGCCGTTTATTGCAGGAACCAGAAAGAGTCCAGCCGCTGGCTGCGGCTAAAACATGGCGTCGGGGTGGTGGTGGTGGTGGCCCGAAGGTCAGCTGCACACGCGCGCCGGGGCTTCGTCTTCGTCTTCTCCCATTCGTGGGCACGTGCACCCTATACCGGTACATAGCGTACCGATATGTAGCATGTTGTAAACGGCAATTCACTATATTCTGACAGAAATTACAGGCATTACAAATTGGCTGTGGCCAATTTGTAATGTAAAGGAGACATCATTCAGGCGCAATCGTTCAGGCACAATCATTGAAAGCGGAACACCAAATGAGATTTCAATAACAAAAAAATCAGCAAAAAGTGGCTCAGGTTTGCCACTTCTAAACCTAGTTGTCACGAGCGAAAGCTAAGAATATGCACACACTAAAGCTCTTCGATTGGTAGTTTCGGACTGTCAGTCGAATTTACAGTCCGTGAGTTGTCCAAGGATTCCCCGCCCCGTAGGAATGTACGTGAAAAAAAATTACACCCATCTCCCCGAAGGGAACCATGAGTAGGATGCGGAGCGTCATGGGGGTTCCGTTTGCGTTTCCGTGATGTTGGTTAGCCAAATTTGGTGGAAATGTAGTGAACCCCGTAATGCTCATATATCCTACTCATGGTTCCCTTCGGGGATATGGGTGTAATTTTCCTTATTGCATGCGTATATACGCGAGTGAGACGAGATTGAAGTGGTATCTCAAGGTCTGTTAGTGTTTGCGCTGATGCTCTCACCTAATTGCGTCAGCACACTCACTGATGGGGCTGTTGCTTCCATCCTACTTCATCTGAAGAATCACGGAGTCAAGCGCAAGCACAACCGGAGTCAAGCGAAGCATGCGGCCAATCCCTAGGCCAATCCCTAGGGGCATCCTGCCAAAATCATCATCAGAAGTGCTGCGGACGGGGCGACAGCAACGTACACGCCCTCCTCTTCGCAGCTTTGTCTTTTTCGCCTTCTTCGTCTTCAGCGGTTCCCCTATGGGAAGATGACGACGGTGGCGCATGCGCAGGTGGTGTGCGGACGCCGGACCACCGCCGAGGCCGCGGGACATACCCCCGAGCATAAGATTGTCTTCTTCTCCATCTTCGTCTTCAGCGGTTCCCCTATGGGAAGATGACGACGGTGGCGCATGCGCAGGTGGTGTGCGGACGCCGGACCACCGCCGAGGCCGCGGGACATACCCCCGAGCATAAGATTGTCTTCTTCTCCATCTTCGTCTTCAGCGGTTCTCCTATGGGAAGATGACGACGGTGGCGCATGCGCAGGTGGTGTGCGGACGCCGGACCACCGCCGAGGCCGCGGGACATACCCCCGAGCATAAGATTGTCTTCTTCTCCATCTTCGTCTTCAGCGGTTCCCCTATGGGAAGATGACGACGGTGGCGCATGCGCACGTGGTGTGCGGACGCCGGACCACCGCCGACGCCGCGGGACATACCCCCGAGCATAAGACGCTCCGCATCTAAATCTAATATAGGACTGCTTCTCGGGGAGTCTGCGGTGAGTCCGCGATTGTAAATAAGAGTTTCACTGTTTCGTTAAAGTTTGCCTTTGCTTGAGATTTCGCAGCCTACCGTCTATCTCTACTGGACGATTGGACGTATACTTCCGCTAGCGCTAAAGGGAACACGCTGACAGCCCAAGTGTGGCGCCATCGATGGCGAGACTGAGGAACTATGCGGCGGCAAAGCTCACGGCAAAACCAGTGGTTTCGAGTGCATACATATCGTGATTTCTCTAGTCTTCCTTCCCGTAAGGCTCCCGTTTTTATTTAGGTTGTTTTTTATTTTTGTAGGGAACATTAATTTTTTTTATTTTTTTCCCCCCGTAAGGCTCAGTCAGAGCAGTGCCTGCATGCAGCAATCGTTAAAACCTCGCTTAGTTACGTGGTTCTTATGTTCTGAATCGCCCACACAGACGGCCCAGCCACCGCTGGGCGATAACACGGAGGCGAAGCAGCCATTACGTCCTCACCTTGTCATTTGGTATGCCGCAACGGCGAAGCTCCGAACAAGCGAAGCGCTAAGAAAACGACCCAGATTGCCGGCCTGTGTCTTACGGTCATTGCAACACGATGAATGACCTTGAAAAGTGTAGCGTAATAGAGCTTTCGCCCTAAAAACAAACGGCATTGTTTCCCCTCTACGGTGCACCTATAGCTATGCGGGACATAACCAACAAACGAATACCTTGGAAGCGGAGGCGGTGCGACGGCGACCGGTGGGGCCGTGTTGCTCGCCTGTTTCACAGGGCGCGCCTTAGCGCGGGTCGACTTCCGGTTGCGGCTGGTGAGTTCCGGTGTCGACGCAACGGGGAGCGGGTTGCGCGTCACGTCTTGTTCCTTCGGTAGAGACATGCTGGAGGCGTCCTGTTACGCGGAGCTCGTGTCTCGCGTTTCTTCTTCTTGCCTCAAGCGCTCGCGGCACGAGGCAAATTCGCGCCGCCGCCGCCGTTTTCGTCGTTATCGTCCTTTTAACTATCATAACATTAATCATCATAATTATAATCAAGCCAAGTTAAAATGTCCCCTTCGAGAGGCATTTACAGGGTTTTCCTTTATAACATGATCGTCATCATTACAGTCTTCAGCACCATTATCATTACTATCATCGCAACAGTTTGATGACAATAATGATGTACTTGTTTTCCCCATTTTTTCTTTTTCTTCGGTGAATCTTCCCTTCTCCTCTTAGTTCTTTTTATTTTTCATTTTCTTTGTTGGACCAGAGTCCTTCAGTGCTTTACTGGTCACGAAACTGCTCCATAACTCAATGGGAGAGCTTCATATGCTGCGTTTGGCCGCCGCGCGGTGTCGCCACCATCTCACTGAGGTTAAGGGACCTTAACTGAGGTGACTCCTCGGGCGGCGTTGCGCTGGCTCGAGCAGCGGAGACGGGGCGAGTTATGTCCGTTTTGTGAGGGCAAAAATGTAACGTGCATCTCGCACTGTTGTGATGCGACTTAATTAGTGCAACGACGATGCCGAACGCGTGTTGCGTCCCGGGATGTCGTTCCTTGTACAACGATACCACAGAAAATGTTTTCTAGTTCTGTTTACCGAGCGACGGGGAGCTGCGTGAGAAATGGATCGAGGTGCGCCATTCCAAGGCAAGAAACGGGAGATTTCAGCTTCGATTATAAGTGTGTGACAGTGTGTGGGAATGCATTGTGTGTGAGAATGAAAAAAAGCAATGAACCATGTTGAGAGCATCCTCGACCTAGAATCTTACAAGGCTAACTTAAAGCCGAATTTTTGATAGATCAGCTAGGTAGTATATAGCGGTGCTGCATTACCTGTTTGCAAACTTGTATTGCCTTGCGTTCAGTCCCGCATGTAAAAAAATCTTTGGCATGTCCTTGTGCTTTTACTTTTCATATTTCCCCGAATTATCCCTTAGGGTTCGGTTCGTTTGTTTTGTAACCGCGCGTGACCGCTTCTGGTTTTCTTATCTGGTGTTTCAACCGGAGCGCCCGCTTGCTCTTTTTGTCGTTCATCCCGTCGGACAATATTGTTTGATATGGAAAGGATGTCACCTTGTCGCTAACTTGATTTCTTATTTCTTCTACAATGTTCTCGATCCTATTTCTATGGATCTAAAATTAATAACGTGCTGAGAGTATAGCATGCGTAGCAAACGCCGCGCAACTCACTTTATCGGCGTTCATCTGTACTCGTAACACTGCGAACTGCTTCTTCGACGTTTGTGTTTCATTCTAGTCTTTTGTAGAGCAGCAGGGGCCCAATTCTCTAAAACGACGGGGCGTCGCTTTGAAACGACGGGGTAGCGCCATGCAAATGCATGTGTTCTGGGGTTGGAGCCGTCGCTTTGAGGAGGTGTGCAAGGGGTGTGAGCCGCAGAAAAGCACTGTGGCGAGGGCGTGAAGTGACACCCACTGGCCCCCATCGTTTCACTTGTCGCTTCGCGCCCTTGCCACAGTGCTTTTCTGCGGCTCGCACCCCTTGCACACCTCCTCAAAGCGGCGGCTCCAACCCCAGAACACATGCATTTGCATGGCGCTACCCCGTCGTGTCAAAGCGGCGCCCGTTTTAGATGCGACTGCATCTCATTCACTCGCCTTGTCCATGCAGCGTCGGCGTCGTTGTCGTCCGCCCCTCCCCCATTCTCCTCGCCGCGCGAGCTGCGCTCTCCGCCGCTCACCCCCTCTCCTCTCCGATAGTGAATACTCTCTCGCGAGGGGCATTGGATTGGCTTGGCTTGGATTGGATTAAAGTGGATTGTGTTGGATTGTGTTGCGTCATAGCCGCGCCACGTTGCGTCATAGCCGCTGCAGGGGGTTCACGGCACGTTTCACGCGATGGGAGAATCAACCTAACGGAAACAACAACGGAACCCCGTATGCGTCGGATCTACACAGGGGTTCCAGCGAGGGGAGGTGGGAGAATTTTTTAGAGAATTTGGCCCCAGGTCGCTTTAATAAACTTCGTTCAGAAAAGCTTTGCGTCGTTCTTGGCTACGTGGCAATATTCTGTTTCCTCCATGTGCTGCACATCACAGCGCAAAAAAAAAAAAAAATTACGCTGGACCATGCTTTTTTGTCTCCCTTCGTAATATTGAAATTTTGTTTTGTTGTATGTGATAAAATTGATTTTATTGTTCTTTTTCCACTTCCTTTTTTTTAAGGATTGCAAAGCGTGGAAGCGGAAAGACACACGGTGCAACATATATCTCTTCGTGTTTTGATCCTTCGCGTTTCTGCAGCATTTTTAGATGTTCTCAAGTATGTACCCACTCATCGAAACGACAATAGTATTGGGCTATCGCTTTTAGCGTTCTCTGCATTCCAGAGAAATCAACGGATTCATTAAAGGGGCCCTGAAAGGCGTTTTGAGCACACTAAATGAAGTAGCGCAATCGTTAGATTGGGTCGTCAACGTCATCTGTACCAAGTATTACTCTTTTACGCGTAGCGGAAAGCTCACAGTTTTGTTGCAAAGTTTGTCGCTTTTTTCTCACCCTTCCCTTCGTGTTTTTGGACGCGCCATCTTCAGATGTCTACATCATCGATTCCCAGATGTTCGTCATGAGCTAGACATCCTGCTATTGGGCAGCTTTTTCACGCACTTCCGGCAAAGAGATGAGTCGTCTGCTCAGCGTCGGCTCGCCGGCTGATCTGCCAGCGGAGTGCCGGAGTGCTTGGACATTTTACGACAAACGAAACAAGTGTAAACAAACTCTTAACCGTTTGTATTGAATGCAACACGGCCATAACACGACATGGATATTCTCTTACCTGAGTGCGTTCCATAAAGAAAGCGTTGAAGCCCCGTGGCACTTCTTTCGTGCAATCGCAGAGAACGCCCTGAGCCGAATGCCCGGGTTTGACGGGTACATTTTATTCAACTTCAAAACAATCCAGAGATGCGTTTCGAACGAACACAACGTCACAACATGCGTTGCAAGTCCGAACCGCGATTGACAGACGATGGGTTGCCTCCTCCTGCCCGTCGTAAATTCGGCACTCACCTCGCGCGCGGTTTGCGGAGACGAACAGCATGCCACTTAACTCTGGCGCACAAGCCGAGATGGCTTTTAGCCACGCACACTGCACATACCCCATGCGAGGTTGAGTCGTACGTCGCCCGACAAAGATAATCCAGACCATGGGAAGCACTATCCACCCGCAGAAGCACAACGTCGCATTTCATCGCGAAACAAAGGCGTCCACAACACACACACCATCGCCTCCTATAATATCAAACGCACCTCGCACTTCCCAATGGGAGTGAGTGGTACGCCTGCAGTGCCCACATTTCGCGAGGTGGGGCCCGGAGCTGAACCGGGATTACGCAACCGTAACTGACTTCTGGAGCGGTTTGTGCCTTGTTGCCAAGGCAACCGATGTTTGAGATTGTCAAAGAAATGGCGCTCGCTCCAGCGCTAGAAAGCTCAGAGCCGCGCCGGAGCATGTTTTGCCAACGTTGCCGCTCTCCACCACGCGTCGCCCCAAGCTGAACTGGTCACATGATTGAAGCGTTTTGTGCACGGGTTCTGTATCGGTTTAAAATGTTTTTTTTACATGCCGCCGGCAGGAATTACCACCGCCGCAAAATAAGACCCGGCACCAGCGGGGCCACATCTGATACGGCGCTTTTTGGATAAACAGTGCGCGGTGCATGAAAGGGACCGAGCGCACGATCATCCCCGAGCGGCTGCGAGTTCGCCGCCGATAAAAAGTCGCGTGCCGCCGATAGCAACTCCAGCAACGTACAGCGCGAAAGGGCATGGCCAGGCCGCCGCACAAATGCAGCCAGATTTTAAATGCGGAGCATTTCTTAGGCTCGCCAACTCCTCCGTCCATAGGCGTCCGCAGCTCATGATGTCACGTCGAGGCGCAGGTGCGCGCCTCTCCCCCGTACCCTCCTCGCTCTCAACAACAGCTGCGGCGGTGCGGCAGGAGCGCGTCTGCGCGCGCATGCGCCGTAGCTGCCCCGTGCGCCTCGTCGCTCTCAACAACAGCTGCGGCGGTGCGGGGGGAACGCGTCTGCGCGCGCATGCGCAGTAGTTACCCCGTGCGCTCCGTCGCGCTCAGCAGCAACTGCGGCAGGTGTACACGTGATAGCGGCGTGCTAGCGGTGTGACAGCTGCGTGACAACAGCGTGGTGGGGGGCGTGGAAAGGTCGCGCGCTTGTGTACGGAAGTGCGCGCATGCGCGTGTCTCCCCCATACTCCTCTCCCTCGACAGCGCGCGCAGTGTATACACCATTTTCCTTGCTAGAGGTGGGCGCCGCCATTTGCTTTTTCTGACCAGACGCTAGCGCCGTCTATGAAGCGACTGCCGAAACCTCCGCGCTCGGCTGTTAAGTGCGCCGTTCTTGGCGTGCGTCTGCTCGGTATCCGTGCATTACCGAGTGAACCGTAGTGGTTTGGCGTTAAGTTAGCGGTTGCAGTGCTTGTGTGTGTATGTTATGTTTTGTTTTCATCATCTGCGGACGGATTTTACGTCCTAATTTGCTGCCAGAGCGGGAAATTCCGACCCCGGCTGTTGCGAGCAGCAGTAGTAGTGTGGTGGTGGTGCCGGTGGTGCTCCGCAGTTCCGCGATGCAGACGTACCGGTATGGCACCGACTGACATAGAAATCGATATCAGGGAGTAAATACGTGTTTTCAATGCCACCGTGCTTGTTATGTTCACCGATTAGTCATGTTTACGGAAGCGCGGACGTCGAATGCGGAGCGCGCACAGCATATGTGGGTTACGGTGATCCGTGCTCGCGATGGACTTTCGACGAGGCGATTGCTACGCTGTTGACATTGCAATGCAATATAATCTTTCTTAACTAGACTTATGACGGTTACTGACGAAACGAAATTACCTGGGCGGAAAAATAACACGACCGCACAACCAGTCAAATTACTATTCGAAGGTTGAACAAAAGGGTTGACGTTCGGGCGAGTTAATATTGGTTGATCATGATCGTGATCATGATTGACCTAACTTTGCGCAGCGCACGTGGCCTGTTGCTCGGAGCCCACCTTTGTGAAACCGCTGCTTGCACCACAAATGCTTTACGCGACCAGCAGTAACTTGTAATTGTAATACCGGACTCTGGTAATACTTTAGATTCCGTGGCAACGCGAAAGGATTAGAAGCTTTTCCTTTGACCGCGTTGTGAACAGGTTGAGCTATTTTTCAAATGCAGCGTTCACGCGTATCTCAAGCTGCGTTTCCACATTTGGCTGCCTGCTTATCCTGCTATCGACCAGCAGTGTGCGATGGAGAAAGTTATCCTTTCATATCGTTTGGCAGTGTAATGAGTTGGCCTGAAAAAAAGTAAACAAAACGCCGTGATTTTAAAGATTAGATTAGATGAAAAGGGGATTGTTTAATGCCAATCGGCTGTAATGACCAAACAATATATGGTATTTTAAATTGACTACAAGGAACCAGAAGTTATTGTAATGTTGTATTGTATCGGCGCTCGTGAAAGATCCTCAAGTGGTCAAAATCAACCTGCAGCCCTCCACTACGGCGCGCCTCATCACCCATGAAGCGTCGGGGCGTTAAACACCATAATGAATGAACGAATCAATCAACCAACCAATCAATGCTGTATTGTAAAGGATAAAGTTGCTTCTAACATTTCAGGGGGTTCCGTTCCCTGTCGCAGCTTTGCGTGGGATAAATGGATTTCGCTCCGTCTGCTTGCCGTCCAAGTGCACCCAACAAACCCTGGAGTTGGTCGTTGGTACAAAGTCGTTGCGATTTATCAACGGAATCCACCGATATCTCAACTCGGTGTGCGTTGGGAAGCGATGCCGCAAAAACACGCCGCAACTGCACTGGATTTTCTCCAGGCAGTGCCGTGCCCATGCGTGCTGTCAGCGACTGTTTCTCGCTTTCTCTGGTTGTTCAATAACCCACCACCGCGCAGTGCTGACCAAGCGACGTTTGCGCCTTGAACGGCATCGCAGCATTGGCTAAAACAGTTGAAAGTTCCGCAAAAACTAAGCACACGGTGCGAAATACTCCTGAACTACGCAGCGGAGCACACCGAGCCGAACGATGTTAGCAGCCCAGCGCGCTCAGGCAACGCTGGTCGGCCGCCGAGAGAACTGGTTTGAGAGTATTTTCCTCCTTTCCAGGCTGCTTATGGAAAATGGTGTATATAAGCGGCGGAGCGCGCGTTCGAACTTCATTCAAGTGCGTCTTTGCTTGCCTTTCGTTTGGCTCCAGATGAAGTATAAGCGATGGAAGCAACAGTACCGTCAACAAGTTAAGCATTCCAAACCCTCCCCACATCCAAACGGTAACCACAAACTACCCAATTACGCAACTCTCACGCAATACAACCACCCCTATGCGACGCATTTACTCGAGTTCCCCCCGTGGGAAGATGCGGGCGGGCGGCTTTTTTTTTCGTTCGCTTTTCCAGCCTCGAGCGGAGTGCGGGATTCATGGTGTCAACAAAGTTTGCCCGTAGCAGACGGCAGTCTAGGAGCGCCATAGCGGAAGTACATCATCGCTGCGGAGCGCAGCATCATGGGAGGGAAGGCTCGCGCGCCGTCAACAGCGAAAGGAGGAGGAAACGCGGCGCGACGATAATGCGCGGTTTTTGATTTACGATTTCTCAGCTAATACTCATCGCTTTAACAAAATTCTTGCGGGAGGAGATTGCTAATACATTGTCTTATTTGGTTACATGTACATCCATGCATCGGCGGAAGGTATTTCAGGACCCCTTTAAGCGTAGTCTGAACGACGCGTACTTGTTTTCTTTCAGTTTTTTATTGTATTATCGATAGGCCCACAGCAGTCTGTGACTACGGAGCTACCGTATGTGTGAAATTTACAACATTTGCTTTAAGAAAAGAAGCAATAGAGATTTAAAAATGCCTAAACATGACGGCGCAGCGCTTGTGCCAGAGGACGCAGAAGCCGTTGCCGTTCGCGGCCGAAGTCTACGGTAATTTACTTGAAAAAATAAAACCCCATTGAAGGCAGGTGATATACACAATGACTGGACTATTCACCGCTAACTACTACGAAAAAAGCACACTTAATCCACGCGCAAACACCAAAAGCAGCGAGAGTTTGCACGCCAACAGCTGGCCAGTATGCCGCACGCGCGGCGGCTGAATGCCCTTCGTGCGGCGGTGGCGCCTGTGGTGGCGCCCGCGGTCCTATATATGAAACGAGCGCCGAAGTTTCGTGACCAATAAAGCATTGAAGGACTCTGGTTGGACTAAACCAACGCAAGGTTATTGGCCACGCTGGAAAAAATGAAACGGAATTCTTATGCTTCCGCCTACGCGTCTATATACTTTATCGTTAAAGTTACACATAGGTATCTGTCAGCATAAAACAGCCTTTCGCGCCAAAATTCACGTCCGTAATTGTTTGAGCGCACTTAAGCATTTCATAACAGTGTGCACGCATGGTGCACTTCGTTTCGTAGACGCTGTTTCGTGTTTTGTGCAGCGCAGAACGTACCACCTCCACAAGCGTACATCCTGCAGGGTATCACGGACTGTACAAGCTGTGAATACCACTGGCACCACGTTCTGGCTGTTAGTAACGCAACTTCACAAAACAGGATGAAACACGCATTGAAGGCGGGCCAATCGGTAGTACTTGGTATTTATTTTGGCGTAAAACTGCGCCAAAATATAGAACGACAGAACTAAGAGTGCGCAGAAGCAGTCCTGACTAACAACTGAGTTTAATATCGCTTTACAGAAACAAATACGAAGAACAGAAGCATGTCACTATACACTGTACAAACACAGATATACAGAGTTATCAAATTTAAGTCGACAGGTTTTATAAGAATTACGCGCGTAGATTCACGCGAGGACAACCTCTACAGTGAGGTTATGCGCCCATGGAGACCCAGAATGAGGGGCAATTATTGGTGCCGGTGGCTTAATTAACTAAAATTGAATAATTAGCTTTTTAGCGGCTGCTGTAAGAGACATGTTTGTATTGACGAGTTGGACGCGATCTTGTTTCTACGTCATTTCATTTGGTAGAATTCTTCTAGCGCATCGCATTGTTACTCCGAGATATCGAACTGCGAAGTTTAATTTCCGTTCACATGATTACGCGTGCCAGACAGTTAAGACAGGCGCGAAGCTCCTCCCTTTTATAACGTGTCTTCTGTGTACGGTGTTTATATAGTTTGACAAGACGGTGAAGGCATAGGTAAAAGTGATAACTGGCACCGTTTCAGTGTTGGCTGGCGTTATCGCAATCTGCAGGAAGCGGAACCGCTATCGAAACACAGAACAAAAAGGAGCAGCTTTGCGCCCACCGTCGCGTTCTAGCATGCGTAATCATGCGAACGGCAATTAAACTTCGCAGCTCGAATTTAGGAGTACGGATGCGCTAGAAGAATTCTGCCAAATGAAACTGCGTAGAAACACTATTGCGTCTAACTTTTCAATACAAACGTGCCTGTTACTGCAGCCACAAAAAAGTTAATTTTTCAATTTTAGTTAATTAGGCCACCGACATCAATAATTACGACCTAATTATTGTGTCCCCCTTGGCGCACGACCTCACTGTAGAGGTGGTCTTCACGTGAAGCTAAGCGCCTAAGTTCAAAAAAAAAAAAAAAAACCTGTCGACTTAATTTTGATCGCCCTGTAGGTACAATGAAGGGAAAACAACTACCCGCCGCGGTGACTCAGTGGCTAAGGCGTTGCGCTGCTGAGCAGGAGGTCGCGGGTTCGATTACCGGCCGCTGCGGCCGCTTTTATGATGGATGCGAAAAGCAAAAACGCCCGTGTGTACGAGATTTCGGCGCACGTTAAAGATCCCCAGGTGGTCAAATTTAATCCCAAGTTCTCCACTACGGCGCGCCTCATCGCCTGCGTTGCGCCGGCGCGTTAAACGCTTCAATCAATCAATCAATCAATCAATCAATCAATCAATCAATCAATCAATCAATCAATCAATCAATCAATCAATCAATCAATCAATCAATCAATCAATCAATCAGTGATAACAACTATGAAAATACTTCCGGGGCGGTATTTTTAGTTTGTCCGTTTTGCGTCCGTTTTATTTTGACGTACATCCCGTTGTATGCTGGCTTCGAGCTGACTTTCGCGCAACTGTTCTTATACAACTGAGCCTGCTTTAAACTAACTTTTATGTGCTTATGTATATCTATTTTCAAAATATAAGCCGCCGCGGTGGGTCAGTGGCGATTGCAGGAGAAAGGCTTGTTCGTCACTGGTCCTACAACTTGCACTTTGTGCAGCAAAGCAGAAACTGTTGAGCATGTTCTCGCGGAGTGCTGGGACGCCATCTGAGATGTGTTACAAATGACCTTAAAGATAGACCTGCCCGTTTCACCCCAAGGCACACGATTTCTTTGCGTACCTAGTGACAACATTGTGCCATATGACCTCATCATGGCTCTAGGCTTGCATGCCATTTGGAGGTCGAGAATGGCGGTGCGCCACGCTGACCCCCACGCCTTACTGTGAGCAAATACTTTGCACAGAGTATTAGCAGAGTCCTTGAAGTGCAGAAGTTGCAGATGCGCGATTTGGAATGGCTACTTGTACTAGAACTGTGTACGTTTGGTGTTCAAGTTTTTTCGTCAGCCGAATTAAGTTCGGCCGACGGTTTTTAATCTATCCGTGACGTGTATTGCGCGCAAAAAAAAGGCAATAAAGGAAAAAATAAACGCGGTGGCTCAGTGGCTAAGGCGTTGCGCTGCTGAGAACGAAGACGCGGGTTCGATTCCCGGCCACGGCGGCCGCTTTTCTGACGGAGGTGAAAAGCAAAAACGCCCGTGTTTACGAGATTTCGGCGCACGTTAAGGATCACCAAATGGTCAAAAAATATCCGGAGCCCTCCACTACGGCGCGTCTCATCGCCTGCATTGCGTCGGTGCGTTAAACCCCACAAACAATCATGATGTCACGTTTATATTTTCAAAATATTGATTGCAATCAATATTTTGAAAATATAAACGTGATAACATTTTTATATAACGCAGTTGAAATGTTTTACCACAAGGGGGCGAATGTCGAAAGATGTGAGCTGCAGCCAGCTGTTTCCTGTAGCACTAAAGCGTACACAATGCTACGGCTGCTCAGTTTTTTTTTTCGCGTTTGGGGCACGTTTTTTATGTCCATGAGAATGACCGTGTATCAAGACAATAACCCTCTGTTACGTATTTTGGAATTTACGCACTTGAGGGCATGCTGAAGTGAGCTTTTCCTTGGCATTGCGGTGAAATTTTGCGTGAGTGGTGGGGATATTCGATTCCTAATGAAGTGTGTGCATTCCGTCAGGTCTACGGACGTTAAGCTGGTACGTGCATTCGTCAGGTACCCATAAATATTTATAAAGCCTATGGCGAGTGCTTGTGAAATTTCGGTCGTTTGCTCGACAGCTATCAAGCTCGCAGACAATCGTACTGTGATGGAGATGGTGTGGATGCACCGGCTCACGGAGGAGTGCTACAGCGATATCGTTTCTTCGTTAGCGGCCGCGGACGGAAAGCCACCGGTAGCGAAGAAACGAAGGGCGCATACCCCTTCGTCCTTGACACTGAGCCCATGGTGCCGCCGGCCAAGTTCGTCTCCCAGCTCGTCGCACAGCCACCGCAAAGTCCTCTTGAGGAAGCGAAATGCTTGTGCAGGCATTTCGAACGGGTCAACAATACTTCCTGCCCTCCGGTTCCGCCGGCGAGCGAAGAACAAGGCGAAGACCGGTATATCCGTATTGGAGCTGCCAATATCTGTCTGCTCACACTGCGTTGCGTTGCGTCACATCCGGGGGTTCGTTTCTAGCCAATTAGGGCTTTCTCAAAACGGACACTTTTGAAACGGACGCAAGACGGAGAAAACTTAAGAATGCCGCCCGTGATAATTGTGTAGGTGCACTTCAAGGAAAGATTGATTGATTGATTGATTGATTGTAGGGTTTAACGCGCCTACGCAGCGCAGGCGATGAGGCACGCCGTAGTGGAGAACTTCGGATTAAATTTGACCACCTGGGGATCTTTAACGTAAGCAGAAATCTCGTACACACAGACGTTTTTGCTTTTCCCCTCCATCAGAAAAGTGGCCGCCGCGGCCGGGAATCGAACCCGCGACCTCGTGCTCAGCAGCGCAAACTTCAAGGAAAGGTCACGAGGTTCCACCACGTGCACAATCTCTACTAGCTGTCCAGAAATGCATTTTTTTTTCTTGTGAGGGCGACGGATGATGTGCTAACGTAATATTCTCGCCTTCTTTGAATTTATAGCACGTATTTTATCTCCCTCCTTGTCCTGTCCGGATAACGTCCCAGCACGGGGCACCGCTCTAACGCAGGGACGCATAAGCGCTCTGCAACATGGCTAGCAAGCATGCTTGCTGAGGAATTAATAACGTCACATGCGTGCTCCCGCAGGCGGTCGCTGAGGCAGCCTTCCGTTTGTTCCCTGTACACGAGCGTCGACAATATGGCGGAACCTCGCACACCACCTGGTCCTCCCATTGCGCGAACGGCCCTGCGTGCTTTGGAAACAGTCGCGGCGTTAAGTCGTGTCTGTACCTCGTCTCCGCGTCTTGAAGCGATCTTATGCGATTATAACATTTCGGTCTATCTGTCGTGGTGCTCATCGATTCTCTCAGATCGGGTCGCCGCTACAGACCACTATACGGCAGCGGGGATGTTCCCTCGGGCAAGCGCTCGAACCGCCCCGCCTATGAACTAATTAAATTAGCCCCACCGCGGGGCTAATTTAAACTTTGAGAGCAGTTCTGCAGGCGAGCAGTTCGTCAAGGCCTTGCATGACACGTCAACGCAAGGCCTTGACGTGTCATGCAAGCAGGTGTTATTTCAATAACAGCGGCTTGAGCGGATGAATGCGGCGTCACAAATATGTTGTGATCTCTTCCCAAAAGCCTCTGTGAACTTCCAAAGCCTCCCGGCTGCGGCAATCACCCCATGTATGCTAGCTGCTGGCCTCAGGTTCCGCCATAGCCCATCAATATCACTAGTACGGGTCCCACCACAGGCTTCCGTCTCAGTGGCGGGGCAGTCTGCCCCCTCTGCTGCTCCGAAAAACCAGCCAAAAATTACGTGAACACCGAAGCACTCCCAATGATGTAGTGATTACGAATGCATCAGTGTCCAATTGCCGAATGTGTCATCTCATTGTTATCATCATCCTTTTCCCTTTGTGCCTTCTTTTTTTTTTTCCTTTTTTGCTTACTATGGCCCTGAGAGTACCGGCGTTCGCCTCGCCATGGGAAGAGGGCATTTAGCGGCAACGTACTTTGAGACTCCCATAAACGCGACTTCTGTAATTAGCCTGCACCAAGAGCTCATAATGGCGTCAGTACACCTTTTAACACGTTTCGAAGTCCAAGGCCGTAGCACATTGCAAAGTCCAGCTTTATCCTCCTCCCTTTGCGTCTTTGTATCATTCTGTCCTTCCGTATGACTTGGCACATAACCACGGTTGAATCGGTGAGCAGAGAAAATGTTTAGCGTCAACCTGCTTTGCTTCTCACCTGATCCCTGCTTTCACAATTGTCATGCTCAGATTACTTGGGCCTTTTCTTCCCCCATCCACATACCTCAGCAGAGAAGCATGCAGGCGACTGCAAACGCCGGCAAACCTCTGTGCTTTTTCAATAAAGAGCCTTTTCTCTCTCACTCATGTAAGCTTCAGTGCACGTCTCTAATACGTACACGTTTCAATGACCCAGGCCACAATGTTCTGACTAGATTCGCCTCCAGTGAGGCCGACATAAGTCCACCTTCACTCACCATCTCCGCAGCTAACACTTGTATACGACCACCTTGTGAGTCCCGCCGAATAACCGACACCCGGCCTGCTCGCTTTCGCTCCCGAACACTTGGTGCTCCAATCCGCTTTCCCCGAAACCTGCCAGCCCTTTGGATATGCTGATAATCAGCAACACCGGTGTATTGAATACTCTGCTTCACTCCACTCTACTTTATCCGAACTATGGCCATCTACTCCAAGCAGAGCTCCTCGCAGTGCGCAATGCGCGGCTGCACGCAGCTATGCGTCTTTTATCGGAATCAATAGCTCGTCCTTTTAGCATACAACACGGTCCTTTTGGTAGCTCGCTATGTTTGCATACGAACCTCGTTATAACGATGTAGTATCGAGACTCTAATTAAGTTCGGGACACTAATTTAGTTCGTTGTGACGGTAGAGCCAAAATCGGTTCAAACCAATTGGTTATCTTGCTCCCGTAAAAAGTTTTGATACAAAAAAAGGATTAATTAATTCTTCGAACCTACTAGGAACAAGAGAACGCTTTTCTTTCCCCTTCTGGCATTTCAAGCTTAATGAACCAGAAGATTAAACGGAAAAGTTCAACAGAACATATTTCATTTCACGAAACAGGCCTGCGTCCTGTTTTTCAAAAACGGAGCACTTAATTAACAGGGTGATGTTTTCCACAGTGTCCTAAAAATAAACGGGGCTTTTCCACTTCGGCAGTCTCAGACCCGGGAGTTTCAAGTATCTTCTCAGCCTACAGGTCAAATATTTTTTCGTTATATTCCATATTGCGGGCGGCTCTCACAGTTTCACTTTCGTCATAAAAGATTAAGTGTCATTGAAAAGTAGCCTTGTAAGTATTTGGTTTCATCTGGCGTGGAAGGGTGCAAGCTTGATGAAGTTGCTATGCCATAACTGCAAAACAACGTTACCGGACTAATACACAAGAGGGGAGAGAGAGAGAGAGAGAGAGAGAGAGAGAGAGAGAGAGAGAGAGAGAGAGAGAGAGAGAGAGAGAGAGAGAGAGAGAGAGAGAGAGAGAGAGAGAGAGAGAGAGAGAGAGAGAGAGAGAGAGAGAGATGGGGGGGAGGGAGAGGGGGGGGGACTTTATTAGAGCCCGAACTGGTAGAAGAAAGGGGGTTACAGGGAGGAAGTCACCTGGACTTCACAGTTAGATGGCTGCCATGAACCCGTGGGCCGCAGCGGCATCTTCCGCCCGCTGTACGAGTAGTTGTGAGTCGGGGTGAGAGCTGAGCAAGGCGGCCTCCCATTGCTCTTGAGTCCTGATGTTTAATGCTCGATTAAGGAAAGCATAAACCCGCGGCTGACGCTTAAACGGCGGGTGAAAACTCTTTTCATGCTTCACCTTGTTGTTAGCATTGGGGTGTCACTTTATTCTACTGACACAGATCTGCGTCCAAAAGTTGAGAACAATAACATACTTCACGTGAATATGGTGCCAGTACATCGCACACAAACAACAGAGTGGTCGGTTACTGGCAATGCTTTAGGCAATTAGCGTTGGATTTTGGTTCATATATTCAAGCTGTGTGTGATGTCCCCCAGTGGCGGGCCGTATAAGGCCTTCATTGCAGTGGACATTTTTTTAGATGCCACGCATCTCATTCACCCGCCTTGTTTATGCATCCGGCGTCGGCGTCGTTGTTGTCGGCGTTCCCCCCTCCCCCATTCTCCTCGCCGCGCCAGCTTCGCTCTCCGCCGCTCACCCCCTCTCCTCTCCGATAGCGAACACTCGCTCGCGAGGGGCATTGGATTGGATTCGATTGGATTGGATTGGCTTGGCTTGGCTTGGCTTGACTTGTATTGGATTTGGATTCGATTGAATTGGATTAAAGTGGATTGTGTTGCGTCATAGCCGCGGCAGACGCACTGGCGCCGGCACGTCCCCTCACCGTTATGCGCGCTATAAAACGCGGTGCCTGCGCCGCTCCGCTCCATCGTTCCAGCGCCGTTCCTCCGCTGTCCAACGCTGCAACGTGAACCCCCTATGCGTCGCATCTACACAGGGGTTCCCGCGAGGGCAGGTGAGAGTTCTTATTATACTTGCGATAGTATGCCCTTTGGCAATTAGTTGTAAAGGTACAAATTGGCATCCGTTTCCTGGAGGAAGTCCAGAAGACAGAGAAGACTTTCATTAAACAGTGCTTGTTTGCGTCACCGTTACGAATACATGGTGCAGCGTTAGCTTGCCGTTGTCTAGCGTTGCGGGCTCTTTGTTTAATCTTCGGTTTTTGAGGGTGATGTATAAGGTGCATATTTCTTATTTCGGCACATAATTTTTGTGAAAATTTTATTTTTTATTGCTCTTTTTTTATTTTTGAGAATTCGGTTGGATGAATTGTCTTCATTTACGCCATTATAACGAATAAATGTGTTACTCCCGCCAATTCAGCTTTTTTGTGCGAATGCAGGTTGTTGTCTGTTGGGATACTTGCCCAAAAATGCCACACATTAAAAACTCGCCAAATTATTTGTGCACATACCGAGAATTTCCATGGCGCATGGAAAACCCCCGCGATGATCAAATCTTGTCATTTCACCAAGAAGTACTTTTCGAATCAAAATGTTTATGCGTCCTTTTTTTATTTGAGCAATCAGAGCAGCTTTCGTATAAACTATTCCACTGCTTTTTTTGCGCACAAAAATGTGCCAGAACGAAACATTTAGCTAGTGGTGCTTTTAATTGTTTGTAATTTCTTGCACACACTGCGAATTTTCCTGCCGAACTTTTCTGTAGTCTTTATTGAGAGGAAGGGACGGCATAGCAAAATCGACGTCTCAGTGACGTCATAACAGGACGTGTCCAGTGACGTCATCACCAATGATGTTAATACCGCAGTGTGAAGGGAATAAACAGAGTGCCTCACTAACGAATACTGTGGCCAAAGACAGACTGCAAAGAGCTGATGACGCTCGCAGACGCCTTGCTACGGATACTATGAACGAGAAGTATCGGATGATGATGATGATATTTGAATATTGATGGCGCAAGGCCAGCTAGGGCACAGAGCGCCAAGAAAGTGTTTTGATGAATAGGTGACAACTAAAATTGGTTAGAGGGGACACGAATAAAATCAATTAAAGTCTATGAGCACGACTGGTGTAAAGGGCCAGGATGAAGACCAAGACTGGTTAAAAGTTAAATAAGGTGGCTGGTGTATACGACCATGGGTAAAACTATGGGTGGTATGAGATGAGCTGTAAGAAGTGAACTTCTGACAGAAACTTAAAGGTGCGCTGAACAGAAAACATGGCATCGTCTCCTAAAAAGTATAACGGATGTAATGGAATATATATATATATATATATATGTTGTCTGCAGAGTTCTATGAAGTGTTTGCGTCGTGTAATGTCGAGTGCCTTGCATTGAATGAGGATGTGTATCACGGATAGGACCTCTCTACACATGCTACACAGGGGTCCTGGAGATCCCGTGAGCAGGTGCGAGTGCGTTACATGTGTATGGCATATCCGTAACCTAGCTAAGGTAACTTCAATGTGCCTATTGTGTGAATCAGTAAATTGTCCCAAGTGTGGTTTTATTCCGTGTAGTTTGTTGTCTGTCTATTCGCTCCAGTCTGCTTGCCAAGTTTTACGGAGTTGTTGTCTGATGTGTGGCTTGAGGTCTGTGTAAGGTAGTGTTGTGTTTATTGTGTTTCGGAGTGCAGCCCTGTGGCGGCCATTTTATCCGCTAGTTCATTCTCGCCGATACCAGAGTGGCCTGGCACCCAACACACAGTCACCTCAAGGTTTAAAGAATACGCTAGCATAATTAATTTGAGGAAATGTTTGATGGCAGCAGGCCTAAATTTTCGGCAAGACACGCATTACAATCAGTGGCTCCATGGTCCTGCCTACCATTTCTTACTGGACTATATCCGGGAGGCCAACCTGGTTTCCTGGATATAGATCGGACCCGCTTAGTGTCTACTAAGCCTTGAGGCTATTAAATAAACAAACAAACAACAACAGCAATTAATGTGAAGACAAGATTAATGACATGGTTTTTCGATGACTTTCCGGATGACAATGTACGGACAACGCTCAGCGAATCTGTATAGATGATGGATTTAGGAATATGATGTTCAACTATGTGACTTACAACCAGAAAGATGACATATGCTTCTGCCGCAAAAATACTTGTCTTTACATTCATGGTTCTACCTGCTTCAAAATTGGGTCCATGCGCAGCACAAGACACTGCAGTGAACGTTTTAGAAGCATCACTGAAAAACTCTGCAGCCCTGTATTTACCCTGCAGATACATGAAATGCTGCAAAATCCCAGTTCTTGGTGTCCTGTTCTTATTGTATTGTAAGAAAGACAAGCCACATGCTACAGGACGAAGATGCCATGGTGCTGCAAGATCAGTGTGATACGATTTGAATGTATCTAAGAAGAAGACCTCATGAATAGTCACCTCGTCCCTCACCATTTGCGAGAAGGGAACAGGAGTTGATGGGTGGTTTAAAAAGAGTTGAGTTGTGGATGTATCACTAAAAACCGGTTTAAAGGGATGGTTATCCATTGATGAGATTTTCGAGGCATGTAGAAGGTCAACATAAGTTCGCTGGTACGCGAAGCATCATTTGTTGCACTCTGTATAAAGACTGTTGACAGGACTAGTACGGAATGCGCCACAAGAGAGGCGAAGCCCCAAGTGGAGCACTGGGTCAAGCATTTTAAGTGCTGTTTTCGTGACTGACCTATACACAACACTTCCGCAGTCCAACCGTGACCTACCAAAGCAGCATAAAGGCCAAGCAGTAGTTGTTTGTCCGCACCCTATGATTGGTGAGGACTTTCAGAATATTCATTGTTTTTAGGCATTTTTGCTTGAATCGTTTTATGTGAGGGATGAATGTGAGTTTTTCGGCAAACACCACACCCAAAACTTGTGTTCTTTTTTATTGGAATTGAATCACCATTGAGTTTTATGTCAGGATAGGGCAGGATGCCGTGCCTTTTTGAGAATACAACACAGGTGCTTTTCGCAAACCATCCTCGTCTGCCCAGCGCGAAAGTTTGTTTACCCCAAGCTGGACATGACGTTAACATATGAACATGTTACATGATTTGAAAGATATTTGAACGTCATCTACATAAACCAGGCAAGAAATAGAAGACGGCAGTACCTTTCGGAGCGAGGTCATCTTAATGATAAACAATGTGCAGCTCAAAATGTCACCTTGAGGCACGCCATTCTCCTACACGTGAATATTTGATAGTGCCGACCCAACTCTGACACGGAATGTTCATGTAGACATGTAACTAGAAAGAGTGTTCAGCATGTTACCTAAAATACCAAAGGATTTTAAGTCTCTAAGAATGCCGTAGCGTCATGCCGTATCATATGCCTTTTCAATATCAAAAAATACCATCATGCAGTATTGCTTATGAATGTATGCATCCTTAATGTAAGCCTCGAAAGAAACTAGTTGATCATTAGTGGATCGCCCCGCCCGGAAGCCTGGCTGGCAGCTCTCGAGAAGACCATTCTACTCTAGAAAGTACACGAGTCTCTTATTGATCATCTTCTCGAGCAGCTTGCACAGGCAGCTTGTTAGGGCGATGGGACGATAACTAGCAGGGGAAGACGGATCTTTTCCCTTCTTCAGAAAAGCCACTACGATGGCCTCCCTCCAAGACCCTGGAAGGTGCCCCGAAAGTCATATTTTGTTGCAGAGGTGCAAAAGTGTTCGAGTGTGTCTGCGTGTAAGTGTTGTATGATAGTGTACGTAATGTTGTCTCCACCTGGAGCTGAAGGCTTACAAGTACTGAGAGCCAGCTTCAGCTCATGAAGTGTAAAGGGGGAGTTATAAGAGGTGTTTGAATTATTATTATCCCACAGGGACTTCTTTTAACTAGATGTTTTGTATTTCATGACAGTGTTTGTGTAGTGTGCAGAGCTGGACACGTGTTGGAAGTGTTGTGCAAGTGTGTTGGCTTGATCTTTGAGTGTGTCCCCTGTTGTGCTCACCAGGGGCAGGCTGTGTGTCTGTTGTCTCTTGAGTTTACGTATACGTGTCCATACTTTGCGTGTGTCTGTGTATGAGTTTATGAATGTGAGGAAGGCATGCCAACTCTTCCTTTTTGCCTCATGGCGCACGCGCTTCCCGAGTGCTTTTGCCCTTTTGAAGGATACAAGATTACTGGATGTGGGGTACCGGCGAAGGGCACCCCACGTCTTGTTCTGGGCCTCTCGTGCTCACCTGCAGTCCTCATTCCACCAAGGCCTCCTTGAGTTGCACGGGGCACCGGAGGCCTGTGGAATGGACTTGTCGGCGGCGTCGAGGATGTGCGCCGTGAGCAGTTGGGTCGTCTGTTCTACGTGAAGGTGTTTTATGAATATTTAGTGTAGTTTTGATGTTTCTGTGAATGTACTCCAGTTCGTTTTTCCCTCCCTGAACCTTTTATGAGAAGTTGAAGTGTTTATGCCTTTGCCTATGTATGTCAATTTGGTGGGAAACTATATAAGTTTGTGTACACATGCCACTCAAGAAATGAGAAAACTGCACAGCCAAGATCCAAGTCAAGATGTGAATAACTGTTTTGTCCTATGTTATAATATGTAGCTTGGTTTTTGTTAAAAAGGCATGCTGCCGATGATGTTAGGAATTTTCGAATTAGGCGACCTCGGGCATCTGTGCGGGAAGAACCCCAGAGTGAATTACGGGCATCGAGTCGCCTAAGACTATGTACGGTTCAGGTAGCTGACCTGTCAGGGCCTCAAAATCAGCTGTTCGATAGTTGGTAATCAGGAGGGATGTAGAGGGAGCATACCTTTATTAACATATTATAAATTATTGTTATAATCGCGACAGCTTCTAGCATAGTGTTTAGGTGGATGGTGTGACACGATAAAAAATTTCGGGCCACTATGGCCACACAACCTGAAGAATAAGTGCAACTGTGCCTGTATTTTCGAAATGCTTTGTAGCTATTCAAGAAGTTAGTATGTTTACTATTCAGGTGTGTTTCCTGAAGACACATGATACATGGCTGATGTGAATGAAGTATCTCGTACACATCATCTATATTGTTAATGAGGCCAATGCAGTTCCATTGGATGATGTTTTCTGTTCCCATTATTTACATTTAAGTAAGACTGGAGGGTGTGTGTGTTCATGTGTCGTCTTTCGGGGCTTGTACTCTCGGAAGGGGCTTTTTGGGCCCCTCTGTTGGCTTGGACGTCGGGGTCCGCTCCTTGCGCTGCGTTGCAGGCAGGAACGGCCCTACATCCATCTCCTCGTCAGATGTCAGAGGGATGCCCGACGGACCGGGCCCCCTGGAATTGGCCCCCCTTCGTTTGACCCGCCACCACTGGGGGCGTCGGGGGCGCTAGAGGTGGCACGGGTGGTGTGGTGGTGGTGGGAGCCGATGCGGGGCCCCCGCTATACATCCCCTCGGCACCCTCCAACGCACTGGAGGACGGGGAGGCAGGGGCGAGAGCGGCACCGGTCCCGACGGAAGCGGTTGGCACCACAACCGCTGCTGCCTAAGCAAGCGGTGTGGTGACGGGTTAGGCTGCCTGATGCTAAAGCCCTC